>NC_092510.1:81239704-81539962 GCF_047511675.1 Marmota flaviventris
CCCGAAACCCCGAAGTGGAGTGGCTTGTCTAGCGCCCGGCGAACAACATTATCCAATTGCTTCCCGTTTTATTCGCAGGCTGGGAGCCGAGAAAGCCTGAGCGTTCACTTTCAACCCTCCCGGGGAGGAGGGTGCGGCGGGCGGGCGGGCGGGGAGGGCAGACGACTCCGGCTCCACCTCGCGCTCGGCTCGGGCAGAGCGAGCAGCGCCGAGAGCCCCGCAGCAGCGCGCCCGGCCTCCCGGAGCCCCGCGATGGAGTGAGTATCCCCGCGCCGCGCGCCGCTCGCTGCCTACTCTCGGCTCGTTGCCATGGTGACCGAGGCAGCAGGCCGATCCGGCTCGGTCCCCGTCCAGCATGGGTGTTTCATTTCAGCCCAGAGTGTACGCCTCGCGTTTCTATAGCAGCCGCCAGGGCGGCAGGAGGCCAGGGGTAGGAGCTCCGGGGTGCGGGGGTTTGGTGCGGCTCCCCTTGGCCGGCAGGGCCTCCCCGGGGAAGATGCTGCTAAGGAGCGAAGCACGTTCTAGGCGTCCCCTAGACTGCTCAGGGAGTTGGCCGCAAGAGCCATTACTTCCGATTCCCACCCTTGTCAGCATTATTGGACTGCAGTTAAAAGGGGGGGGGGGCGGTCACTGCGGATCGGAAGCAAATGTGGCTCCGTGCGAAGCGCGTAATGGAAGGATGATGAGTTAGTGGGTGTAGGAGCCAAGGCTGCAAGGTCCTGGCTACCAGAAACCAGGGGAGGACCCAGAAGAATTGATTTGCTTCTGGGATAATGGAGAAAAGGGACAAGAAATGTACTACCGGCGGCCAGAGGTTCAATTACAAGGTTTGGCACCACGCACACTGACTGCATGGGAGGGGTGGGGAGGAAGTGGCATGAAGACAAGAGAGGCGTCACCCAGAAAAAGACACAATAAAGGGCCCCAGCGGTGGGTCTGGGCTAGGGTTCCCCTCTCCTCTGTCTTTGCATCCCTGCGTTGCTTTTTGGTCAGTCTCCCAGCTGCTGCCGCAGCAGGGCCACTCTGACAGGCGCCAATCCCTCCCAGAAAGGTTCAATTTTGGAGCCAGCTATTAGAGCCCCGCTCACTTGGTCAGCTTCTCCCCTTCCTGATCTCCTCCCACGGATACTCCCTGACATTGGAGCCGCATGAAATCATATTTCACATTGGAGATAATGTCATGTTTTCAGGTATCAGGACCTTCATGCTAAGCCCCATACACCCGAGATGCTGCTTTTATTCTCTGCGTATCTGATCGTGTGGATGCAATTTAATCCTCACCAACAAGCTCGCTAAAGCATGGTGAGAGATGCTGTGGCCTTAGGAGTGGTGGATTTCAGGCCCTACCTGCTACTGGTGCTATTGATGTCCTATGCCAATATTTTAATATCTCTGAGCCTCAGTTTCCCCATTTGTACAATGGAGACAAAGATATTTCTTACTCCCTATTAAGCATGACTAAGAGGATCTGATAATTTTTGTATATCTCCTAAAGGGCTTTGTAAATTATAAGCTATGTGCAAATCTAGAGAGCAGTTAAGAGCTGGGCTCTGGAGTCAGAGTATCTGGGTTTGAGTCCTTGGACACATTGCTGAAGGGGGTTAATCTTTCTGAACCTCATTTGCCCCATCTGGAAAATTAGAATATTAATAGTAACTATTTCATGTGATTTTTGTGAACATTAATTAAGACAAATTAGTGTGTGTGTTGGGGGGGGGGTGATTCTTAGGACAGAGCCTAGCACAAAATATACTTAATATCACCTATTTTCTGTAACTACGATCTGTTATTTATTATCATGACTATTTTTTATTATGACTATGAAATGTCCAGCATTTTCTACTGACATTTTATGGGGAAACAGGTTGGCAGCTAGCTTTTTTTTTTTTTTTTTTTTGAGATTATACAGAAACAGAATGTCCAAAGGGCAGTGAGAATAGCACAGTCCCAAGTCACCATGGTCGTTGTGGGCAGCCAGTCAGAAGCGATAGTGGCATGGTGTACAGGACAGGGACTGGTAACGTGGCCTCTGCCTGCTCCATTCTGGCTCCTCATTTGTTTTCCTAGGCTGTCCGTAACAGGAGATTGACAGTGGCCCTGTCACCTTGCTGTGTGGGGTTAAAGGGCAGTTCCTTTCATCCTCATGCTCTGCTATTCATGTCATGTACGGTGTATTTCCTCTGGGCAGAGCACATGGCCACTTCCTTCTGTGGAACAGTGCTGAGAGCCACGGCTGAGTCTGTATGGCCCCTGTCATTTTGCCAACAGTATTGATTGACAGGCGAGGCATTACTATCCGCCTCTGCCGCAACTTTTGAGTTCTCGCACTATTTTGGAGTTCTCGTGGGGATTTCCGGGGATTCCCCGAGAGTTCCCATTGGTTGGGGAAGTGCAGGAGGAGGGATTTCCAGGAGAGATATTTCCGGCTGGGGGTTCCTGGACAAGCCTCGTGGCGTTCGGGACGATTCCCCGGGAGCTGTGTGGAATGTATAAATACCTCTGTTGTCCTGCAATAAACGGCTCCCACTCCTGCTGTATCAACGTACACAAGTTATTCGTCACCCCCCGGGTTATTTTGCTGCAGCCAGACTGCGGCAGAACAGCATAAGGCTTGCGTTCAGTTTGCCTCCTTGGAACTTTCCACCATTTCTCCTGGACCCCAGCTAAGGTTGCTGCAGGAGGCCTGTCCAGCCCTCTGACTCCTGTGCACACGACTTCTCTCCCCTCTCCGGGTCCAACAGCCTCCTTCTCACCCGATCAACCTGGCCTTGACTTTCCCCATTCCACTTGACATTCCAAAGTCCTCCTGACCTTTCACATAACCTCTCCAATTTCCAGTGGTCCATCTGCTCTTGGCCCCACTTCCTTAATACAAATAGTTCTCCCCACCCCCTTCCGAATAACACCTTTTCTGTCCTTTCTTGGGTCTAACACTAGTCCCCATGTGCCAAGTCCTGTACTTGCCCTCAATCCAAATCCTCACCTCTAATCTCCCCTGTAGCACACAGGTTGCTTTGAATTATAAGTGAGAAAGGGACTTGGTTTCCCTCACTCACTGTGTCTACCTTCTAAATTAATTAGAAGAGGGAATGACATTTACTTTTTATTTTTTTCATTTAACCAACAAATATTTGTTGAGATTAGCAATGGTCAGTAAAACAGTCATGATTCTCATCATCTGGAGTTCAAAGTCTAATAAGGGGTAAACTTCAAACCAGTAAGCCAGGCACAATAACTTCCACAAAAGGAAAGGACACATACACACACACACAAAAAAAAAATTACAAGAAGAGAAAATAGGTTAGATTAGGAGCTCAGAGAAGCTTCTCTGACAATCTGATTGTTTTTATTTGGTACTAGACATTGAACCGAGGGGTGCTCTACCACTGAGCTACAGCCCCAACTTTTTTTTATTATTTACTTTGAGAAAGAGTCTCACTAAGTTGCTGAGGCTGGACTCGAACATGCAATCCTCCTGCCTCAGCCTCCCAAGTCATTGGGATTACAGACATGCAGTGAGAAGCTGATATTTAATTGGAAAACTGAACGATGAGTAGGAATTGTCCAGGTAAGAAGTGAAGGGAGAGACTGGGGTTGTGGCTCAGTAGTAGAGTACTTGCCTAGCATATGAGGCAATGGGTTTGATCCTCAGCACATAAAAATAAACAAATAAAAGTATTGTGTCCATCTATAACTAAAAATATTTTTTTAAAAAAGAAGTGAAGGGAAGAAGCATTCTGGGCTGATACTAAGGCCCTGAGGCAGGAGCTACCTTGGCAAGTTGGATGAATTGAAAGAAGGGTAGTTGCCGGAGCTTGTTGTGTGGCGGAAGATGGGCTCAAGGTGAGACTGAAGAAGGAGGCCAGGTAGATCACAGAGTGTGGAATAGTCCATGCAGGGACTTTGGATTTCACCCTGAGTGCTTCAGAGGGCCACCAAAGAGATTTGTACATGGGCATGATGATCTTTGTGTTCTATAGTACCACAACTCAGAAATTTAAAAAATAAAGAAAACATCTTTTCTTCTGAAGAGATTTAAAATACCTGACATGGAAAACGTATCATAGCTCAAGGAGAGGGGACTATCGATTTTCAAAGCCAGACCTTGGTTGGGCGCCAACATCTGAGAGTTGGGAGTAATCCTAGGTTGTCAATGAAAAGGAAATGAAGTGAAAATAAGAACAGATAGTCATGCATTCCCGAGCATTATTGGTTTTGATAAAAACAAGAGGTTCTTCAGTAAGAAAAGCGTCTGATAATAAATAAGCAACCAGGACACCATGTGACTGGATCTCAACCTTTTCTTGCTGAAGTGTCCTTTTCGGGATGTTTGGATCAGAGAAGACTCACCCCTGGAGAGCCAGAGGCAGGGATGTGTCGCGTTGCGTTCAGTGCCCGTGTTCTGGGGCAGTACCTAAGTATCGGGCAATGGCAGGTCCGTGGCTGGCTCCTTGGTGGGCGGGGTGTGGGGCTGATGTGCTTGGGAGAACACACTTCAGCACATGCAGTTACTAATGAGACACCACTTGGAAGCTTTGCCTCACACTTCTCCGGAGCAGTCTTCCAAACAGCGTGGGCTGAGAAGCCGCACAGAGAGTACAACACAGGGAGCCTTCCATTATTGCCATCCCTGCAGCCCCGGGTGGCAGCCTCAGACTGGAAGTGACATGCCCCACCTGCTGATAGGTACCTGTTTTTCACATGCACCTATGACACAGAACGAGCTCAAGGCATCCAGAAGAGATGGTGAAGCCTCTACGTGGGGTTTTGCAAATGAGCAAAACTGGGCTATGAAAGGGTGTGGTGCGACTTGGGATCACAGATCAACCCAGGTCCTGACCAGAAGCCTTCCTTTGCTCACACAGCTCTCCGCTTGTTCAGCAGGATTTACTGAATATCTTCTATGTACCGGATAAATGGGGGCCATCCCTACCCCTGACCCGATCTTCAAGGACCTTCCCGTTTGGCCTGTGTGACTATGGAGGCGAGGTGCTGTTGAACTGGTTTCTTGCTAACCCTGCCCTGTGGCATTTTGTGTGTTCAGCATATGGTGAGCTTTAAAGAAATGTGTTTAAACACACATGTAGGGGCTGGGGCTGTAGCTCGGGGAGTGGAGCACACACTCAGCATGCTAGAGGCCCTGGGTTCCAGCACCAGCATCCCCCCCAAAAAGTGTGCAAAGCTTTTGAAAGTTAAATTTTATGATAACGTACGGCTTTTAAAAATAGAATGCTTTGGAAGTTTGTAAAGTAAACCTCCCCATTTTCCATTCTTTCCTTCAAATCTCAGTCTTAGAGGTAGTTACCAAGAACAGTTTGAAAATATCCTTCCACAGAGTCTTCCAGCAAACCACAGAGTTGGGAACGCATAATGACATAGGTTAATATGGGTGACACTCTTACCTATGGGATGCCATAGACTGTCTGCAGCTTGCTTTTTCCACTTCTTTTATATTGTGTATACTTTTATGTATCAATATACACATGCCTACTTCATTTGCTTTTATTAACTGCTTAGTGTTTACTTTGGGAATATAGTTAATCAGCCCCTCTTTTTTTTTTTTTGTACTGGGGATTGAACTCAGGGGCATTCGACCACTGAGCCACATTCTCAGCCCTATTTTGTATTTTATTTAGAGTCGGGGTCTCACTGAGTTGCTTAGCACCTTGCTTTTGCTAAGGTTGGCTTTGAACTTGTGATCCTCCTGCCTCAGCCTCCTCAGCCACTGAGATTATAGGTATGTGCTACCATGCCTGGCCCCAATCAGCCCCTCTTTAATGGAAACTTATATGCAATGCTACAACAAACATCCTTGTAAACCTTGAAAATGAATCTGAATACTATTTTCCAGAAATGAAATTGCTGGGTGAGGGCATATACACATTAAAAAATTTTCCAGGTTATTTTCAAGTCTCTAAAAATCTCACATCACCACCTTTAACCTTTGAGAGCACCTATGACCCCCCCAATCCTTGACAGTCCTAGCCACATTATATATTTATGTCTGAAGTTTCTGTTTGGCTAGTCTGGCGTCCTGCATTGGTGCTGTCAGTGGTCACTGGTCCTCACTACTTGTTGGTATCTCAGAGAACACTAGCCAGCCGTAAAATATGAGGATCCAACGGAGCCCGGAGATGATAAAATTCACAAAGGCAAAACTCAAAACATCTCTTCAGCTTTTGAAAGTGGTCAAGGAGGCTTTTCTAGAATCTGTCGGATTCAGACTTGGTAGATAATGATTGCTTACTCTTAAGGTTGAGGAAATCTTTCATCCTGCATTTACCCTCGGTGGCCGTTGTATTGTTGGTTTGACATTTCCAAGGTTTTTAGTATTTGCAGTTTCTAAACATTTATTATTCAATCAACATTTTTTTTGAGTACCTTTTTCATCCTCAGCACAGTTCCAAGCATAGAGAACACAGCAGTGAACCATTAAATACTATTTAATTAGATGAGACAGACAGTACCTGCAAAGTTCAATGTCAGACAGTGGCAAACGTTAAGAATAAAAATAAAGCAGGAGGACGGGGAGAGTCCTTTTTCGTAAAGTTGTCAGGGAACAGGATCCAGGGGTGGAGAGTTTGAGCGGACTTGAACAAAGTGAGGGGCGAGCCTCACTGTAGAAGGAAGAGTCGTCGCAAAGGTCCTGAGGCAGGCCCATGTTTCTGGCTTAGCATCCCTCTTGGATCTAAATGGAATCAGATCACCAGCAGCCCTTTCGTTAACTGTACTCTTTCCTGAATTTCTTATATTGATTCAGTATTTAGCTGGAAGACTCATTTTTAAGCAGAGACCAAAGGTATTCTTTTTGCTTCTATAAACAAACAAATTGTGGATGAAATGATAGAATCCTGTCTTTCCCCCTCATAATTCTGTAAGACACCATTCCATTGTGTTCTGGTATCGACTGCTGCTCTGGAAAAATCTGAGGCTCGCCTGATATCTCCTCTTTGTAGGTGGCTTGCTTTCTACTCTCCCTCCCTGGCCCCTGTGATTTTTATTTTTATTCTTTTGACTCATCATTGATAGAATTATTTTTAAGCACTGAAAGCTTTGTAACTTCTCTGTGATATTTCTCACTGCAATCACTCTGTTGGGTTTTCCTAGACAATGGTCATTTTTTTTTTATCGGAAAGTTGTGTTTTCCTTTATTTTTCATAAAGATATTTTCTTCCTGGTGTTCAGTTTTAAAAAGATCTATTTGTTCTGTTATCTACGCAGGGGCATCTCACGGTTATGGCTGCCATTAACTATTCATTTTAAATTGCTTTCTTTCCCTTCTTGATTTACCCATGAGTTTATTTATCTTTAAAAATCTATAGGTAATTGACTATCTTTTAAAGCAACATTTGTTTGATTTTCATTCTAATGTAGCTTTCATGTCTGAAATAGGTTTTATTTTTAATTTTTTTTGTAGTTGTAGATGGACAGCATGCTTTTTATTTGTGTATTTTTTTTTATGTGGTGCTGAGGATCGAACCCAGTGTTTCCCACGTGTAAGGCAAGCACTTTGCCACTGAGCTATAGCCCCAGCCTGAAATAGTTTTTTTTTTTAAATATTTTTTTAATTGTAGGTGGACATGATATATTTATTTATTTATTTTTATGTGGTGCTGAGGATTGAACCCAGTGCTTCACACCTGCAAGGCAAGTGCTCTACCGCTGAGCTATAGCCACAGCCCTGTAATAGTTTTATTCTTACCTTCAATTTATTTCCTGACTCTGCTAATTCAGTTTGCACTTGTTTATTTTTTTTTAAAGAGTTCATAATTTCAGGACTGGGGTTGTGGCTCAGCAGTAGAGTGCTTGCCTAGCTCGTGTGAGGCCCTGGGTTCAATCCTCAGCACCACATAAAAATAAATAAGTAAAATAAAGATGTTGTGTCCAACTACAACTAAAAAATAAATATTAAAGAAAAGAGTTCATAATTTTTTAACTGCTTTGTATGGAGAAGAATTTATCTGAAAATTTTATGTATTCTTGTGCTTGTTTCCTGAAATATATATATCTGCTTATAAACCTTCCTTAAAAAAAAAAGCAGTAACTATGCAAAATAGAATCTGTACCTATTGAAGGATTTGCATTTGTCACCCATTTGCAAATGGACACAGATCTATCGAGGAAACCTGTTTGCCTGGGAATAAGGTGGAGACTACCATTAGGGGAAGACATTGACATTAGATCAGATATTTTGTCTCATGAATGTTTTTTTTTTTTAAACTCTGCAATGTCTTTTGTTTAAGAAATGCTTCATGAGTGATCGGATTACTCAGGTGACATATCGCTGCTGTGTGTGTGTGTGTGCGTGTGTGTGTATGTGTGTGTGTATGTGTGTGTTGGGATAGACAGATATTGGTGCTTATTTATTATAACTCAGTTGACCTTGATTAGCATCTATGGAGCAGGGTGGGGCAAGTCATCCATCAAGGTAATTGTGATTCCCCATTTCTTTCCCTATCTCTTGTCTCCGGACTATTCTTCCATGTTACATTTTAAGTTTTAGGGTTTCATGGATAACAAAGATGCAGAGTGCACACGGAGCCCAGTTGCTGTCACTTCCTGCATCTCTGTGGGGTGGAACCAGTCTCTCCACATAGATTACCCCATGACTTACCTGTTCCCTACCTCCCAATCAACCCTGGTACCCCCTGTATTCTCTCCTTACTTGGAGAGAAATTTTAAAATCAATGGAGATCTGTGGAAGTGCATAGCACTTTTTAGGGTTGTTCACTGATTTAATTAAAAAATTTTAGTTACTCTTTTTGGCAGATGATTGTCATAGCCTGTGATATGAGACTCTTAGTTCTTTGCTACTTTCAAAAGTAACACACTTTTTTTTCATTTTTTATTTATATATGACAGTGGAATGCATTACAATTCTTATTACACATATAGAGCACAATTTCTCATATCTCTGGTTGTATACACAGTATATTCACACCAATTCATGTCTTTATACATGTACTTTGGATAATAATGTCCATCACATTCCACCATCATTGCTAACCCCATGCCCCATCCTGTCCCCTCCCACCCCTCTGCCCTATCTAGAGTTCATCTATTCCTCCCATGATCCCCCTCCCTACCCTACTATGAGTCAGCCTCCTTATATCAAAGAAAAATTGGGCATTTGATTTTTTTTCTAAATCTTTATTCATTAGTTCATCTCTTCACGTTTCAAGCAGATGGAAGACTTCCCTTTACCATATCTTTGAGCGAATGAATCCATGAATCTTGCTTTCCTATAATGATAGGAGCTATCAAATATTGTTTTTGACAGAGTAATTCTGTCTTTTTTTCCCTCTCAATTCTTAGGAATACACATGGCATAAAAGCTCATGAATGAGACAGTAAATGCTTTGCAGAAGTTTTGGGGAGGGGTGTGGATATTCTCCATCTCACACGCCCCTCTCTGCCCACCTCAGCTCTGTGCCCAGCGAGGCTGACCTCTACGCATTGCATCAGCTTGGCTTTCTTGCCTTTGGACTTCCTGATGGGCCTGTCAGTGGAGGGCACCAGCAGGAGAGCCAGGTCTGGGGACAGTGAGGTCACTGCACTTATTGTACAGTCTCCCTTCCTGTAGGGTAGTGGGTGGGCAGCTGCGGCTCTCCTCTTCTGAGGGCCAGAGCACCTGCCTGAAGCCCTCCCTACAGTTTTTGCTGTAGTTCTCTCTCTGACCACTTCCTTCCTGGGCTCCTTTAGGATGATGTGTGGCAGGGGCTCCTCCTGATGCTGGGTTAGCCCCTGAACTCTCCCCCATCCCTGTTGATTTCCTTTAGCTCCCCACGGCCTTGGGAAGCCATCCCCTTGTGAAACTCATCTCAGTTACCCAATCTGACTCTACCAGCTCTTTCTAGCTGGGGTCCTAACAGAACATAAGAAGGCTGGGAGTATTTGAAGACTTACGGTAACATGTTTTGTATTACTGAGATGGAACTTGGGAACTTTTGCTTGTGTACATGTTCTGATCACCAGTTTTCCAGGCTCCAATGGTGGAAAGAGATACTTGAGCATTGATTGTTAGGAGCACACTTACAGGCTACCAATGAGTTCATTTGCTTCTCATTGAAGATGTCATTTTTCTTATAATAAAAATTTCCCCTAATTTGATTCCTAAGAGGGAAATCCTGTCTCAGTTATGAGGAGGCTTAATTAGAATTTTGTTTTATTTAAGGAATTTTTATTTTATTTCTTTTTGTTAAAGGAAGGAATTTTCTTAGTCAAAATTCTGCTTTTGTGAAGGGACCTTCAAAGTGTTTGACCTACTGTTTGAACAGAGGTGACAATTTAACCTTTCCATAGTGTCCATGAATGCTTCCTAAATTGCTGCCATGTCAATTAAATCTGCACCATCTTATTTAATCTTCTTTTTCACAGATAGTGAAAAAGCATAAAATTCAGTTTAATCAAAAGCTATTTTATAACTTCTGAATTAATATGCTCTAAATTAAGGATATTACAGTCCATCTATTTTAATCTAGCATTTCACACTTGGATAGTTAAGTTGTTATTTAGGCTGCTTGTTCTGCTTTCAGAACCTCCATTTCTCTGTCAATTATGTTATTCCATTCATTCCTTCAACCTGCAATTATTATGTACCTACTATGTTCTGGACACTGCACTGGGTACCTGTAATATAAACATAAATAAAACAAAGTCCCTGATATTACAGGGGCCACATTCTAGGGAGGACCAAATTACTCTAAGTAATTGCAATGAGATATTCTGTGTTTGGTGTCAGGGGAAGGTTTGACAGGCTACTGTCTGTGAGAAGCACAGAGCAGGGGGGAGAGGAGCCACGCTGGATTTTAGGAGTCCAGATATTCTAAGAGGGGATAAAATTCCAAGCTTGTCCTTAGATTACTTCAGCATCAAAGCATTGTGCTTAATGTCTACACTAGTTATCTTACCCCTGGCTAAGCCACTTTCTAGAAAGAAGAATCCAAGTCAATTCCAACATTAAAACTGGCTTGAACAATTGACCTAACCTTTGCATGTTTCTGTCTGCACTGCTGAGTCTGAGTGACAGTTCCCCGTGGTCCCTGGTGCTGCAGCACTGTGGGGCTTGTCTGCCCCCCTGGAGGAGTCAGAAGCTGTTTTTCAGATGACAGTGCAAAGTGGGATCACCAGTGAGACAAAATAAAGAACAAAAAGCAAACAAAACAAAATAACAAAGCAGAAGAAAATGTTGCCTACACATGTGGCTTTGTTCTCTATAATTCATATGTGCTAATAAATAAAAATAAAAACCAAACAACAACAGACATGAAGATTTGTTGGGCACTGCAGAACCTTGTTAGACGCTTGGTTTGTTTTAGCATCTTTGATAAAATCACATCAAAAGTCTCTGGACTTTTAGGAGTCCAGATATTCTAAAAGCGGATAAAATTCCAAGCTTGTCCTTAGACTGTCCGGGGTTGTGGCTCAGTGGTAGAGTGCTTGCCTAGCACGTGTGAGGCACTGGGTTTGATCCTCGGCACCACATAAAAATAAATAAATAAATAAAATAAAAAGATATTGTGTCCATCTACAACTTAAAAAAAAAAGTCTCTGGACCATTGAAAGACATTAAAATCTGCCAAACTGTAGCTATAACCCATTACGAGAAGCACTGAAGAAGTGGGTCTGGAAACGATTTTGAAGTCCCTTTAATGCCTGTCTCACCTCTTCTCTTCCAGAGGGAGGTGCACAGCTTTGAAAATTAAGGACATCAATAATAAGGTCTCATTTCCTAAGACAGCCCCTCTCACGCTGCAGTGTGCACAGGGATCAGCTGGATCTTGAATGCGCAGGTCTGGGTGGGGTTCTGTTTCCAGGCTCTCAGTGAAGGTCGCCCAGGGTGCTGCTGCTACTGCTGCGGCTGGTTGGCGACCACATTTTGACCATGCATGTTCACAGGGCAGATGGTGCAAGGCTGGATAGAAAGCTATAAGTGGGGTCTCCTCCTTTTACACTTCCCCCAAACAACTCTCCTGGTAGGGAATTTTGCCCATGAACTAGAATTTAGCAATCCTTGGTCAACCAGGTAAATAAATATACAAAGCAAAACCTACTTCATTTTATTTGGCGTAACTCAGCAGTTCCAAAAGAATGAGTTAAGAAAAACAGATTTAAAAATAATTAAAGCAGGATGGGGATGTGTAAATGCTTATAAGGTAGATACAGGTAATCTTATATTTTAAAATACAAATCTGAAAAATTTTGTGGTCATAAATTATTTAGAATCTAAGCATATTTTCCCTTGGGTAGATTTTTTGACATTAAAAAAAAAAAAACAACAACTGCTGAATCTAATTATCTGTGGCCTCATGTGCCTGAAAATCAGTAAGAAAACACTTGGTGTAACTGTGAAGTTGTAATTACATGACTGTGGTGGTTAGATGAATAGGATGTGCTAGACCAGGAAGCTTATGATATTCTCTTTTCTGAATAAGATGAACAAATGTGGAGATCCTTCCGATTAAGTGCAAGGGAAAGGCAGCCTACTATATAAAGGATAATTCAAACATGTTATGGTTTTAAGTTGTGTTTTCATTTATGTAAGATGGGATTCACTACTCAAATTCTTTCATTTTCAATGTTTCAAGCTAAACATTCTAAAGATATTTGAGAGGTAAGCGTCATGAAACAAAGTTCAGGTATAGGTCCTCGATTGCCTAATGAAATGATGGTTCTTAGGATGTGGGCAAATTAAAGCAGAGTTTCTCAGGATGCCCAGCGTGTCTTCCCTTCGTCTTGTCAGTTATCATTACAAGTGTGTTACTGTATCAGGTGGTATGTGTCTGAATTCAGTACAGTAGAGCAGTAGTGACCATGCTTGGGAGAACAAAAAACGTGTGTGTGTGTGTGTGTGTGTGTGTGTGTGTATGAGACTCTCTACTTTGAAAAAAAATCATCTAAAGATTTTATTTTTATTTATTTTATTTTTTAACATTTTTTAAATTGTAACACAACATCAACATCCACCTTGACATAATCACCAAAGCATGGAACCCAACCTGCTCCAATTCAGTCCCCAGTACTTGCTCCCTGCTGGCCCCCAACCCGCTTCCCTCCCTTCACTCCACCAATCCTTCTTGAACTCCACCAATCCTTCTTGAATCCATGTACAGTTTACTTAAAAAAAAAATACTGTCCCGTGGACACACCTGTTGCTGGACCCAGCTTGTCCCATCCATGCACATACAGAAAGTTCGGTCAGATCATCCCACCGCTCTTCCCTTTCCCCATCCCCTCTCCTGCCTCAGTCTCCTTGTCTGCTCTATTCACCTTTCCTCTGTTTTGATGAAGTCCCCCTCCCCTCTTTGTTTTCTTCCTTTCTCTCTTTTTATTGGCCCTCACCCCTCCGCCCCCGACCCTGGCCCCAGCAGGCCTCGTTTTGGATTAGCTTCCACTTATCAGAGAAAACATTTGACCTTGGTCTTTTGGGGTCTGGCTTGTTTCACTGAGTGCGATAGTCTCCACTGAGACTCTTTTAAAAGCTTCCTTCTTAAATGCCACCCTTCCAATATGCATCTCTTTGTCCTATTTTGGCACTTCCCTCCCAACTTTTTTCCACATTTATCCTTCTCTTGGGAATTAGAAAAGGATTCTGAAGACCAAAATCCCAGGTTGTTGGAAAAACTTTGACACTTGTCAATCTCAGCCCATATTTTCCAACTGAATGAGATTGGCCCAAGGTATTCATGGACCCTCTGGGTAACCAAGACCAGAGTTTTCTTTCTTTTTTTTTTTGGTAGTGCTGGGGATCAAACTCAGGGCCTCATGCATGCTAGACAAGTGCTATACCATTGAACTACATCCCCAGTCCCCAAAGAGAGACTTTTAATAGTCTATTTCACAAAATAGGTTATTGTATATAGAGAGAATATATCTATACAATAAGTATATGTACAGAAATATAGGTGGCATAAAATTTAACATTGTAACCATTTACATAAGTGGCATAATTTACCATGTTGCACAGCTACTACTTTTCCAGTGTGCTTTTATTATCCCAAACTGAAACTCTATATTCATTAAATAATAACTTCTTATTCCCCCTTCCCCAGTCCTCTCTTCTACTTTGCTATGAATTTGCCTAATCTTGGTACCTCATGTAAAGAGCTTTGTACAGTATTGTCTGTTTGTGTCTGATTGATTTCACTTAGTATAATGTTTTCAAGGTTCATCCATCTTTAGCATATGTCAGAATTCTACTCCTTTTAAAGGCTGAATAATATTCCATTGTAGACTATACTACATTTATCTGTTCATTGGTTAATGGACATTTGGGATGCTTAGACCTTTGGGCTCTTGTGAATAATGCTTCCATGAATATGAATGTACAAACATCTGTTTGAATCCCTGCTTTCAATTCCTTTTTTGGAGGTGGATACCAGGGATTGAACCCAGGGGCACACCAGTGAGCCACATCCCCAGACTTTTTCTCATTTTTTATTTTGAGACAGGGTCTTGCTACGTTGCTTAAGGCCTGGCTAGATTGCCTTCAGCTTGTGATCTTATTGTCTCAGCCTCCCCAGCCTCTGGGATTACAGGTGCATACCACTGTGCCTGGTCCTGCTTTCAGTTCTTTGGGATACAGGGGTCATGAATCATTCTTGAATGCCTATTATGACTCAAATATAGTATTTTCTAGAAGCTCAAGTCACAGAGGAACTGGACAGAGTCCCAGCCATCATGTGCACACATGAATGATACAAGAACAATTTTGTATACCAATAAGTGGTACTGAAAAAAAAAATTGAGGACCTGATTAGGTTATCTTGGGATGCAGCAAGAGGTAGATTTGGGCAGCCTCACTTAAGATAGAGCAGAAGCAGCTGGTGCTATATGCACACCTGTAACCCAGTACTGAGTCCCAGTGTGAAGCTGGTGATGGAAATGAGCACATGGTGGTGGATGAAGATGAGGTCAGAGACGAGGTCAGGGGGACCTTCCAAGCCACTCATGGGTGTGTATGGGTGTCATGAGGCCTTAAGCTCATGCAATTTTGGAGACCCTTTCTAAGAGAAAGGACACAAAAATCTCTCCCTTTTGCAAGTTTTACCAACACACCTTGGACCATATAAATACCAAGTTCCTTCCAGAGCTTGAAGGGACTGCATAAGAGAGGGGCTGTGACCTCAAGCATCAGCAACGCCACAGCGACCTGCTTCTGAGTCCTGAGAGAGAGGGGTTGGGTTTTTGTTTTTGCCTTCAACTATTTTCTGTTGCTATAACAGAATATCTGGCACTGGGTAATTTATAAAGGAAAGAAGTTTGTTTTGGCTCATGGTTCTGGAGGCTGAAAAATCCAAGAGCAGGTTCTGGCAGCTACGGTGTTTCTGGTGAAGGACTTCTCACTGCTTCACAGCACAGTGGAAGGAAAGAGCCACACAAGTGGAACTCACTTTCGTGACAACCCCCTCTCGTGAGAATGTCCCCACTCCCATGAGAACTCCCTCCCTTGGGAAGAACGGTATCATCCAGTCATGTGGGCAGGGTGTGGTTAGAGGCTGTTCTGGTGCAGCAAGTGATATTCGATGGTGCCTGAGTTGAGGGCTACGGCAGCCCCGACAGCAGGAAGTGGTTAGATTTCCTAAGGTCTCAGAGGAGAATTCCAAGCTGGGATCCCTGAGGACAGCCGGCATCATTAACTCACTGTTTCTTCTCCGCCTCCTGGAGCCCGGGTCTCAGCACAGCACTGCAGCCATATTCAGCCGAGTTAGGAGCTCACTGGGCCCTCCAACTTTCTCCACGCTGTATGACATTAACCTAGACCAGAGCCGCCTGCTCTTTCTCTTCTCAGGTTTCATTGTCTCATGACGGAACGCCTGGGACATTGAAAGATGAATTCTCTGTAAGGGAGATGCCCATATATCACACCAAAGGTCAGAGGCCCCGGGGCCAGGATCTTTGTGGTCCACTATCCACACATTTTTCAACACTATGAGATGGCTTCAGATTCAGGAGGAGAGCTGCTATTTGTCATTTGCAATTTATGACTGTTCACTTCTTCAGCCACCAGAGGATGGCCTTTCGTCTGGGCTGTGAAACATCATGACTGATTGGTTTTCTAAGGCGGGAGAATGCTCCCACTTTCTAAACCAGCACATCCGGGAGCTGAGGAAAAGCTTTGCCTGTGAGGAATCCGCCTGTTGCTTAGCGTAGTGTATTTATGTTTGGTGAAAGTAAAAGTGATATGGTGTGTGTGTGTGTGTGTGTGTGTGTGTGTGTGTATGTGTGTGTGTGTGTGTGTGTGAGAGAGAGAGAGAGAGAGAGAGAGAGAGAGAGAACAGGAGAGAAGACAAAAAAGCAGAGACTTTCCCTGCTCAGAGCAGCTTTTCTGTGGGTCTCAAGAAGTCCAGTGAACTGTGGGGACACGGGACTAAATCAATCAGGGTCACTCCAAGTGAATTTGGGCTGACTAAATAAAGACACAGACACAGAAAGTACCTTTTTCTTTGAGTTCAGTGACTGCTCCTCAGCCACAGCTCCCACATGGCGGGCAAAGCAGGCAAGAAAGAGGAGGAACACACCTCGAACCTGAGTTTTATTAATGGGAGGACCTAATGCATGGAGCATTCTATTAAAAAAAAATGGGCAGAAGGGCAGGATTACAACAAACAGGTGGGTATAATTCAACCCCTTCAGGTGACCCCCACTCCCAGAGCTGCACCTTTCTTTTCCCAGTGGAGGTAAGGTCCAGCTGCATCGCAAGGTGCAGTACCTGCTCAGCACCGCTTTACTCAGGACTTAAAGGTGTGTGCAAAGCTCCTGAACAGGGCGGCCCCGACAGTAAACAGTGACGATGGTTGGCAGCCAGGGCGTGGCAGTGGCCTCGATGAGAAAGGTATATGCTTTGAAGACTGACTCACAGAGAAACTTTTTTTGGCAGATTCTTTGTGTATTGTGGCAGGAAAAGAGAACTCAGGACGAAGGCCAAGGTGTTTGGCTTTGAGTGGCAGATAAATGATGTGCCATTTGTTCAGAGAGGGAACCCCTGTTTGGGGGTGGGGAGGCAAGGTTGGGTCCGGGCCAAGTTTTGTTTGAGATGCTTGTTAACATCCAAATAGAAATGTCAGGCAGGCAATCAGCTGTATGAGTCCCGTGTTCAGGGAGGATAAGGCATTCAGCTGGGGAGTCTTCAGGCCATAGATGGTGTTGAAGGTCATAAGAATAGATGGGGTCATGTTGGTAGAGTGTAGACAAAGATAAGACTCCCGTTGATAGTCAGAACTTTCCAGTGTTCCATCATCAATAGTTTTTATGTCCTTTATCAATCTGACCATTTTCATAAATATCTCTTCTGACTATTTAAAAAATCTTATTTAAAAGCATGCATATGGCACATATATAAATAATGCCTGCATATCTCAAGAGAATATATGGAAATGGGTTTAGCACCTCTGTGCCCATTCATATTGAAACCCTTTGGTAGACCAGAAGTAGAAGAATTTTGTATTAAAACCTTACAGCAAACACAATACTTAAGGGAAACAGTCCCTTCAAAGGAACTTTAATTAATTAATTCATGTTTAATAGATTTCCCTATTCTGGAAATAAGGGGAAAAATACAATATGTGGTGCTGTGTGTCTGGCTCTTTGACAAGCATCAAGTTTTCAAGGTTCATTCACATTGTAGCATGTATCAGATTTCATTTCATTTTTATTGCTGAATAATATATCATAGTTAAGCTTTTAACACTTGAATCAGCTCTAGGCAGAATTATGTCATCCATAATTATAAATCATATTTTATTCTAACTCAAAGTATGTTGTCCCATTAAAACACTTTTTTGTAGAAAATTCAGAGAAAAACTTACATAAAAGAATTGTACATTAACAAATAAAATGAATTCACAAGGGAAGAAAACTTCTAGAGGAATGAGTTTATTTTAACAGTGTTATCACTGACTTCTTGATACGTGAATCCCAGCAAAGTATCTTTCGAATGTAATGGGAGATGCCGCTTCTGGGTGAATCTCAATTTAGAAAACAAACGCTGTATTTTCTGTATTTTCTCTGTATTTTCCATGGGCTAGAAGGGTACGGGCCCAGGTGAATGAATGGGAGTGCTCTTACATTCTTGTTTTGAACAGAACTTAGACGTGACATCACAAACACACACCTTCCACCTTGGTTGGTGGTAGTAGATCTCACTTTTCTCCCCTCTCACTGGGAGGCTGACGCCATACTTCATCTTCCTGGTTCCAAAAGTGCGTGCTCCCATTGGCCATTTGGATTTGTCCTTGCGGGTGTCTGTTCCCTTCACGTCTATCATCCTCATTAACAGAACCCTCCAAATCAATAGCCAGTCTGGGTTTCCATCGAGAAGTGACAACTGGACAAGGGTGGTGTCCTCAAGGAGAACTGTGTGTAAAAGGCAGCCCAAGGAAGAAGCCCAACAGGGATTCTCAGTTGGGTGGACCCTCTGTGTGCAAGCAACAGAAGCCAGTTCTGACTATGCAGGAAAGAAATGTTTGGGAAGGATGTGCGGATATCTAGGAGACTGAAGGAAGAGCGGAAGCACAGTCTCTGGGAAGGACCGAAGCCAAGGCAGCTCCTGGTCTCCAGCACAGGGTGCAATGGACAGGCCAGCAGCTGGGAGGAACAACTTCCAACCCCATTCAGACTCTGAGCCACTCAATTCAAGAGTCATAGGTCCACCCTGGAATCAGAGGGAGAGTGGAAGAGAAAATAGGAGAATAAGGAAATGTGGGCTGTGTTGCCAGAAGAGAGAAGGATGATGGATAGATCAAAGGAACAGCTGTCCCCAAGGGAGGACCCAGACTCCATTCTACCAACACCAGGGGTGACCTGAGTGAGTTCCTGTGGGCGAATCCAAGAGTCTCCTTCGGAGTTACTTTGGATTTTCTCTAAAATATAAAGCCATGGATGATCCAGGCTCAAAGTTTTACTCCAACTGGGTGTGGTGGTGCATGCTGGACATGGTGGCACATGCTTGTAATCCCAGTGGCTCAGGAGGCTGAGGCAGGAGGATTGTAAGTTCGATGCCAGCCTCAGCAACTTAGCAAGGCACTAAGAAACCCAGTGAGACCCTGTCTCTGAATAAAATACAAAATAGGGCTGGGGATGTGGCTCAGTGGTCGAGTGCCCCTGAGTTCAATTCCCAGTAGCCCCCTAAAAAAGTTTTATCCCAGAGAACCTGGATCAGTGCAGAGCCAACCTATCAACCAAGCAAAGCCTTTAAAACACATGAAACAAGAAAGTTATAACTCAGGATAAGTTAGCTGTAAAATATAAACGAATGAGGTAATATACAGGGAATTATTGGGAACATGGTTTTTTAAATGATGGCTTTGGTTTTAGAATAATTGAGTGACACATCTTTTTTGCCAGTTGTTGGGAGCTGCCACATAGGAGTTGAACGCCCCCTAGCTTTGAGTGATGGAAAAGCAGAGACTGGTTTCTACTGCACAGGGAAGCAGGTGGATCCCCATCTCCCCATCTCCACTCAGCAGGGGAGTAGACGGTACCCAATGGGAGTGGGCTGCCTTCTTGCTCCTTTATAATACTACCCCTTACGTTTTTTGGATGGAATGTTCTATGGAACATGGTCTCAGGCATGCGCTCTCTCTTTTATCTGCCTCTCTTGCTTCCCTTGTGGGAGCTGGAGCTGAGGAGCCGTAACTGAACCCCAAGAAAAATGTACTCTCTGTGTCTGTGTGATTATTCAGTGTCAGCCCAGTTTATCTGGCGTGATCCCATCTGATTTAGTCACGTGTAGCGACAGCCAATAACTACAGAGAAAAATTTAGAAACTCACTATTAATCTGTTTATAAAACTATCATTTGCATAGAGAGGAAATTTTGGTTTGCTGTTCTTTCTAGCAGGAGGGCTTACAATCAGCTCTTGCAAAAGAGGAAGGGCCAAAACACATCCTTGTTTTATCCAGGAGGCAAATATCATGATATCTATTAAGTGTAACTCAGACTTTTAATCAAAGCACAGCTGGGGCTTAATCATATATGGGGGAGATTAATTAGGCATAGGTTGTGTTTGTGGGCAAAGGCAGAGATGGGATGTATGGAAGGGAAATCATGGTCTGGGGGGGGGATGGCTAAGCAATCCCCAAGGGGTGTGTTGTGAGGGATGGGATTTCAGTTCTCTGAGGGCTTCTGGGAACGCTGTGATTTCATATGTGGAGGGTATGTGAGGTGCAGTGGCCCTTCCCTGACACAGTGCCTCCACCTCCACCTTAGTTAGACCTGATGGACTTTAGGACCATCTTAAGGCTTATATATCCCCAGACCTTGACTTTGCAGGTGACATTAAGATGCAGGTTCCATGTGAGCCTCGACAGCAGGGGCCTTGTCTTGATACTCTCAGGATTTGGGGTCATTGCTCATTTTTGTTCCTTGAATGAAAGGTCTGTGGGATAGAAAATCATAAACCAGAAATCAGAGATAATACTATTGCCTGAAGTCTGCCTAGTAATGCAGAGGAAGCCAAAACCTCACCAACGTGGAACGCTTATAAATAGATCTACATTTGGAGTAAAAGATTGTCCCCTTTTCACCAGTACGTGTGATTTTAGTCACAGGCTTTTTTTCATAGATGCCCTTTTTACCAAATCCTGTATGTTTCTTTCTTTTCTTTGTTTGCCGACAGTGGTTTTTTCCCATTTACATTTTTAAAAGAATAAGTATTACATTTGCTAAATCCACTTTTCTAGATCCAATGAACTACATGGATTCTCCTTGCTAATATTTTGTAGAGGCTTTTGTATCTATGTTTATGAAAGGTATTGCCTGTGATTTTCTTTTCTCCTAATCCTTTTGTCAGGTTTTGGTGTCAGTGTGGTGTGGCCTCATAAAACCAGCAGGGAGGGGAGTCTTCCTTCTCTCTTTTCTTGAAGAGTACATTTAGATGGGGTGTTATTGTTTCTTCTTGAAATGTTTGTTGAAATTCAAAAGCAAAATGGACCCCATTGAATTTTCCTTGATGGAAGATTATAAGTGCAATTTCTTTTCTTTTTTTTTTAATTTTTATTATTGGTTGTTCAACACATTATAAGTGCAATTTCAATTTCCTTAATAGATAAAGGTGTACTCAGACTTTAAAATTTCTCTTCATGTTAGTTTTAGTAAGTTGCATTTTCCAAGAGATTGGTCCATATCATCCAAGTTGTTACATTTGACAAAAGTTTTTCATAATAATTTTTATCTTTTTAATGTGCCCATGAATCTAGGCTGATGTACCGTCTCTCATTAGTTTTTTTCAGATATAATTAACTTTATCAATTTTTCTAACATACCATCTTCTGTTTTTATTGATCACTTTATCGTTTGTTTTCCATTTCATTTATTTCCGTTTTTTTTCTTTTTCATTTCCTTTTCTTACATGTACTTTGGGTTGAATTCATTCTAAAGCATCTTAAAATGAAAACTTAGATGATTGATTTGCACAACTGTTGATTGTTGTGATTTTGTTGTCATTCAGTTTGAAACATGTAAGAGTTTCTATTGTGATTTCTTTTGTGACTTATGAGATACCATTCGGTATTTTTTTCCTCTCCTGCAGAATTTCTTTAGCATGTTTCTATGTCACATGTCTATGCTGGTGACCACTTCTCTGGGATTTTGCTTATACACGAATGTCTTTATTTCACCTTCATTTTTAAGGAATATTTTTGCCGTACATACAATTTTAGGTGGACAGTTCTTTTTCTTTAAGCATTTTCAGCAGCGTTTTATGTGATTCTGTTGGTCTTCATTTTCATTAATTCTGGTGAGAAGTCACTCATCATTCATGTCATTGTTCCCTTGTATATGTCTTTTTTCTTTGATTACTTTTAAGATTTTCTTGTGTTTCAGTAGTTTGACTCTGGTGTGTCTAATCATCATCTTGTGATTTTTTTTTTTTTTTTGCCTGGGGTTTAGAGAGCTCTTAATGCTTTTTTTTTTTCTTTTTTCTTTCAAATGCCTTTTCCACCTCTCCTCTATCCTTTTGTCTGGAACTCCAATCATTCATATATTAGAATTTTTGACAGAAATTCAAATAAATATTTAAATTTTAGAATAGTTTCAGATTTATAGAAAAACTGGAAAGATAGTTCAGATAGTACCCCTGTTTATTATGTTAACATTTATTATAAAAAGGAACTAATAGTGGTATATTTTGATTATCTAAACTACACAGTAGATTCAGATTTTACTAATTGTTCTCTACTGTTCTCTTTTCTGTTCTAAGATCCCATCCAGGATACCACATTGCCTTTAGTCACCACGGCTCCTTAGTCTCCTCTGGTCTGTGACAGTTTCTCAGACTTTTCCTGGTTTTTATCATCTTGACAATTTTGAGGAATACAGTTCAGGTGTTTTTTAGAATTTCTTTGCATTTGGGTCTGTCTTGTGTTTTCTTCATGGTGAGAGTGGAGTTATGGGTTTGGGGGTGGAAGACCACAGATGTGGAGAACCAGTCCCATGGCACCACCTCAATGGTACAAGCTAAAAGCATGACTTACTCCATTACCTGCCCAGTTCACTGTTTGCCAGTTTCTCCATTGTGAAGCTACAAGAAGGGGCAAGAAGTTAAATTCTATCTCTTAAGATGGGGACTATCTAGATAATTTATTTGAATCTTTTCTGTATGGGAAATTTCTCTCTCCTCCCCATTTATTCAATCATTGATTTATATCAATGTGGACTCATGGGCATTTATTTTATACTGTAGGGTATAATTAAGTGCTACCTTTTTCATTTTGTTGCTCAGAATCTTCTGTTTTGATCAGTGGGGGCTCTATCAGGTTGGCTGTTATCTGCCTAGGTTTTTCTATATTTTTACTTTTGGGAACTTTGGGAAACTCTTCACTTATGTTTTTTTCAAATGTGTTTCCATTTCTTTATTATTTTCTTGTAGGACTCCAATTTTTTATACTTTAGAGTGCTCAATATTATCCCATAACGCAGTATGAGGTGATGCTCATTTTTTCTATTTTTTTTCCTGTTTGTACTTCCACTTTGATAATTTCTCTTGACCTATCTTTAGGTTCAGTAGTTTTTTTTCTTCTGTATTTTCCAATCTGCCATTGAAATTTTGTTGCCAGATATTTATTTTTAGTTCCAGGGTTTTTTTATTTTTTTATTCTCTGTTTCCACATTTCTACTGAATTTTATTATCTTTTCTTGTTCAAGTTACATCAATATGCTTGTAGATTCTTTGACATATTTTTCATAAGGTCCTGATGTATTAATTTCAATATTTATCATCTGTAGGTCTATTTCAGTTGACTATATTTTCCTCATGACTCTGGGTCACATTTTCCCCATGTCCAGTAATTTTTGAATTATGTACTATAAATGAAAGATAATCCATATAAGAGGTTCTGGGTTCAGTTACGTTTTTCTGAAGACTGCTATACTAACAAGCAGTTAATTACTGTTGGCTTCCCTTAACTTTGTTGAAGGTTGATTTTAGGATTTGTGAGGAGGTGTTGCCCTTTGGCTTAGGGAGGACCCACTCTTAAGAAAGACCCTCCTGAGATTTTGGTGGCATGTCCAAGGTGTTTAACAAGCCCCTTTATGTAAGTAATTGTTTAAATAATATATTTAAACAAATTGGTGGGTGTCTTCTAAGAAAATCTGGCCTGCTTCTATTCTGTATAGACTCTGGGCCTGGTTTGTTTGTTTTAATCATACATGTGTGTGTGTGTGTGTGTGTGTGTGTGTATGAAATATAAATAAATAAATATATATATATATATATATATTTATGAAAATATGAATAAAGGAAAAATATCTGAATAGAGGAACTCCTATGCTCTGTGTTCTTTTTTTTACTGTTATGCAAATGACATCCATTATATTCTGATTATTTCCTAAAGCTTTTTCTGAACCTCTAATCATAGTTAAAGTCATACCAATAAAATAATATGACAATTTATTTAACTAATCCCTTATTAATGCACATTTAGGTTGTTCCTAGATTTTTTCGTTACTACAAACAACATTACAATTCTTGACACACACCTTTGTATATGTATTCAAATTCCTAGAAGCAGCATCGCTTAGCCAAGAATTTGTGCTTATACAATTTTATGATTTTTGCTAGTATGCTTTCTTTTTTTTTTCTTTATTAAATTATTTATTTACTCTAATTTGTTATATATGATGGCAGAATGCAATTCATTTCATAGTACACATATAGAGCACATTTTTTCAAGTCACCGGTTGTACCCAAAGTATTTTCATACCATTCGGGTCTTCATACATGTACTTAGAGTCATGATGTCTAACTCAGAGCTCTATGTTCTTTTAAACACTTTGTTTTGCTTGTAACATTTCCAAATGCCCCAAGCCTATCATCTATTAAAAAACACTAGGACACTTAAATTTTATTTTGAAAAATGTACCTATATCTTTCTAGCAGTGGCCATCAGTTAATCACCAATTTGGGTGACTATGTATTGATAGGCTACATGCTACTCTGCTAATCTAATAATGGGAAAAGCTCTAATTAACCAAAATGCTCCCCCATACTTTGTTTGGCCATCATGGTTTACATGTTGATTCTTTTTTTGATTTTTAAGCATCTCTGATCTTTACTACATATTGACAAAATATCTTATTATTATGTTGGCATAATTAGAAGCACAGAACAATTTGATTTCAGCTTCTCAGTCATCCTGGGCAAAGTTCACTCTTAGCAACTTGCCATCATTGTTTTAATTTAATATATGAGGACAGCTTGTGGTTTACAGGACCCAATTTAGTTCTCCTTATCAGCAATATTTTGCCATCAGTCTTTGCTCAATCAATACTTTTTCTTTCCAGTCTTACCTGGACGCAAGTGGGTGGGCAATTGGTACCCCTCTTGTCCAGTTGACTGTTCAGCACTCACGTATGCCTTGCCTCCCTGTCATGGTGGTCTTCACTTTTACTATATCTATAGAGACATTTGGAATGACAAAGGAAAACTCCCCATTAATTGGTATTCTAAAAGCATTTAAGTCCACCTGCCATGCTAAATTTCTTTAAAAAAAAAAACTCAGAAGAGATAAAAAAGATGAAAATTTTTAGTCCATAAAATTGAGACAAATGACCTCTGGAAGCAATTCTCACTAATTATAGAGTTTGGCAGAAGAGCAGTCAGTGTCTTGTTTATGCTTTGCTTTGGGAAAGATCAACTTCACCTCCCTAAAAGAGGGAGCGAGATCTCCTCCCTCCCTCCCTCTCTGCCCCGTCACCTGTACCATTCAAAAAACTGGGCAGCTTTATGTCTGTTCATTTCAGGGCACAAATTCTTTGACTGCTATGCCAAGGAAACAGGGAAGAAGATAGGGAGGAATTACTTTTTGTCCACTGTAGTCTTGGTGTTTAGCTACGAGAAAGTAGAAGAAGACAAGGGAGAGACAGTTGGGTCCACGGTGGTGTCTTTGTTGAGACAGCGACTGTAGGAGGGAGGGCAAGTTTCCTTGAACAACGATGAATTCAGTTTTGTACCTGCTCAATTTGAGGCTCAGATTGTTAAGATTTGAGGTGCTGTCATTTCATTATAATCATTGAGACATTTCAAAGAGACTCAGGGGAAATGACTGGGAGGAACTTGGACATGGGATCAGAGTTTTAAGACAGAATTGATATGGATTTGTAAAGCATATAGTAGCTGAAGCCATGGATGTAGAAAAGAGAAAAGGGCCCCTGAATAAATCACCACGGAGAACCAACATGTGAAGCACAGGCAAAGGGAAAGAAATAAGCGAAGTTGGGGTGACATAGAAAGAGAGATGGAAAGAATTCAAGGACAGAATGATGGCATTATGGAGAACCGCTTTTCTTAATTTCGACACTTGAGAGACATTTCTCTCTCGTGTTTTCTCTACATTTCTACAATAAATACACAAGCAGATTTTGTAGGAATTTCCTTACAATGACCCTCATTGAAAAAAAAAATGGTAAAATAACTGTAGGATCATCTTTTGTAGATGGAAGGCTTAGCAGGGATCATTTAATAGGTGCTAAATACTTAAAAGATTTTGGCCATTTTCATTGGTCTGAAGTACTTCTCAAACATCTGTCCAGTGTCCACTCTTAATTTTCATTCCTCAATAAGCCCCTAAATTAAGATGGTTTCCATTTAATTTCAGAATGGATTAAATGTATTATCTCCATTTCTAAAGTTGCCTTTTTCAATGTTCACCATAGTTTACACTCAAGGTAAGATAAACAAAGCACTTGGTAGTAGGAGTAGAGGAGAAGGTTGGGTTTCATTTATAATCATTAAGATTTTCAAACAGATTGCCATTTCTCAGGACACATACTTATCTAGGAGAGGTGATCGATGGGCTCTTCCCAGTGTCCAACAGAGACAAGGTACAAACAGAGGAAATTAAAGCTCTGGAAAGAGGAAATCACTGTTAGCCAACTGTTATAGTGGCTTTTTTTTCCCAATGAGAGGTAAGTCAAAATTTAATTATATCGCTGATGGCTTGGGTTTGATAAGTGTAATGGATGGTAAGTCATAGATGGCTTGAAATCGATTTTTTTTTGTTCAGTGAGTAATAACATGTTTGCTTTGAAATATGTTATCTATATAAGATTCAATGGGTAAAGCTGTCCACCCGTCTCTGAGGAGAGAACTCTTGAGAATTGCAATATGGCAGCATCAAAAATATATGAAAAATATAAAATATATCTTAAAAAGGAGAAATCTATGCCAGGAACCCCTCCAGATGCCATGTCTCTGGTTACTGGAGACAAGCTCTCTGTTTGTCTGGACCTTTATTGGCTCTCCACTTGCTGCTGCTTCCCACAAATATTCCACACCACATATTGCCAAACTGTGGCTGCAAAGGGCTTCGTATGGAGAGTGCTAACTTAAATGGAAATGCTCTCACTTTGGAGCTGGGCCAGAGTAGAGGAAAGACAGTCTTAAAGACAATTGTTTCAGAAGTGAGAAGAGCAAAGCAAGAGATAAAGTGGGACGAGATGGGGAGGGAGAGTGTGGAGCCAGAAGCCGTGAGAAGAGCCCCATGTGTCTCCTTCACCAGCCAGATGGCCACAGTCTCTTCTGTGCCGCAGACACAGGCCTTGTCCTTCACCAGGAGTGAGAGCCTCACAGGGGAAGAGAGATTCTTGTATTTATGTTATTTTATATTTCATTGATATTTATTCTGGGAACTATCCAGTTTTCATCGATGACTCACATTTGCTTTATGATCCACCAAGATGCTCAGGTGCTTCTGGCTGCACCTGGGTTGTCAACTTCCTCTCACCTGGGATTTATGTGGTTTGGTTTGGAACAAATGGTGCAGATGCTATTTAAATGCTGTTCTCTGGTAATGAAACCCAGGTATACTCAGACAGCCGCAGACTCAGGTGCACATGGGTCCATTTTTTCTCACTGGTGGTCATGGTGGGATAGGCATGGGTGCAAAGACAGGCAGTGTCTCACCTGCTCCCAACATGTGCTGTTCCACATCAGGTGAATGGTCCACATTTAGCTTAAGCCTCATAGCTCAACCCTGTCTTTGAACGTTACCTTAGAGAAGATTTCAACTGTGTGCTAAGAATAACCACTATCAGGACAGAGATCAAAAGCCTCGCTTTCTTCATGCCACATATCACTTTGCCAGTTAGGTGAAGGCTTATGGACTCCTTAAAAAAAAAAAAACCCTACAAATATATAGGATTATAACTTTTAAAAATCATATTGATATGTAGTTATTACCATTTTCTAAAAAATAATCTGTGATGTTGTAAGGCAGGTGGTTTTTATTCATGCACTAAATACAAAGCCTAACGGAGGATCAAATAACTAGAAGTTGTGATGTGGGTAACAGTTAGTTCAACCTATCTGCAACAAGTGTAATAGAATACAAAAGAGGCTTTGACTTCATGGGTAAAAAAGCCACTGGTGCTGCTAATCCCACTGTGGTTTATTATCTACATTCATTATTGAAAAAAGCAAAATTTCAGTTAGAGATTAGTGAAAATACGTAGCTTTTTTTTCTCTCCAAGTTCAAGGATCCCCTGAATTCTATCCAGGGTTAAGAATTCTAGATTTAAACAATAAAGAAAATGGGAGAGAAGAGAAGAACAGAAGAAAACAGTGGGAGACCAACCTTACACGTGACTGAGTCACACTCCCCGGCTGGGTGCTGAGGCGCTCAGTCGCAGAAGTGTGGCAGAGTTTTCCCCACCCTTTTGGGTCCGAGAGTCGGGGTCTCGTGCATGAGTGTGTCTTGCTACAGCCCCATGGGTGAAGCTACGCTCACCTGTTCCTTTCTATTATAACCCCTTGCCCTGTTTAGGGTAGAATTTTCCATGGAAGTGCCTTGTGTGTGTCCCCTCCTCTTACTGTGCCCTTGGGTGTGGCCTACCCAGATGTCAGTCAACCTGCTGACAGTGGACATCATGAAGATAGACTCAGCCCCCTGAAACCTGACCCCTTGCCTCATTTGAATAGCTTCTCCTCAATAAAAGGGGTCAGCGTGTGCTCTCGCTCTCTCTCTTTCTGCAGACCCTTAAGGTCAGAGAAGCCATCACAGCGACCCCAAAGAAAAAGGTATTTGTGTCTCTTGTGTGGTTATTTCATGCAGCCCAATTAGCCCAGTTTAACTGGAGTGACCCCTGAGCCTTTTAGCTGTGAGAACAGAAACCCGGCAATTACCTTATATTTCAATGTACAGTTATCAGAACTTTTAATTGTATTTCAAACCAATGCAATAATGTGACCCAGCTTAGTGATTGGCACAGCTTTTTTTGCATACAGTCATCTCTCAATAAATATCTGTTGATGGGACTAAGAAAAATATTGCTTTGCTACTGCAATTTACCCACAGACATGTCTTGGTCTTCCACTGAACTCTGAGCTCTTCAAGGGCACGTTAATAGTATTGTGGCACAGGAACTTAGTAAATGTTTGTTAAATAAAAAAATTCGTGTCATTCATATTAAGAATTATACATGTAATTTATATCCAAATGGTATGTTGTGATTGTTTGTATAATTGTGATAGAATGCTTGGATTGTCAGAACATCTTCAAAATGTCACCTTTGTAATATCTGTCAGCTAGGAAAGGGAGCTCTCACTAATTTCTGGCAGAATTCTGTTTCATAGCCCCCATTTATTATATGTCAGAGCTATACTGACATTTAACACAATAAGCTTGCAGGTGTGCGTCATCCGTTTTCAACAGTGCAATTCAAATGCCATTGAGGGCTCACGCAATGATCCATGGCAGGCATTGCGCTAAGCGCAGTGGCACAATGTGGTAGAAATGAGAGACAATTCTCGTCTGCAGATGGCATGCAGTCCAGTAGGGTGGAATGACATGTCTAAGCCCAGGTATGAGACAAGGCACACAGGGCAGACTGAGGGATCCGAATGACAAAAGACACTGAGGCAATATAGGGTATTTTTTTTTTTCTGGAAATGGAAGACTTTTCAAATTGCTGAATTGTAGACCTAAGTGTTTTAGACTTATGTAAATAGTTCTTAAATAGAAGGTACCTCTGCTACCTTCAAACTATCTCCCAATTCCATGTCTCACTCCGAGTCTTGTTATCTCAGACGATAAAGGTTTTGTAGGAACTTCTCAGAATTTTGATGTTCTCAGGTTAAGTTTAATCAATACCTATGTCACCATCCCCGATGGAAGGATTGCTCAAAGAATTTAGGCAACTTCAGATGTCTGCATGTAAATGCTTTCTTTCCATTACCAACCCAACAATGCTATTCTGAAGCTCTGCTTTGCTGTCAGACACTCAGTGGTGAAGCAATATAGTAGGTGTTTGTAGTAATTTTCACAAATCAAAAATTTAAGACAACATCACAATTTAATCTGGCTTTGTTCTCTTGGATTAAGTGAAGCAATTAAGAAGCTGTCATCTGTGCCATGCACTCTCGCTGGAGTACCCCGAGAAGCTCCCTGATCCATACTGGACACTGGCAGCTTAATGTAGATCAAAACATCATTTGTAAACTCTAATGACCAGAGTGTTAGCCATAAGAATGGTATAAAGGGAACCATTCCAGAGGATATTTTGTGTGTTAATGTTTCTGGATTACTTTGCTTTGCCCACACTAGGAAAAATGTCTTGTATACAGGTCACTAGATAGTCAGTCATATCTTCTCCTGAAAATACATTTCTCATAGAATCATTTGCCTGTACATCTTTGACCTTTGAATGCATAGAGTCATGGAATATTTGATTAGGAAGGGGCTTAAAAGTTCTCCAATGCAATTGCTTTATTTTTACAAATGAAGATTCTGAGGCCCAGGGAAAGAAAAGACTTGCCTAACATCAAATGATCTGTTACCAGTAGATCTGGGATAGAACCCAGGCCAATGCATTTGCCCTCACATGTGGGCAGATTTTATAAGGCACTTGATTTTTTTTTGTTTATTTTTGGAGTACCTTTCGCTGTGTGATACCATTAATTCTCTGTCATGTTGCTAGGCCTTCTGACCAAGTACCATTTTGTAGTTTGAACTAAGTGGGGAAGTGATCTCATTGATAAAGAAGGCTCCTTTCCTTTCCTCTGATTTCTTGCCTTTGTTTCTGAATTTATTTCCTGGGTGGATTGAATAGATGGCTTTCCAAAAAGATATAGCCACGTCCTAACCCCCAGAACCAGTGAATGTCACTGTATTTGGTAAAAGGGCCTTCACAGGTATAATTAAGGATCTCAAGGTGCAGTTATTCTTGATTTAGGGTGGATCTAAATCCAATGCCAGTGTCCTCATAAGAGAAAGGCAGAGAGAGTTTTGAAACACAGCGAGCCATAAGAGAAAGCAGAGATTGAAGTTCTGCAGCAACAAAGCAAGGAACACAAAGGATTGCCCACCGCCACCAGAAGTTAGGAGAGAAGCCTGGAACAGATTCTCTCTCAGAAACTCCAAAAAGAATCCACCTGGCAGACACCTTGATTTCAGACTTCTGGCCTTCAGAACCGTGAGAGTCAAGTTCTAGTGTTTTGAGCCATCTAGTTTATAGTTATTTGTTATGGCAGTTTTAGGAAGCCAATACACTTCCCAAGCCCTTTTCCTTGGGCTTCTCTGAGGTCAAGAGTGTGAGTCCTGAGGGGAACCGGCTCGTGTTTACACTCTCTCTCCCACAATGGCTGGGTGCAAGACCCTGAGTTGGTTGAATTACTGCTCTGTGACTCAGGTTTTTCTACTGTAAAATGGGGATAGTATCAGTTATAGTGGCTCAATGAAATGCAGTGATCTCACTTACCCACAGGAATACATTCCAAGACCCACAGCAGATCTCTGGAACGGCAGATAGTGCTGAACCCTGTTGTATACTATGTTTTCCTCTCTACAAACATAAGTACGATGAAGTTTCTGAAATAGCACAGTATGAGATTAACAATAATAAAATAGAAAACTTATAACAATACACTGTGAAAAAAATCACATGACTACATGCCTTCTTTCTCTCATAATATATTACTTCCTTATTGCACTATAGTAAATTTTCAGACTGCAGTTGACCATGAATAACTGAAACCGTGGAAAGCAAATCCACAATAAGGAAGGACTAGTGAATATACACAAAGTTCTTATCCTAGGGCCGGGAATGCACTCAATGCTTCAGAATGTGAACTGATATTGTAATGTGCCCAACCTCCTCTGCTGGCTCCTTGGCTTGTGCAAAGGAGATGTCTAAGCATTTCCTAGGCAGATGAGCTGTGGATGTGTTGCTGCGTGTTTGTGTGTCAAGCTCTGCGTGGGGAGGAAGACTTCTCTGACATGTGGGCCCTTCCCTCTTATCTGCTGGGGGCTTCTCATAGCCCCAACACGTCTTCAGAACTGATGGGCCTCCTCAAGAGCATCTCTCCTTGCCATACCTAGGGCAGTGGTTCTCAGCTCTGGGTACATGCTGGAACTATCTGCAGGGGTTTCAATGTGCCAATGCACAGGCCCCACTTCAGAACCCCCGAATTATATGTATATCTGTTGTTTATAGGACAGGTTTAGTGTCTACAGTGAGGAGGACTTGGTTACATTTTAGGCACCACCTCTTTGGAGTTTCTAATCTGAGACAGGAAGTAGGAAAGACAAGTGAGTTGTCACCCAGAGTAGAGGTTTGCCAACTGTGGTGAGTAATCAACATATAAAACATTTCTCATCTCTCAGAGCCAATGTTTTAGTAAAATACAATAAAAAGTGAATTGCACATCCTATAAGATACTTGGCCAGTTCTCATCATTGAATGAAAACAAAATGAAATTTGTTTATTTCTCAAACATGAAATTTTAAAGATATACTCAATAAAACCTGTAAATTTTTTATTATTAAAGAGATGTAAATCATTTTGTCAAATTGCTAAAATCAGATTTAAATGTATACTTACCATACGATCTAGCAATCCCATTTCTGGTATTTACCTAAAGGAATAGAAATATAAGCATAGACAGAATTGCCCATGAATGATCATGGCAGCTTCTTTTGTATCAGCCGTAAACTTGGAGGAATCCAAATGTCCGTCAGCAGATGAGTGGCTAAGCAAACTATGGCATATCTATACAACAAAATAGCCTTTATCAATAAAGACATAAATTACTGACCCACACAAAATGTGGATGAATCTTAATGCTATTGTACTAAGTAGATAAGCTAGACTCCAAAGACTATAGTCTGTATGATCCATTTATGTGGGTTTAGAAACAGCAAAAATTTAGTGATGAAGAGCAAATTGGTGATTACCTGAGTCCAAGAATTGGTCACAGGGAATGGACTGCAAAGATGCAGAAAAAACTTTTTGCATGGATAGAAATGTTCCATATTTTAACAATAAGGAAAACCCTGTGACTACATATATTTGTCAAACTTACTGAATTGTACACTTAAATGGATGAATTTTATTGTACCTAAATTGTATCTTAATGAAGCCGATTTTACATTTCCTATAAAGCTTTCTAAACATGTATTCTTGATTTTTGCACATATCTTGTTGCTGTTGAGCAATAAATAGTTTGGCACCACTTGTTGGACCAAACTTTGTGAAGCATTGTCCTGGGAGGTAGGGCCCCTAAAGGCTGACATGCACAGTCTTGCTGTCTCGAGGCCCAGTGTCTTAGGAGCTTATTATCAGAAACTTGAGAATGAGGGGCAAGATAGTTGCCTGATCCTTTAAGATGGTCCTGCAAAGAGTTCAAAAGAGCTGCTTGGGTGGATCCTTGGAAACACCACATTGGGTATTGCTTGAGTTAGGAGGAGGTCTTTGGACCCTCATTTTAAGAAGGTGATTAAATTTTGACCTCCCTGAAAAGGGGCAGCAAGATCAAGCCTGCAGCAGAGACTAGACGATACTTTATGGAAAGTAGATGCTAGTAAATATTTATGGGTTGAATAAAAGGCTAATAAATGCCTTCTTCTGAAGGGCACAAAATGGCCCAATTCATCAGGTTGCCAAGAAATTAGGCACTGCAGAGAAGATAATAAAAGGTTGAAACTCAAAGGAGAGGCAAATTCCATTAGAGCCTTTGGGATTCCAAATAATTCGTAATGATTGGTGATGTGAGTTTGAGGCTGCAGTTGCTATTGTCATCTCTGCAACAGCCCATGTTTTTCCACACCTGTCCGCTATCAGTCAGTTGCGGGATTCATGAATGTCCCCTCCTCAAGGCGGAGTAAGTGCTGCAGAATCACGTTCCCACGAGAAGGCTACTGGTGATATGAAAAAAGTTCTTTCTGCATCTTTGCAGTCCATCTCCTGTGACCAATTCTTGGACTCAGGTAATCAGCAAAACTAAATGAACTCAGTGAGTGGTTGGTGCTGGGTCCCTTGGTCCTTCTAATCTTCAAATTTTCACCAATAAAATGGACAAAAATAATACCCTCCTATGTGCATGTATGAATATGATATAACCAATCCCACTATTATGTATAATTATAATTCAATAATAAAACAAATTTAAATAAATGAAAACAAAACCCTCCTGAAAGTCTTGTTGAGGTTACAACATGAAATCAATGTGCTGTGTGTCCTCTGGAGGGCACAGAAATAGCGTTCCTGTTACTCACCTGAGTTATGAAAAATAAGACAGTGAATCAGTAAATGCAAGACAAAAGTATCTCCTTTGTGGTCAGTGAAGGCTAAGCTGGAGTCCACAGCTAGGGCGAGACTCACGTGAGCTGCTATGCCCCAGCATGGAGAGACCTTACCTTCCAGCCTTGGGTCACTCTGGGCCCTGCTGTGGAGCAGAACCGGTCCCTGGCAGAGCTGTAGCTCTTTCTTCTTGATAGTCTGAGCAGAAAAGGCGTGTTACACAGGTTCAATTCACCACTTACCTGAGAGACTCCCAAGGGGAAGAGTGAGAGACAGGTGGACCAAGGACAGCCAGAGTGTCCTGGAAATGGCACCTCTTCCACATGCAAAGGAGAGCTTACCCACCAGGCCTACCCTAAGCCTGTACTCCCTTGTGGCCTGGCCACCCCCTGCTGCAGGGGTATCCTGGGTCAGCAGGAACCTCCTGCTCCCACCCTCCCAAGGTTTTTCCCCTCACCAGCTTCTGCTCACTGGCTCCCCATCCTGGCCCATTATATGCCCACAGTAATATTTTTAGTTTACTTTGCAATCTAGAAACATGAACTTTGAAATTCTGGAGTCGTTGGTTGCCGCAGTCTGCCTGGGCACAAATCAGAGCCACTGAAGCAGGAACAAACTTTATTTTTGAACTCCACCAGCAACTCCTCCCACACGCCATGCAGCTGGTCCAGGAACCAGCCACCGGAAATGTCTCCTCTGGAAATCCCTCCTCCGGAAATCCCTCCTCCTGCACTTCCCCAACCAATGAGAACTCTCGGGGAATCCCCAGGAATCCCCAGGAGAACTCCAAAGTAGCTGGAGAACTCAAAAGTAGCGACCGAGGCGGATAGTAATGCCTCGCCTGTCAACCAATACTGTTGGCAAAATGCCAGGGGCCATACCAACTGGGCTGTGGCTCTTAGCAGTTGGTAAAAGATCTTGAAATCAGTTGCAGGTAAATATACCTTGATAATTACAAAGTTCAGAAGAGTACATCTTTTCTGGATGTTGGCTAAAAAATAGAGGCTGGGAATTTTCTCTCCCTTTCTCTTCTTTCTCCAAAGACCCATCTGATTTCCACTCCAACTTTTTATCTACCAATCTCAAAGAATCCAGTTGGTTTTAAAATGCTTCATAATTTTGAAATGGTTTATTTTCCTTTAGTTGTTATAGCTCAATAATCCATAATCAGGAAGACCACCTAAAATTCATGATTTGTAATAGATATGCAATTATAATTGAGCTTACATCTGAATGTAGAGTTCTCTCTTCTCTGAACGGAATTCAAAGATAAAAACCAACATAGGGATGTATGGACACCTGGGATGGAATGTTCCAGATAATTAAATATATATTTGTTCAATAAGTACAGCTTACAAGTGTGTAAATTGCAAAAATTCTCATCATGCATGTTGTACATACATGGGAACTGGTTATACAGTTGTGATCACACCCTATACCATCCCGAGATGCAGCAAGATCTTAGGGTTTTCTATTATTTATTCTACAACAGCAATTCTGCCCCACCTGACAATTCTCTCACTTCAGTGTGGGCACCCTGGCCACTTCTCAGCATGAAGAATGGATGTATATGTTTCAACACAAAGACTGTAAAAATGGCTTTTAAGAGACTTCAGGAGGGGCCTGGAAAATTTTGAAAGAAGCAGAGAGGGTAGAAACTGAAAAGGGAATGGGAGAATTGGCATAAAATCCGAGAAAGTTAAAACATGACCATAGTATACAATATACAAATGTTCTCCAGAGTATTTCGATCTCTAGACGTATGTGTGTTCGTACTCTGAATATTACACACACACACACAAACAAACACACACGGTGATTCATATGTTCTGCAGCTAACTATAATCTGTTAGCACAGAGGCAGAGTTAGAGAGAGAATGAGATTGGATCAGTATCTGATTGCATAGTGGAGGATAAAAATTCCTCCCCATCTTCTTTTGAATTCCACTGTGAATATTTTAGTTATGTATATTAACAACATTGCTTTATGGATCTTGGAAGGTGGAAGGAACCTTACTTAGAAATATTCGAGTCTTATTTTCCATCAAATTTTGGAATTATCTCACTAGCATTCCAAATTCTGGTCTTCCTACTTCTACTTAAGAAAATCCAGGAATGGGAGCTCTAAGTCATAAGGACACAGGTGCTGTATGTAGACAGGCTACCGTTGGAAAGTGCTTTTACATCCAAGTTGACATTCCCTCCCCGCCCCCACAGTGTCCATTCTCGGCTCTTCATTCAGACTTTTGTAAATAAGGAATTTGGAAGAATAAATTTAGTTCCTCCTCCTCTCTCCTTCTTACAACACTCGGAAGTTAGACGAAATCCTCATATTGCAATGACCACCCCAACTTACATTCCAGTCTTGGCAGTTCTAGGGGAAAATTAACATCTTTTTTTAAAAATTTTTTATTGTTGGCTGTTCAAAACATTACATAGTTCTTGATATATCATATTTCACACTTTGATTCAAGTGGGTTATGAGCTCCCATTTTTACCCCATATACAGATTGCAGAATCACATCAGTTACACATCCATTGATTTACATATTGCCATACTAGTGTCTGTTGTGTTCTGCTGCCTTTCCTATCCTCTACTATCCCCCCTCCCCTCCCAAAGACATACATAGGCTGAAGGTGAAAGGTTGGGAAAAATCATATCACTCATATGGACTTTGGAAACAAGTAGGAGTGTCCATACTCATATCAAATAAAATAGATTTCAAGCCAAAGTTAATCAAAAGGGATAAAGAGGGACACTACATACTGCTTAAGGGAACCATTCACCAACAAGATATAACAATCATAAATATATATGCCCCAAACAATGGTGCAGCTATGTTCGTCAAACAAACTCTTCTCAAGTTCAAGAGTCTAATAGACCACCATACAATAATCATGGGAGACTTCAACACACCTCTCTCGCCACTGGACAGATCTTCCAAACAAAAGTTGAATAAGGAAACTATAGAACTCAATAACACAATTAATAACCTAGACTTAATTGACATATATAGAATATACCACCCAACATCAAGCAGTTACACTTTTTTCTCAGCAGCACATGAATCCTTCTCAAAAATAGATCATATATTATGTCACAGGGAAACTCTTAGACAATATAAAGGAGTAGAGATAATACCATGCATCCTATCTGATCATAATGGAATGGAACTGAAAATCAACGATAAAAGAAGGAAGGAAAAAGAATACATCACTTGGAGAATGAACAATAGGTTACTGAATGATCAATGGGTTATAGAAGACATCAAGGAGGAAATTAAAAAATTCTTAGAGATTAATGAAAACACAGACACAACATATTGGAATCTATGGGACACATTGAAAGCAGTTCTAAGAGGAAAATTCATTGCTTGGAGTTCATTCCTTAAAAAAAGAAAAAACCAACAAATAAATGATCTCATACTTCATCTCAAAATCCTAGAAAAAGAAGAGCAAAACAACAGCAAAAGAAGTAGAAGGCAAGAAAATTAACATCTTAACAATACTGAGTCTTCAAATTCACAGATTATCCATCTCTCCTTTACCCCTCAGTATTATTTAGTTTGTCTCAACAATAATTTTTAAAGCTTTCCGGTGTTCAGGTTTTGCACAATTTTGTTAAATTAATCTCTATGCATTTCATAGGTTTTAGATATAATTCAGATATAATTCACATTTCATAATATTTACTCCCATTAAAATGTGTCAGTATATTCACAAAGTTGTGCAAAATTACCATTCCATAGTTTTTTTTTTACATTTTTTTTTGTAATTATAGAAGGACAAGAATGTCTTTATTTTATTTCTTTATTTTTTTATGCAGTACTGAGTATCGAACCTGTGCCTCACACATGCCAGGCAAGCGCTCTACCACTGAGCTAAAGCCCCAGCCCCATTCCATAGTTTTTAAGTGCTTTTTAAAATTTTATTCCCTACTATTTATATATAGTACATATAGTTGCTACTACATAGGTATTCAATTGATTTTTGCATTTCTACTTTGTGTCTTTTTCTTGGTAAACATTATTAGTGTTAATAAGAAATTTAAATATTATTAGTGCTAATAAGGATTTTCTACATAAATTATCATGTCATCTTTGAAAACAGCAGTTTTAATTCTTCTTTTTCTATCCTTACCTTTTACTTCCTTTTCTTAAACTGCCAGGAAACTGTTGAATATTGGTGGTGAGAGTAGACGTCCTTACCTTGTTCCTGATACTAGGAGGAGCCACTCAGTTTTTTCCAGTAGGTATCATGTGGTTTTCAGGTTTTCAAAAAAACACTGTTGGTCTGGTTTATGGTTTTTCTTTCATTGATTTCTGATTTCATTTTTATTATTCCTTCCTTCTGCTTACTCTAGTTTTAATTTGATTTTTTTCTGTCCCCATAAGATGGAAGCTTAGATCATTGATTTAAACTTATCTTCCCTAATATTGATATTTTGTGCTATAAATTTCCTCTAATCATTGATTTTGATGTATTGCACTTTCATTTTCATACACTTTTAAGCATTTTGCAACTTACTTTTATTATTTTTGACCCATGCATTATTTACAAACGTGTTGTTTAATTTCCAAATATTGGGGGACTTTTCCAGATATTCTTCTAATGTCAATTTCTAGTTTAATTCTATTATGGTCAAATGTCTGTCTTTAAGTTGATTCAGACATGTTTTATGGACTAGAATGTAGCTTTATATATGTGTGAAAAAACTTATTCTGCCAATACTGAGTAGTGTGTTCCATAAAAATTATTTAAGTCAAGGTGGTTGATAATGTTGTTGTGGTATTCTATATCCTTAATGATTTTATTTAGTTACTTCTATCAATTATTGAGAAGGGAGCATTTGAATAACCAGTTACAATTGTGGATTTGTCTGTTTCTCTTATTATTTCAGTTTTAGGTTTATGTACTTTGGAGCTCTGTATTTTGGTGCATATACATTTAGTATTGCTATGCTCTTTTGTTGAATTCATTCCTTAATCTTTGTGAAATATCCCCCTTTCCTCCATGGTAATAAATTCCTTGCTTTAAAGTCTCCTCCATTTGATTTTAATATAACCATTTTAGCTTTCTTTAGGTTAGTGTTTTTAGGTTATAATATTTCCATTATTCAACTTTTAATTTATATCTGTCTTTATACTATAGTAGGGATTTGGGGCAAGCAAAATAAAAATTTTATTTTAATCCAGTGAAACAGTCTCTGCCTTTTATTGGGATATTTAGATTGTTAGTCTTTGATGTAATTATTGATTTGGTTTGGTGTAAATATATCATTTTTGTTTTCTATTTGAACCATAAGTTTTTCTTTATTTTTCTCTTTTCCTGCTTTCTTTTGCATTAACAGATATTTTTATTATTCTATTTTATCTTCTGTATTGATTTGTTAGCTATATGTTTTACTTTTTTTCATGTGATTGTTCTAGTGGTTTCAATATACATTTTTAACTTATTACATTCTACTTCAAATATTATACCTCTTTAAAAATAATGCAACTCCTCAGATAATTAATTATACTACCAGTTTCTCCTAATATTTAAGCTATTATTGTCATTCATCTTATTTTATATATGATACAAACCCCTTATTATATTATTATTATTATTCTCCAAGGAGTTGATTAAAGAGATTATTAAAATGAGAAAAAAAATCTTTTATATTTATTCACATCTTTACAATTTCTGTCATTTTTCACCCCTTGTGTAGATCCAAATTTCCACACAATGTGTTTTGTTTCTACCCAAAGAACTTCCTTTAGCAATTCTTTTTTTTTTTTTTTTTTTTTTGATGGGGAGTGGGATTGGAGATTGAACTCAGGAGCCACTGAACCACATCCCCAGCCCTATTTTGTATTTTATTTCAGTACAGGGTCTCACGAAGTTGCTTAGCACCTCACTTTTGCTGAGGCTGGCTTTGAACTCAAGATCCTCCCACCTCACCTTCCCAAGCTGCTGGGATTACAGGTGTGAGGCACCATACCCTGCTTCTGTTAGCAATTCTTGTCATTCAGGTCTGCTGCCAATGAATTTTCTTAGCTTTTATTTTCTGAAAAATATTTATTTTAACTTCATTTTTCAAAGAGTTTTCAATATTTAAGAATTCTAAAATGGCTATTTTTTTCCTTCGGGTACTTTTTTTTTTTCTTTCTTTTTGGTACCGGGGATTGAACTCAGGGGCACTCAGCCACTGAGCCACATTCTCAGCCCTATTTTGGTATTTTATTTAGAGACAGGGTCTCACTGAGTTTTTTAGTGCCTCACCATTGCTGAGGCTGGTTTTGAACTCGTGATCTTCCTTGTCTCAGCCTCCTGAGCCGCTCGGCCTTCGGGTATTCTAAAGATTGAATGTCACTATCTTCTTGCATAGTTTCTGATGACATGTCAGTCATCTCTGTGATCCTCTATATATGTGTCTTTCTAAATGGTTTAATGGTTTCTCTTTAGAATCTGGTTTCAACAATTTGGTCCTGATTGCCTTGGCCTGGTTTTATTTTTATGCTACTTGGGGTTGATTGAGACTTTTGAATCTATAAGCTTTCAGGGTTTTGTTGTTGTTGTTGTTATTTTGGTCTTTGTACCAGAGATTGAACCCAGGGGTGCTTAACCATCGAATACATCTCCAGCCTTTTATAATTTTTTGTTTTGAGACAGGGTCTCATTTAGTACCTGGATAAATTGCTGAGGCTGGTTTTAAACTTGTGATCCTCTTGCCTCAGCTGCTGGGATTATAGGCTTATAGTTTTGATTGAACGAATAAATGGGATCATGTAATTTTCCTTAAAACAGCAAGGTAATTTGTATGTTAGAAATTATATACAGGCTACCCTAAGTACATGTATGAAGACACAAACGGTGTGACTCTACTTTGTGTATAACCAGAGACATGAAAAATTGTGCTGTGTATGTGTAATATGAATTGAATTGCATTCTGCTGTCATAAATAACAAATTAGACTATAAAGCTTAGATGAATATTTTAAAACTTTTTCTCTTGAATTAGAATTAAAAAATGTGAACACTTCTGTCATGCATATATTTACCTGAAAATAATTTACCAAGAAAATATATTTTATGTATCATATACAGTTGCCTCCTAAATTACTTCTAGATGATCTTTATGTCATACACAATTACTTTTTAAATGTAAGAGTCAAGAAAATCACGATCCACTTTGTTTACAGAAACTTATTTATAGAATTAGAAGGAAAAATGTAGATATAAACCAGCTATACAATATAATGTTAAAATTATAACAGCAACATGTAAAATCAAATATTCAGTAATAAACTTAACCAAATTGTTTGACATACATGTGAAAAATTTTCAAAATACTATTAAGAGATACAACACTTAAACTAAATAAATGCCTATTCTTAGGGAAAAAATCTCAATATCAGAAATATATTTACACTAAATTAATCAATACATTTAAAATAATAACAAAAGAAATACTAAATATTTTTCAAGTGTCTAAAGAAAAATAAATCTGCCAGAGTGAGTAGGAAAATTCTGAAAAAGAATACCAATAATGACTAGCTCTTCACAAATTAAAATTTATGACTGTTGCGATTAAAACTGTATCGTACCGAGGCAAACTTGGCCAATGAAGAGATCACTGGAAAACGGAGAGTCTAGAAATATGTCCCAACACTTACAGAAAACTTGCTTTTTTCATTTTAGTGAACATATAAGAATTAATTAATGCATGGTATTAGAACAAGTGGCGTGTGCCATCTGGAAAAAAAATATTCCAAAAAGTTGGATGCCTACTTTTTATCCTTATACCACAAGAAGTTCCAGCTGGATCAAACATTTCAGTGTAAAAAATGAAACCTTAAACATCAAGAAAAAAATTACTGAAGATATTTTTATAATCCTGGAGGCTGGGAAGCATAAAGCAAAATGTAATGCCATCAAAAAAGAATAACAGCAACAAAAATAATAACACACTCAGTTATCAAAATGTTTTAAATTTTCTTATAAAATTCTACAAGGAAAATCAAAGGTTTCTTTGGAAAAACATCTTTTTTTTTTTTTCATCAAATGAAAAAATATTGGTAATGTAAAGTAGGTTTCTGAGCTGGGCTGGGTAGGCATTTGCCTGGAATCCCACTCTGGAGGCTGAGGCAGGAGAATCGTAAACTGCCTGGGCAGTTTAATGAGACCCTCTCTCAAAACAAAACAAAACAACAAAACAAAACAAAAACCACATGAATCAAAGAAAAAGCCAAGAGCCAAATTTTCAAAATGGGAAAAGGGCATAAACAAGCAGTTCTTTTAAAAGGAAATAAAAATCCCTTTGGAACATATTAAAAGACTTTCAAAACATCTCATAGTAAGAGAAACATGAATTAAAGTGGCAGCAAGATGCCATTTTCTACTAGATTGGTAGAGATTAAAAAGTTTGGTAAATTATGTTTCAGCAGGGTGAGAGAAGGCAGAAATTCCCATATGTTTGCATAGAAGTATAAATTGGAGAGCAATTTGGCAATATCTACCCGATTTTTTAGTGCTTATAGCTTTTGCCCCCTTACTCTATCTACCTCTAGGCATTGATCCCTTCAGTGGCACAGGCACATGTGTCCCAAGGCATATTTCTACAGGGACATCAGCATTGTTTATACTTGCACAATGGAATGGACTTAATGACCAATGGAGTGCTCCACCCATCCCTTCCCTGGCCCACTACATGCTCTTCAGCCCCCTTGAGTGCTGGCTGCTAATGACTGACAGTTCACTCTTCTCCAGAGAATCATCCTCAGTTAAGTACCCTTTTTACCTGGAAAGGGCTGGGTGTTTACCCCAAGGTGGCCCAAAGCCAGGGCTTGTAGTAATTGTGGTTCAAAAGCCTGTCCTGTGCATGCTGCCAAGCTCCCCATGGGACCCAGAGAAGGTCAGACTTAACTAAAACCACGTATTGGCTTAGCTTCTCCCCAGCCCATCTTTACTTTCTGGCTTCTGTATAGGACTCTCTTGAAAGCACTTCTCAATAAATCACTTGCCTAAGAATCTCTCTGGCTCTGCTTCTAGAAGATTCAATGTAACACATACATCAGTAAGACGGGTTAAATAAATTATAGTATTATAGTATTCCGTGTAGTGGAGTAATACCTAGAAGAGGGGCCATAGTTCTCTCTTTTCTGGTATAGCATGCTTCTCCAAAATAGAGTGGAAAAAGCAATTGCAGTTTAATGTGTGAAAACAAAAGGCAATTTACAGTATGGTTGAATAAGCATAGAATGTCTCTAAAAGTATAGCCAAGAAGTAGCAGCGTTTGCTCATGCAGCAAGGAGCCCAAAGCGGGTGTGTAGGATGAGCTGGAAGTAGACAGCATGCTTTGCACTGTATTCTTATCTCTGCCTCTTTAATAGTCCATCATGTAAACAAGTTACCCATTAAATAATATTTCAATAGTATCAAAGCAAAAATCATTAGTGCTAATCAAATAACTGAGGGTTCAGAGAAAGTTACTTATCAGAAGTCTTCTGACCCCAGGAATTGGTCAGTATTTTTACAAATTAACATATCAGTACTCTAAATGGAAACATGTGTGTTTGGAGTCCCTGGAGTGTGCAAAAATTATCTAATTATCTGTATCTTAAGGATTCTCTTTGCAATTTTGTTAATTTGCTTGGTAAACACTCTCCTTACAGTTAATGCCATGGCAACTTCCAACTGGCCCTCTCCAAATTATCACAAATTGCCACTTGTCTTCATTCAAATGAATGTGCTTTTTCTGAACCCAAATTTAATTACTGTTCATTTTATTGAATTAATTATAGTAGATTTCCTGCTGCCTTCATACCTGTGGTCACATAGATATTACTCTGTTATTAGTTACTGCTGACCTTTGGTTACAAATTATACACACATCTGCTGTGAAGTGTATGTTATATTAAGGATCAAGCATCCTGGACTTAGGTTATATACACAAAGTGATGTCAATGCACAGCCCCGAATCCTGAGTCTACACACTGTCTCTGCCTCATAAAACAGAGGTCATGACTGACTATATAGAAAGCCTTTTAGCAGCTGAAATGTTGTCAAAAAGATTTCAGATTTCTCTCCCTGTCTATTCCTTGAAACCAGAGTTTATACACCCCCAATGACCTTCTCCTTCACCTGCATGGGTGTTATTTTTCTGAGGCAGGCAGATGTTCTTGTAAAATGCCTCACCTTACCACCTCCCTTCCCCATCTCTCGCCCCATCTTGTTTTGTATCCATCTGGACATGGCACAGGAAATGCAAGACAGGAAGCTGGTGTGACTGTGTCACTTGTTGGTTCATTTGTTTTCTCATTCAGTGACATTTAATGGATCCTTATGCTGAGCCTTGCACTGTGCTAAAGTCTGGGAAAACAGGAGCAAATGTGGTCTTCAGCTTTGAGGATGTGGGAGTTACTTTGAAAGTCAGACAATAGGCAAATGTCTTTCCCCCCCCCCCCACCTATTAAGCAGTGAAGTTTATTTCTTTCCTGATTTTTATTTGTTCTAATTAGTTATAATGACAGTAGGATGCATTTGGACACCATTGTACACAAATGGTGCATAACTTTTCATTCCTCTGGCTGTATTGGTGCTGAGTCCCCCAGTAGTGTAATCCTACATGTATATAGGGTAACAATGTCTGTCTCCTTCTACCGTCCTTCCCACCCCCCGCCACCCCACCCTTCCCCTCACTCCCCTCTGCACAGTACAAAGTTCCTTCATTCTTTCCTACCCTGCCCCCCCCCCCCACACACACACACACATACACTATGGATCAGCATCCACTTATCAAAAAAAACATTTGGCCTTTGGTTTTTGGGGATTGGTTTATTTCACTTAGCATGATATTCTCTAGTTCCTTCCAGGCAAATGTCTTTTTAACATACAAAAGGAAAGAGAGAGGGCTGGGATTGTGGCTCACTGGTAGAGTGCTTGCCTCACATGGGTGAGGCACTGGGTTCGATTTTCAGCACCATATATAAATAAATGAATAAAATAAAAGTTCATCAACAACCAAACAAAGGAAAGAGGGAAACATTATAAAATTAAACACTATATATATACATATACATATATATATATATGTATATATATATATATATATATATATATATATATATATATATATATATATATATATATATATTATTGGAGAAATATGGTAGGGTCTGTAAACAAGTCAGGATGGCGCCTGGCATTTTGCCAGAGGGAGTGGTTTGTGAAGTAACACCAGCGAGCGATTAAGTGTGGAGATTCCTTATTGGTTGACTGCTGTATCTAGTTTATGTTAATTAAGATAAGCTGTGTGGAATGTATATATACCCCTCCTGTCCTACAATAAACGGCTCCCACTCCTGCTGTATCAGTGTACACAAGTTGCTCGTCACCCCCCGGTTATTTTGCTGCAGCCAGACTGTGGCAGAAATATATAATTATGTATAATGTATATAATTATATATAATTTGAGAACATAAAAATTTAAACTTTTGTGCATTGGAAATAACAAAATTGAAAGGCTAAAGATGACACCTGATGTGTCACATAGGACACAAAGGGTGAGTGGTTCTTAAAAATAGAGGAAAGAGAGCCTAGTAGAAAAATGAACAAAATGCAGCAATGGGAAATTCAGGGGAAGGACCACCTTAAGTCAGCACTAAAATACTGATTTCATCCACTAGACTGGCAGAATGTTGTAACTGTGTTTCCTCACAAGGCAAGAATGTGGTTGACCAGACAGCACAGCTGTCAATAATAGATAATTGGTACCTCTTTTCTGTGACCTGTCTGGTGGACAATTATATAGTATAAATCAAAAACTGAAACCAGTTCTTGCTATTTGACTCTAATTCCACTTTCAGAATTTTATCTTGAGGGAATTATCAGAGGTGTAAGTTAAGACTTTTTGTACAAGGATGTTTATTGTAACATTTACTTATAATCATGAAAACTGGCCAACATTCTATTTCAAAATTGGATGGCTAAATTTACTCACAAAATTATAGAATGGAAAATTATTTCACCATTAAAATCTGTATTTTCAAAGAGTAAGGATATGGAAAAGCACATAAGACACATTATTAAGTGAAAATAACATGAAAACCCAGTAAGAATCCAAATGGTTAGCAATGTGCATGTGGACAGGAAGTCAGCAAAGTGCATGTGGACAGGAAGTCTCAATGTGCACATGGACAGGAAGTCAGCAAAGTGCACGTGGACAGGAAGTCTCAATGTGCACATGATAGGAATCAGCAATGTGCACGTGGACAGGAAGGATGGAGCCAGAATATTGAGTGGTTCTTTATATCTGATGGAAAAGGGAGTGATTTTAATATCTATTTTGTGCTGTATTTTCCAGTCTCACCTGTGAATAGTCATTATTACTTTGATGATATTTTAAAAGATCATACCAAATGGGAAGAAAGAGACCTGAATACCACCAAATTCCTTCTTCTCTCAATCCAGTTATTTACACACAAAAGTGTTCTAAATAACTTTTTGCTCAAACTCTTTGAAGATTCTTGATGTACTTCAAAATAAAACTGTCCCACAACTTCTCAAAATTCCCCTAGAATATGATTTCTTGTTCACAACGACACCTCCAGAGCTTCCCTGGAAATCTTTCCTAAAAACTTACTCTAAAGAGTTCTTAGCATCCTCCCTCAATACTGATTTGAAAATGTTTGCTGGCTGCTCTGTCTCTTTTGAGGTTCTTTGAAGTTCAGGGTGCTTTAATCCAGGAAGGCAGATGTATGATTCCTTTATTTCCTTTTTCTCCACTCTCCCATCTTATGTTTTCAGACTTTGCATTTTAACACCAAATAAAATCATCCTTTCACCGGAAAATCAAAACATGAATACAGCTGGCAAAAATTTATTGAGTCAATAATATGGAGTTATAACAAGGATAAAGTATGGGACATTACAGATGGTAGACGTGGAAATTGAAATAAGCATTTTATAGCTGGAAAGAGGGAAGGTTTAAAAGAAGATTTTTGCACTAAGTATTAAATTTTAAGAGATAATGTAAGGTTGGGATATAAAAATGATAGCTGGAGACAACAAAACGTTCTACAGCATTTTATGGCTATAAAAAAATCCTTGGACATGATAATGGAATAGTTTTTACTCTCTCTTAAAACCATTTATCATGTGGTTGAATTTAGAAATTCAAATGTACACATAGAGAACTTTTAGTTCTTTTTTTTTATAGTGTTATAGGTATTCAGGTCAATATTCCCAGTAAAATGTATTCAGCACAATATAACTTAACATAAAAATATTTTCCAGGCTTTGTCTGGAAGGAACAGCTTCAGTTTGGCATGTGTTTGTGTTGTGACTAAAAAGGACAACTTTTCTTATGATCTAAGTTTTGATATATAATATTTTAGAGTGATTCTCATTTATTAAAAATGAATATATTTCAGGCGATGTTTTTATGATAATCCTAATATGTCTTAAAAATGTCTTAAAATGGCCAGGCATGGCGGCACATGCCTATAATCTCAGCTACTCAGGAGATTGAGGCAGGAGGATTACTGCAGGGTTAAAGCCAGCCCGAGAAAGACCTTGTCTCAAAATAAAAAGGGCTTTGGATGTAGCTCAGTGTGACAGTGCTGGCCTAGCATGTGCAATATCCTGAGTTCAATCCCCAGTACCTCAAAAAAGAAAAAGGTCTTAAAATGATATTGAATAATGGCAAAAATTTTGGCTAAATTCACATGTATGTACTTTCTCAGAATAGCATCTTTATTCTATGCCAAAAAAGAAAGAATTGAACAAACCCTCTTGTCAATTTTAGTGACTAATTTAGAATCACTGAGAATAATCATGCTTATTTATTCAAATCAGAAATAAAAACATTATTGAAAAGAAAGGAAGATGGTGTCAGTGTGAAAGATTCTGCAGTTTGGTTCATGGAATGGATATAAACTATGTATGTGTACACACACACACACACACACACACATATATATATATATATATTCATTATGAATTAGGATGATAGATGGCAAAGATCTTTTATAGCACTCACAGAAGGGGAAAAATCTTTGCCTGACTGATAGATTGAAAATAATTAATCTATAGAAGACATTAACTTAATTACATAACCGTTGGATATTAAAAATTCCATATTCTTTTATTTCCTAAGACTATATTAATCTGCTCTGAGCCTCTACACCTGTCTGGGGGAAATTTGATCTTAGTTTGTTTTGGAGCTAGTCTCCACTCCCCTTGACAAAGGGTCACACTAAATGTCCTGTTCTCCTGTAGCCCAGACCACTGGAGAAGGAGCCACCTGGCTCCAGTTCACACTGGTCACTTTAGAAAAGCTCCTTGGCCAAGCCAAGAACCTCAATCCAGAGTCTTCCAGCTTTGGGACAGTGGTGAGGTGACATCTCTCACAGAACAGAGCGAGGACTTCCTGTTTTGAGATGTAGCTGGAGCAGAAGGTACAAGTGCCCAGGGCCAGAAGGAAGAACAGAAGGTGTTGTTCCTGGGGAGAACAACTCAGCTGGACTGGAGAGCTGGTGCCCAGATGTAGCAGGTCCTCCGTCATGACCATGAAGCCCTCAGATGTGGGTTTCTTCCAAATTTCCCCACTTTTTAGCCCCGAAAACCACAGTAAAGTGAGCCCATGGCTCTGAATTAGCTCCCTAAGTGCAATCTGTAAATGATTGAAATCAGATGAGCCGTGACTGTGAATTCACTGGTACAAATGTGTAAATTATCAACATGGATCTGATTAAGTGTGGAAAGGCAGCAAAAGGTAGTCCCTGGTGCTTCAATGCAGGGAGAGGAGGGTCCAGAGAGCACATAGTGCACAATGGGATGCCGATAGAATGTTCCTGCCCTCATGGATCTTACGTTCAGGAACACCATACTCTTCTTTAGAGAGACCAGTGAGCCCCAGGGAGCTTGGTGAGGTCTAGCAGGTGGCCCTGGTGACCGTTTCAAGGTTGCTCTTTCCATCAACTTGTGCCGTTTACCCATCAGTCCCCTTTTACACGTGTTATAATATCCAAACCCAGTTCTGTCACCATCTACCTACCCCATTCCTTTCCCTCTGTCCCCAAAGGATCTGGGACCATAAAGACCCAGCTTCCCATGAGCTGCCTGTAATCCCATCTACTCAGGAGACTGAGCCAGCCTCTCACCAGTGTTGGACAAGTCTCCTCTCCATTTCTGCTTAACAAGTCTCCAAACACTGGTTTTAAACCATTCCTTCTCCTCAATCCCCCAGTCCCAGCTGCTGAGAGTCCAGAGAGGTAAATGTGTGAGAATGTGGTGTGGGCATCAGACAGAGCCTGCACGCACCAGGGGCAGGACGTTGGCGGGTTTCCTAACGCCATCTGGAAAATGACAGTGATAACGCTTAGAACTTAACTGTTGAGAGCTTCATGAGCCTAAAGAAATCACATGTCTGGGAAGAACTCAGCCCATGAGGGCAGGGCCTGATGAGTGTCATTTATGATCATGATTACCTTCTCTTCAAATGAGAGACCAACTTCCTTTCTCACTTGGAAAAGGAAGTGTCCATAGCTTGTTGTCCTTCAGCTACTTGATATTAATTCCCCACACCATTGTCAACAATGCTTTCCAAAATGCACCTCCAGACCTGTTTTCTTGATGCCATTGTTCATGCTTCAGCTTTCTGGTTATCCTTACCTGTACCTTCTCTGGGATCTTCTTGGCCTCCTGGCAAACTTTCTTCTCTGAAGCAAATGTCTCAGAATGCTGTCCTCCCATGGATTTTCTTGTACTGCACACTGCCATGTGCCACTGTGTCCCCCACTTCTTCCTGTGTCACCTTTCATGGTTCAGTGCTCACCATTTTGGTCTTTGCTTTTGTAACAATTCATTCGGAGGGCTTCCAGAGAGTGTTGAGTCGGACCAGACATTACTATGTGTCCCACATTCTAAGAAGAGCCAAAGAGTTGAAACTAGATACCATCCATGCTGACCAGGGGCAGGGAGAACTGTCCAAGCAAGTAAGGCGAGAGTTGTCATTTTCTAAATATAGTCTAGTGGTTAACAGCATAGGTTTTTGGAGCCAGATTACCTAGGTTTGAATCCCTGTCTCTGATACTTAAAATTGTATGCCTTCAGTTGAGTTACATAACCCAGTTGAATTATTTAACCTCTGTGTTTTGGATTTCTTATCTGTAAAATAAAGATAATAATAGTGCCTACTCCATAGGGTAATTGAACTAAATGAATTCATTATTAAGAACAGTCATAGTGGGCAGAGGTTGTAGCTCAGTGGTAGAGCACTTGCCTAGCATGTGTGAGGCACTGGGTTGTAGTCTCAGCACCACATATAAATAAATAAATAAATAAATAAATAAATAAATAAAATAAAGGTCCATCGGCAACTAAAAATAAAATGTTTTTTAGAAAAAATTGATAGTATCATTATAATTCTCCTAACTATCCAATCCTTCTGACCTGCCCTACTCCCACTGGAGTAAGAAAGGAGGAAAGGATTAAACCACTTCTGTCCTCAATTGGAGTCTTTTCAGCAAGGGGTCAAACCTGTTTTGAAGGGCAGGGGCGGGAGGAGATGAGATTTGAATCACACTGGAGATAGAAAGTTTAACTGGCTTGAAATTTTAATACCTTTTCAGAAAATGGAAATCTATGGGTTTGGTCCAAGATGTTATTAAGATTTTTTTAATAAAAGACTTTATTGCAATTTTTTGAGAAAATGAACTATTTCATATTTTTTCTCTACAAGTTGACTCCTTGATGATGATGAGGGATATGCATTGGGTCAGGCTTTCTGGCATATTCACTACGATGGCAAATTATCAAGCTTAAAATCCAGTTTAGCATTCAGACATACTAAGATGGCTATATTAAAAAGCACAGACAAGAGCAAATATTGGCAAAGGTGCAGAGAAGCTGGAACATTCATTCATTACTGGTGGCAATGTAAAATGGTGCAGCCACTTTGGAAAACAGTTTGACAATTTCTCAAAATGTTAAACATGGAGTTACCAAATGACCTGGCAATTTTACTACTAGGTATCTTTCCAAGAGAAATGAAAACTTATGTCCACACAAAAATTTGTCTACCAATGTGCATAGCAGCATTGTTCATGATAGCCATAAAGCAGGAACTATAAAAAATGTCCATTAATGGATAAATGGCTAAAGCATGGTATAGTCACACAATGGAATACTATTCCGCCATAAAAAGAATGAGGTACTGATATATGCTACAGCGTGCTCCTAATGCTCAGAAACATGTTAAATGGAAAAAGCAAGTCCTAAAACTTTATGTATTATATTCATTCCCATTTATTTGAAATGTCCTGAATAGGTAAATCTTGAGACACACAGGTAGATGAGTGGCTTCTGTAACTTGATATGATTAGGGTGGGAAGTGACTACTAACAGCACCAGCTTTCCTTTTGGGGTGACGAAAACAGATCACATTTGGATTTGATGGTGGTTGTATGATTCTTAAATATGCTAAAACCATTGGATACAACACTTCAAACAAGTGAGCTTTATCATACATAATTTCTTTCTGAATAAAGCTGCTAAAATCAGTTTATTATTTTCAACCTTTTGAAAATAGAGCCATAGTTTCCATAACCTTGGGTTTTTCACTTTAGGATAAATGATTTTTTCCTTCTCTTAGTAATCAGTGATACCAATGCACAGTTGTCATTTTTCTAGCTTCCCAGATTTTGAATCCATTTCCATGTTTTGGGAGACTTTATTATGATCTTGGAAGGAAGGCAGCAACTACTTCTGCCATAGTCTGAATGTGTTGCTCCCCCTCTTTCAAATTCCTATGTTGAAATATAATTACTAATTAGGAGGTGGGGCCATTTCAGGGAAGTTGTTAAGTCATGGATTAGTGCCCTTAAAAAGGGTTGAAGAGAGTATTCTAGTGTCTTTGCCCTTCTGCCATGAGAGGAGGCAGAAAGAAGGCCCTTACAACTCTCCAAATGCTGGTGCTGTGATCTCAGACTTCCCATTCTCCAGAAATGTGAGAAATTCTTTTCTTCAGGTAATTTGTGATAGGCAGCATAAATGAACTAAGACAATCTCTCATTGGAGAAAATACCAGATACTTTCTTGTAGCAGGGTAAGAGACACCCATTCCAACCTAGGCTAGGCCAGCCTACCCCAGAGTTGGAATCAGGCAGGAGGAATAGATGAGAAGAATCAGGAATGGTGGGGCATCTGTTCTGGCAATGGAAGCAATGGAAGGCAAAGGATGCAGCCCTGAGCAGTGGTGGTGATCTCACTGGATTGACTCATGGCTTGATTTGATCTGTGATCAAATGCTGCTAATCTTCTGCCTGTTCTGCAAGCCTGGTTATCCAAACTTCAGCAGTTGTATGAGCCAACAAATGTTCCTTCCAGTCAATTCCTTTCCTTCCATGATCAATTTCTCTGGTTGCAACTAAGAATCCTGTTTGATAGACTCAGCAGATGGGATGATTTTCATCCCACAGTGTCTCCAGGACCCTTCAGACACCGTCAGGTCTATTCATCCAGTGACGACTTTGTGCCATTCATGATCTTATTTATTCCTCATACTGACTTAGTGATGTAGATACCAATAGTTCCTGTTTTACAGATGGGGATCCTTCCAGTTAGCTCCACTGCTTCTGTATTTTGCCCATTTGTGGAATAAAAGGTCTCATTCCTCTCCCCTCCCACTGTTCTCCTCCTCCTTTAAATCATTGCATGCATTACTGTCATATTTCTTTATAAAATTATTATTGATCCCTCTGTACAAGAGCCCATAAGAGCTCCCCATTGTCTATGTTGAAATGCCACAGGAGGCATTCACTGCTGCTTTCTGATGCCTCCTACACGGTCCACATCTCTTACTAATTCTAAAAGAGTCCATCAAGGTTGAGCTCTGTTTTTTCTTAGTCTGGCTTTATTTACTAGAGACAGTAAGCCCTCAGTAAATATCCTTAATCTTGAGACAGACTGAAGACAAAATATTGAATTCACTCCTCATGTTTCCATCGTAAACTCCAAATTCTGTGGCAGTGATGATGGGGGGAACAATAAAATAAGCATCAAGCATCATATGGCAGAATGTATTGGAATGTGATATTCTTGGCAGGAAATCATTTCAGAGTGGAAAATGTTTGCTAAATATAAACACTGTAAAAAACATGTGCAACCTCCAGACTTTATTATTAGATTCCCAGGGATTCTTATTTAGAAGCCGAAGAACTTGTGAAGCTATACAATTCCTGGAATGGAATTTAGGTTTGCTTTCTGAAATCAATCCGGGCAAGCCTTTTTGCACATGAGCATTCTTAGAAAGTCTTTGAACATCTATTCTTACTCACTTAACTGGTGGCAAAAAGTCCAAAAATAAAATCACCACCAAGTTCTGCTTGCTTCCTGCTTTAGTTGTACTGGAAATTTTCCAAGGAAAGCTCACGAGCTTTAGAAGTTCTCCTTTGCCTCTCCTATTGCCAGCACCATGTCATTGAAGCCTAGGCTCAGGGAAACATCTGGAATGGTATGAACCAAAGTGAGTCAAGGAGACTGAGAAGGAAAACACAGAGGACTGGCCCATACCTGCCAGGGGCAGATCTAGAAGGCAAGGGCAACTGTGGAGGGTTACTCAAGAGGGACAGGGTACTGTGTCTGTCAAGGGTCTGAGCAGAGAGGCCTCACCTGGCTCTTGCCTTGTTCTACTTCTATTCCTCCAAATGGGACTATAAGGGGCCAAATGGATCCTGGCCACCAGCAGAAGATATTGAACAGACTGCAGCCCACACTCTGGGACACTACAACATGTCTCTTTTTTTGATATGTCTGGCCATACTTTTTATCACTGAATGTGATACTCTGTGAAAGTTTCTTATTAAATCAGTCTCCCTTGCAAGACCCAGCCTAGGGCCTCGAAGCCCAACTCCCTTCTCTCATTACACTTCCTACCGCCTCCCATGTGATTTTGCAAGACGGCAATTACTCCATTTTTGCAGCTATGAGCTTTGAGCCCATTGGGAGACTCTCCTAGAAGCCGCTTGCTCACCTGGGCCACTTCCTATTGTTAAGGTCATGGCTTTCCATCAACTGTCTGTTACAGCCTGGGTCCTCAGGCTTATCTTCCTTCATATGATCCTGCAGCAATTCCAGAGGCTGAGCACATTCTAATTGTCACTAGGCTCTACTCTTTACACAGGTATCAGTGGCTGTCAGTGGCCCAGCTATAGCTTAAATGTTTTGAACGGAAAGAATGGGTTAAAACCCTAGACTGATGCGCTGCAGAAATCAGGTAACACACAAAGGAGACCAGGGCTCCCTTAGCCTATATAGATGTCTTTGTGCTAAAGATAAAATTGTGTCCCCTTTGGGTAGAACAGTTTTTAAAAGGTGCTTCTCCTCTGAGTGTTATAAATGGTAGCCCCAAGAAAATAGGTGCAATTTTTAACCCCCAGTATCTATGCATTTGTCTTACTTGGAAAAAGGCTCTTTGAAGAGGTAATTAAGTTAAGGATCTTGAGATGCCATCATCGTGGGTGACTCAGATGAGCCCTAAATCCAATGACAAGTGTCCTTATAAAAAGAAGAGGAAGACAGAGATGGAAACAGAGACTGCAGTGGTGTAACTATAAGCCAAGCAACTCCAAGGATTGATGGCACCTTGTAGCCTCCAGCACTGTGAGGATAAATATCTGTTACTTTAAGTCACTTTGCAGTAATGTGTTACAGCAGACCTAGGCAACTAATATACAGCCCTGAGAAGGAGACATAATTTTCTGGGCAGAATGCAGACTGGCTTCCAGCCTCTTCCTCCCCTTAGCCTGTTTTTCTGTGCAAGGCACAAGCTACACAATGACTGCCCAAGGCTGTGATAGAGTTAAGGAAGTAAAGCCCAAATCCATATAAACATTAAAGAGAGACTTTGTATAGCAGGTGGAAAACTATGGATTCTGGAGGCAGATGGAAGCACGGGATTCTGGCACTGTCACAAATTAGTAGGACTTTGAGCACCATTTTCTCATCTAAAATGGGAGTAGGGAGAGAATTGGTACTTATTGATCACCTGCTGAAAATTAATACTCCTCTGACTTCACTGAATGGTTGGCAGAACTGGATGACAGTGCACAGTGCTGTCCTCAAGAGCTATTTGCTTCCTTTCCTCTCCCCACCTTGGGTAACTGGTGTCAGCACTGTGGGAGCAAGAAGGCTGCTTGGACCTGTGGTGTAAGTTTGGGGTTTCTTGAAGTGGTATCTTCCCATGGTTTCTTGGGCCTTACGGGAGAAAGAAATGAACATACCTACTGGAGAGAAGAAGAAAGAGATAAAGTAGGAGCTAAAGTTTATCAATATTGTTTCCCTAACATAGCCACAATTTGAGTCTATCCTGTATATTTATTTTATATTCAGCTCTAAGTACATTAGAAAGTGGTTTAAGACAATTTCCATGATGAACACAAGTATTATAGTTGCCAGGTAGATCTCAATAAGAATTTGAGTGGAAAAAAGAGTTTTTTATTCCAGGAGGCCCAGTTTGGATCTTGTTACTTTTGCAAGGCAAGAGAAAATGACTTTTATTTTCATTAAAAAAAAGTAAAGTTGGTGGTGGAAACCTGGGATTAAAAGAGAATGAGTTCATATCTACCATGTGGAGTCAGTCTGGCCATTCTGAAGCTTAGGGACAGTTCGAATCTTCTGAACCTGCACAGAAGAGTGTATTAAAATGCCAGTAGTAATATGCACTATGAAGAGGATTTTGGTGGTTCATAAAACTCTTGTGAAGCTTGTATGAGAATGAGTTACTGATGAGTCTTCATAGATCAAGTCATAAAATATACAAAACAGGTCCATTTTTCATTTGATTATACTTTGTTGTTACAGATATTTGATGGGTAATGCAAATATTTTTTAAAATGACTCTAGTATGACACTGGAGGATAGTTTGTGTGTCTGAGTTGGAGGATTTTGAGAGCCTCAAGACTAGTCCTGAGTGCTCTGGTCATAGAGATACTCGGGCAACCACCACGGCAGAGCTATGATCTGGAAATGGTCAGGAGAGGAATGGCCACACCTCATGCCTCCATGAATCTATAGCAAAGCTAAAGCTCCACCTATGGTGGAGCCAAGGGTGGCTGAGGAGAAAGCTAAGCAGACATTGGCTTTTCCATCCTGGGAAATCCTTAGAGGCCTCTGAGAGAGCCCTCAGATTCATCAGGCCCTGTCTGAGATGATGTTAGACTCTCCAGCAACTGGAGCCTTGCAAGTCCTTTCATAGCAGAAGATAGCAAAACCATGACCTTTTTTTTACCTTGATGTATGTAGTTATTGATGAAAACTGATTACAAATGAGTGGTGGTTTACTGAGCTGTGACAAATGCCTGTCCTTTGTGCACGCTTGGGTGTGTATGCATGTGTGTGAGCTACTCACATTAAAAGTAAGCTCTACAGGATGCAGTTCTTCTGTTTAAATTGGCACAGACATATTTTAGAACTGTGAACTTGATCACTCAATGAAGCAGGGTTAATTAATATAAGAGTCTTTTATGTTGGGGCTGGGGTTGTAGCTCAATGGTAGAGTGTTTGCCTTGCACGTGTGAGGCACTGGGTTCGATCCTCAACACCATATAAAAATAAATAAATAAAGATATGGTGTCCATCTGCAACCAAAAAAAATATATTTTTTTTAAAAAAAAGAATTTTTATGTCTTTATGTTCCATGTCAGCATTATCAGGAACTCTCAGGGAAAGTTCATTGCTAAAAGATAGTTAAATAAAGATTCAAAAGGGTTAGGTAAAATATTAGTCATGTGGTATCCCCAATTCAGTGGTAATATCTACTGGCAAAAGAGAAGATTAATCTCAGGGTCTTTTGCTAAACAGCATGCTGATACCCAAATCACATTTTAACATGTTTCTTTGCAGGAAGGATGTTTTATCTCCATCCAAGGTGGGATTGATAGACTCATGAAATGAATTTTCCTGGTCTGCAGAAGCATGTCGACATCCAGTGACATGTTTTTTCAAATAATTCAACTAATCAGGCCCATCTGGAAATAGTTGTTTTGATGCCTCCTGTCTTTCATGTGACCCCCTACTTAAAGGCTGCAGAAAGAATATGGTTTGCAGAAAAACTGAGATGTCCCAAAGTAGTATTTAGTGCCCCGCTGACAGTCAAACAAGCCAGCAGCTTCTTTGGAAGTTCAATATTGGCAAAAGGAGCCACAGGAGCTTGGGGGTATGGAATGTTTAGCCCAGAGGGGCTGATAGGCCCCATGCATACCTTCACAGTTGTGAGATGTGCCTTCTGTGGCTTCCTGTGTAGGTGGTCTCCAGCCATGGTCTCTGCATACTCAGGGGAAAGCAAGCTCCTGCTTCCCAAAGCCACTGAGTTTTTAAGGAAAGTTCTTCTGTAAAGCTGAAATATGCTTATGTAATACTTGGTCCTAGTTCTGCTTTCTAAAGCAACAAAGAATAAATCCCTCTCTCTATGATGGGCCATACAGTGTAGATAAATGGATGGAGATGTTGGGTTTGACCCTGCACCATCACTTACATAGCTGGGCAATTTAGAATCCTGCAGCAGCTTGGCTTCCTGATATCTTAGATCAGAATCCCCATCACCTGGGCTGTTGTGGGGTTTGAACCAGATAATGTAATTTAACCATCCATCATAGTGCTTGGCACTTGGTGGGCATGTATTGAATGCTCCCCTCCTCCCTCTGCTTGGCAGCTCTTCAGACACTTGGAGGCACCAGGCCTGTTTCCTTTGGTGTTGTTTTCCCAGCCACTGTGCTGCAGATCAAAGGGAGGGAGATGAAACTGGGGGCTGGGGAACAGCTAAGTCAATGTCTTCTCAAGTATGGGCACCAACAGGTGGTAAGAAAGACTATTTTTAGTTGGCACATGGATCATCATTTCATAATTAAATTTACATCTATCTATCTAAATGATATATTTGTAGATGTCCTCTATTACGATGTAAATGTCCTCTATTATGCCCTCGCCTTCCCATGTATGATACTGTCTGCTTTAAAAATAAGCTTACTTGAGAATAAAGGCGAATCAAGTACAAAAAAAGGCTCTTATTATTATCCTGTTTAAAATCAGCCACGTGTGGCGGCATATGTCTGTAATCCCAGCGACTCCAAAGGCTGAGGCAGGAGGATTAAAAGTTCGAGGCCAGCCTCAGCAATTTAAGGAGATTCTGTCTCAACATGAAAAGGGCTGTGGATGTAGCTCAGTGGTAAAGTATCCCTGGGTTCAATCCCTAGTACCAACAAACAAATAAAATGAATTCCCAAGCAAATCAAATTCTATTTCAAAATCTCATTAGCAAGGCAATCTGAAAGGCTACCGACAATATGACTCTAACTATATGACATTCTGAAAAAGGCAAAACAGAGAGACAGTAAAATAAATGATCAGTGGTTGCCAGGGGATTGGGAGAAGGTGGGGGATGAATGGAGGATTTTGAGGGCAGTGAAACTTGCCGGTATAATACTCTGAGTTGGATATTTTTACATATTACATTGTTGAAAATCCATGGAATATTCAACATAGTGTGTACATTAATGCAAAACATAGAGCTTAGTAATGTATTGATATTGGCTCATCAGTTGTAACAAATGTGCCATGCTAATGAGAGATGTTAATAGGAGTAACTGGAGTAAAGGGCTATGGAAACTCTGCACTTTCTGTTCAATTTTCCTGTAAGCCTAAAACTATATAAAAAAAAACTATTAATTAAAAAAAATCTCATTAGTTTTTCAAAGTACCAATTTGATTATTTGCTTCCATTTTACCATCTGTCTGGAGGACATTTCATGTCAAAAACCAAATTAGTCATATTTCTCATTTCACATTAAAAGTGGTACCCAGTTACACCAGTGGCCAGCCACTGAGATGTTCAGACCCATGGTCTCAGAGGATACAGCGCTCCTCTTCCTCCTTAATTTGCCACCTTGCATTCCGTGCCAACTCCTGCTGTCCCTCCTCTCCCTCCCTTTGCTCCTGTGGACTCTGAGCCTCTTTAATTTACATGACTGCTAACATGGACCGGGAGCTCCCCTCACTCCATGCCTGGGCTACTCTGACAGCCTCCTGGGTGGTCCTCTTATCTCTAATTTCTCCCCCACTCCAAGATCATCCACCCAGATCTGTTAAAAAATCATGTTTTAATTCCAATTTCATTCCATTCCTTCTTTGAGGACATCCAAACCTCGGTTTCCAATCATCCAGGTGAGTGGAATGATCATAGGCCTGGTGTTACCTGTCTGAAGTCAGGACAAGCACTGGGATGAAGATCAGCATCCGCTGATCCACACAGACAATTAACAAAGATGATCATAATTATTTATTGAGCACCGTAGTGGATCTGTGGTGTGAACCCAGGCCAGGGTACTCACTCCCCTGCCCCTGGTTTGTTTATCCCCTATTATTCACATATTGGAGACTTAATTCCCAGTTCATATGTTAGTGGTATTTGGACGTAGGGTCTTTGGGAGGTAATTAGGATTACATAAGGTCCTGAGGTGGGGGTCCCCTAATTAATGGCTTCATAAGACGAGTCAGAGAGCCAAACTAGCACACCTGTTTTGTCTCACCATGTGATGTCTTCTGCCGTGTTATGATGCTGCCAGAAGGCCCTCACCAGATACTGGTAGCATGTTCTTGGACTTCCAGCCTCCAGAACCATAAGCTAAATAAACTTCTCTTCTTTATAAATGACCCAGGCTGTGGTATTCAGTTACAGTAACAGCAAGTGGACAAAGACACTCACTCACTACTGGGAGTGTTGATGGTCAGCAGCACTCAGGAGAATTCCTCTCTAGAAATTGCTCTCACCTGAAGACAGCCACCCCCAGGGACAGCCTGCCCCTGAAGACTGAGGATAAGGTATACAAAGGCTTATCTCCTTGCCTTTAATCTGGCATTTCAGAAAGATCACCTGAGTACTAAAACGCCTATTGTTGTGCTGTATCAAAACTCAGCCTTCACCTCCTCCCAGCTCTTGCTCCCCAGCGTACCCGCCAATAATCTTCCTGCACACAAATCTCTGTCTTGGCATCTGCTTCCTAGAGAAGGAGGCCTATGACAGCATCACACCCTGAGCCATCTCTCCTTCATCATTCAGATCAGTGTCCAGTGGTCTACGCTTTTTAAAGTAATAATAATTATCTGTTGTTAAATACTTTCTAGATTCCGGGTGCTTTAGGATATTTTATTTTTGTGAGTTTTCTAATCTTTACATCAACCCTGTGACATGGATAGGTCTGCTTTCCAGATGAAAATATTGGCAATTAAAGAATTTGAAAATAAGCAGAATTGATTCACAGAAGCGAAGCCCATACTGTGGCCCCAGGGAGGCCTGGAACAGGCCTTGACTTGAGATTGAATTACTCACCTAAGGCTCCTTGACGTCTCCCTGCTCAGGGGCAGACATGGTGCATGGGCCAGGAGACGAGCTCCGCGGGGTGAGAGGGCTGGCAGGGGTCCCCTACACCCTCATTGCCGTCTCTCTTCCAGGGACACAGCCTGGCTCACTCGTACTTCTTTCTGCACACAAGGCCTCTGTCCTAAGCCAGCTACTCTGCTTTCCCTCCCCTTCCTTAACGTGACCCAGCCTTTTGTCCATGCTGGGTCACTTTTGTATTTGGAAATGCTCATTCTTTCAGTTGATTATTATAAACAAAACAAACAAACAAACAAACAAAAGTCTATCTCCTTCAACAAGGTTTTCCTAACACTCCTCAAGTCCTTCAGCGGGCAGAGTGCTCCTAGTTCTGTCCTCTTTCGCATCCCATAGGAGCTTGTCCTCAGAATTGGGAATGCTTCCTCTGGTGAGGTCGAGGATTTGCTTGAGTGGAGGGGGCTCTAATCTTCTAAATCCATTGAGAAAAAGCAAAATAAGATAATTACAGCACAAATTTGTTATGCTAAAATTCCGAGTTTTGGAATACTGGCTTAGAGAAGGAGGCCCTGGTCTCTTTCTCATTCCTCAAATCTGGCCCCAGGACCCAATGCAGGTGCAGCTATCACAGTGAGCATGAGCAGGAGTCCAGCCCCTGTGAGATCCAGCGGGTCCAAAAGAGAACAAGTGGTTAGGGAAGGAAACACAGCCAGGAGGGGGCGGGAGTCTGAAGTGTTCCTGGGGGGAGGCTGGGGGAGGCTTCTCTCTTCTGTAGAAATAGAGGAAAGGGGTAAAACACCCTTTTAGCCTGCTTCAGAGCAGCAGTGGGCTCTGATGAATGGACCAGGGTGTGTGCTCCCGGTGGGCAGCTGGGGTCATCCTCCATTTCTGAGCTCTTGTTGCCCAGCCTAGAAGGTTGGGAGCATCTCAAGAATGGTGTCACCACGTGTCACTTTCATCCAGTGCCAGTGCTCCTTTGAAAAATAGACCCCAGAATGCCAATCTTAACCCACTCTGCTAAGCACATGAGCTCGTCTCTAGGTATTCCCACTTCTAGGGTGCCTGGTGAGTTCTCTTGTGTTTTTCAAATGCTGCCAGGCCAGGACTCTCCTGCCGGGGTGACTGGAATGGCTAGAGCATTCAACACTAGCAGCTGAGGAAGCAAGGAAGAACCGTCTGAATGTTTTCCCACATGAGCGGCTCTTACATCACCCAAGGCAGAAGGAAGATTTTAAATAAGCCGAAACTGTTCCATGATGTGATTCTAGGAGTGAGAATTGTGCAAATGTGGAGAAGAAAAGTTCCGTGTTGTGATAAGGCGGCTTGGCAGAACGAACGCTCTGCCCTTTATGTCAAGCCATTTGTGAGGAAGTCTTAAGGTGTCTTCTTATATTTACAACATTATCAAGAATAAAAATGCGTAAAGCAAGGCATGAATCTTTTGAGCCATCCAATCCCCAATGGACAGATGAATCCTAACATCCAGAGCCAAAAAGAATGTTTTAGTTACCTGTTGTCTGGGTCCCACTCATTAGGCTGGACAAGGGTAGGTAAGATGCAGGATGCCCAGTGACATCTGAATTACTAGTAACTAGATATTTGTTGTTGTCTGGAATCCAAGTATCACTGGACATTCTGGGTCTCCCCCTGCCCCGCCCCCAAATCTGACAATGTAGGCTGTCAAGAGGGATCAGAAGGACTCCAAGGAGAAAATATGGTGGGTGAAGACTTTAGTCTGGGAAAGCAGGGAAGACTATGCTTTCAGTAGTAGCCAGGATCTAAGTCATGCGTGTCTCCTTTCTCCCTTTCAGAAACAGAGGCAATTTTCAGGAAGGTGGGCATAGCCACAGTTCTGGAAGGCGGAGAGCAACACCTGCGGGCACTTCTAGGAAGTCAGTTGGCTGATGAGGATGGGTTTGGCCATGAGTTGTTCTGAGATTCCAACCATGTGCTGGGGAATCGAGGGAAGATGGACTCCTAGGGAGCTTGGATAGCAGATCTGGCTGGATTGGGGGCTGGTTCCTGGTGAGTTGTCTGATTATTTAGTATCCATTGTTCAAAGTTATAGGTCAAGCTTGGCCTTGATTTGGTGGCACTGAAATCCAACGAGATCCAACGTGGCAGCCCAGTTTTGAGAGAAAGCCCCCGTTCCTATAGGGAGAGGGCTGTCAAGAGTTAGGATCAGAGTCAGGACTTCTGACCCAGTTGGGTCCTGGAGGACATGGCAGGTAACCTTGAAAGAGACGGAGTGTTAGATAATGAACTTACTAGTGTGGGCTCATGGGCTCTTGGATTTCTCCCCACACCAAGGACCCTGCCAGGGGAGACTTCCTGACTGTGGGCCCAGCCCAGTGGTTGAACTGGGGCAGCTCATAACCTGTCTTTTTTAGCCGAGTTGACTCAGGGTCCAGGAGAGGGCAGGCCTGTGGAATGGGGTGGAGGAGCCAAGATCTGAATTGCTTACAGGAGGCTGGGGTAACAGCCTCCAAATTGCCTTCCCTGGTGCTCAGAAGGTGTGCAGGGCAGGGAGCAGGCTGTGTACCAGGTGCCACATGAAGAGCTGCAGAAACAGAGGGAGAGGCAGGTCGGACTGAAGCAGGAAAGTGAGTCATGGTACAAAGATAGCATCAGGTGCCACGAAAGGTCTTCCTCTGGAAAACAGAGATGGGATAGGCTACTGTAGTCTGAATGCAAGCGCTGGCTGGACTCAGGAGCCCAGCAGGAACCTGTCCTAAAGAGGCTGCCCCTGGAGAGAGCCTGCAGGTTGAGCAGCCCGTGCCCTCAGCAGAAAAGCACATCTCCATTGGGTCTGAAGTCTCAGCTGCTTGCATGGAATGCAATTTGCCTTATGCAAAGACCCAGAAAGAAATCCAGGTGCACCGTGGGCACTGGGCACTGAAGCTGAGAAAGAAGAGGGTTTGCCGAAGGGAAAGAGAGAAAGCGAGGAGATCAAAGGAGAGATGAGAAAAGACAGAAAGAGGCCGCACAAACACGATGGTATTTTTTTGTTTTGTTTTGTTTTTTTGCCTTTGATCCACTCATTTAGGCATTTTGACTGATGATTCTGAAGATGAGTGTTTGCTAGATCTTCTGTTACCTAAATTTTCAGTTTAAAAAAAAATTTTTGTTTTTCAGTTGTAGATGGACACAATACCTTTATTTTACTTTCTTTTATGTGGTGCTAAGGATCGAATGTGGTGCCTCACATGTGCTAGGTGAGCGCTCTATCACTGTCACCACCCCAGCCCGATTTTTCAGTTTTTAGTTTTCCATTTTTACATAAAAAATGTGTGCAATGCAATTAACTTCTGTAAGGTATTTCATACTCATGTAACTTTCCACTACGTTGATTTATATTAAAATGTTGAAAAGTTCACTGGTTGAAAGTGTTGGCCCTGAGTACTTCCTGGCCTAACTCCTCCATGAACTTCCAATTGCCCAAGTTTTCAGGAGTGGAGAAACCCTCAGCCCACGCCGATGTTTTCCCTCGCCCTGGGAGCCTGGATTTGCCCACCCTTGGCTTTGGTATCAGTGTGTGGTCCCTGGGCAAGCGGTGTTTTCTTTTCACTTATTTGATTTTTGTATTTACTACATCTCCACTTACATTCTCAAATGTAAAATAAACTATTTCAAAATGATTTTTTCACACTTCTGGAGTTGAAACCAAGGCAAAAAAAAATGCATTGTTCTAGCAAGGAAAAATATTATCGACAGGGGTAAAATAAAAACACCCACTTTCCAAAGATCAGGCCAAACTCTGGAATTTAATCATCTCTTATAAAAATAAGCCATTTTTGAAAATTACTTCATGTAACACTGATTTAGTCTGGAAATTGGATATCAAGAAGCAAAGACAATAAAAGCTCTGTTAGTGAGCATGGACAGACAGAGCATGTTAGTCTAAGTGTGTTTAGGCTAATAGACAGTCTCTGTGTGCACATTCTCCGCAAAAGTTCAGTTCTCAAGGCGGCTCTAGCGGGCGTGTCAGCAAGGTGTGAGACTTGAGAACGCAGCCTGGGAATCCACTTCTGCCTCTTGGCCTGACCTGCCCTGAAGGCTTTGCCGTCATCTGAGGCAAGTGATTTAGCTGAGGCAAGTGACTTCACCTCTGGGCCTAATATCTTTGTCTGTAAGTGTGATAGTGAGAGAGGTGGTTTAGGTTTTCTCCAAATTCTAGACTCTGATCCCTTCGTGAAGACAATTAAAATTCCATAAACCCCGAGGAGTCCAATGGAGTATTATGGATGGTTCATGAGGCAGTTAGGCTCTTGCTGTGGATGAGGTCACCCATATAAAGAAGGTTCCCTGAGGGGCTGGTGAAATGTGTTGATGAGAATTCATGGGGATTTGGGGGACAGAAGACAAGGTCAGTGCTTTTGGACCTCTTCACGAGGTGGCACCCATGGAAACCAGGGAAACAGATGAGGATGCTGAAGCCCAAGGCACCTGGTCTAGGACCTCGAATCCCGAGGCTCTACCCGGATGCCCCAAGCTCTGAGAAGATTGATGCCGTGGGCACCAATCCACAATCCAGTCATAGCATACACGAGCACAATAGTCAGGAAGCTCAGACTAGAAAACAGAATTTATTCTAAAATAGAAAATGACGTTTTCCACAATAAACATGACCACTGCTAGGGATAACACTCTCTTGTTTTTTATTCTGTAGTTTTTGTTTTTAAAAATACAGCATGAATAAGAAGGAACAGATTTGAAAGGGGTGAGAGAATAAATCAGTTGATAATACCTTGATTCTGAGGCACCTCTCAAACATCTGAGTAGAGATATTGAGATGATAGGTAGAGATCCAGATCTGGAAGCCGTGAGGGAATTCTGGGATAGAGAGGGTTTTGGAAGTCAGTAGCCTACTAGTTGAGAGTTGAATCCACCATGAGAGTTAAGACGAGAAGGCAAAGATAAAACTCAAGGGAGCACTAATATTTAAGGGGGAGGCAAAGGCAGGGAACCAGTGAAATCTATAGAGCTCGTGTGGAGCTTATAATGAACTGATTTTAATTGTTTCATAAGCAAAAAGCACAAGACAAATTGACATGATTTGTATTACATAATGATACGTGTAAATATCGGCAAGGTCCCACACCTTTGGAATTGTTCATTCATTCACTTGTTCACAGTGAAAGCATTCATTCTTTCAACCAATGTTTATTGAGCACCTACTATGTTCCCAGCATTACTGTAACCATTGAGAATACAGCAATGAGAAAAAAATAAGTTCTTTCTCTTGGGGAGATTTATTGTAGTCACACACACACACACACACACACACACACACACACACATACACACACAGGCACAATACTTTAGAACCAAATCCCCAAGACATAGACCATAATGTCCTATACTCTTACAGGGCAAGAATACTCTCTCATCCTGAAGAATTGCCTGTCATTACCCCCAACACATAACTTTGGCTCCATTCTTATTTTTGTCTTTTATCCACTTAAAAGGTTAACCGGATGGTTAAGTTGCAGGATTCTAGCCAAAGCATGCTCCCAGCTAGTCAGGAAGCTGAGCAGATCTGGCATCTGTCTCACATTATTACTCAGGAGCTGGGCATCTGTAGGCTGAGCTCATGCTGCGGAGGCCTCGGCAGGACCTTGATCTCCCTCCACATGGTCCTTGCTCGATGACAGAGAGTGGCAGAGGTCATGGTTCAAACCTGAGATGATGGGTTCTGAGGACAAAACTTTCAAGGATCACTTTTATTGAAAACACTTTCATTTTAGTCTATTGGAATTCTGCGACTTCAAGTCTTCCAAAGGTAGAAAAAGTGAAGGCATATCTTTCTGCCATTGTATTTCTTACAGATCAATATTTTTATCATTATCAATTTTTTATTTATACATGACAGTGGAATGAATTACAATTCTTATTTCACAGATAGAGCACAATTTTTCTTATCTCTGGTTGTATACAAAGTATATTCACACCAATTCGTGTCTTTGTATCTGTACTTTGGATAATATTGTCCATCACATTTCACCATCATTAATAACCCCATGCTCCCTCCCTTCTCCTAAGATTAATATCTTTAATAGGTTTTTTAGTTGTAGATGGACACAATACCATTATTTTATTCATTCATTTCTATGTGATGCTGAGGATTGAACTCAGCACCTTGTACGTGCTAGATGAGTGCTCTACCGCTGAGCCAGAACCCTGGCCCACAGATTAATATTTTTATTAAAAATTTCTTAGATAAGTAGGAGACCAGAGATTTTCTTCATTTGGGGGTCAGTATATTTGGGGTTTTCGTTAGCTGTTCAGTTAATCCCATGTTTAAAACATTTTACCAGTAGCTATCCCATAATAACCTCTAATCTCTGTGGTTCTTTAAAGTAATTCCCATACAGGACACTCCCTGCCTTTCACCTACCCACCCCACCTGCCCTCTTTCCATCGTCTGGTTGAGACCTGGTGGAGGTTTACATGGTGGTGGAGATGGGACCATTTAGTTTACAGGCAGGTTGGATGTCCTGATTTTAATTGATGAACTTGGAGTAGCCACACACTCCTTCCTCTTCCATCATCTATCATGTGAATTTTATTTCTTTTCTCTTTTTACCCACCCTTCCTTCCTTCCTTCCTTCCTTCCTTCCTTCCTTCCTTCTTTCCTTCCTTCCCTCCCTCCTTCCTGTGCTGGGGATGGAACCCAGGGTCTCACACATTCTAGGCAAGTGCCCTACTGCTGAACTACATCCCCCATCCTGAAGTCTATGCTTAAAATACTGTATGAGCACACATTCTTTGGCCAGTAACTTTAAATGCATCCCTATCACAAATCAGAATAAAAATTCATTAGCCCATCCTTTGACTTAATGATGAAAGAACACTTTTAGGAGTTTTGTTTGTTTGTTTGTTTGTTTTACAAATATGATCATACACATGCACAGTGACCAGTTTGCAGTTATTTACTATAGCATTGCATATAATAGTAAAATATAAGAAAGCACTTGAGTTTTCTATATTTTTTTCTCTATCTAATATTAAATTTCCATTCATTAGGAACTGATAAAATTGAATCATGATTAATCCATACAGTGGCTTTACCATGTTAAAAGAAACGTCTATGTTTTGATGGTAATAATCTCTAACCTATATTGAAAAATTTAAAAGTCTACATTTGTGAGAAAAGTATATACCCACACATCCACATGTGCACATATTCTCTTGTACACATTTACTGTCTCTGCATGTAGAGGAAACATCAGTTGTCCCTGTCCCAAGGGAGCCTTTTGATTTTTGAGTGATGTGGACTATTATAAATAAATATGTAAACAAATAAAAATTTCAAATTTAAACTTTAAACTCTTTCAACTGACCCCTCACAATCATGGCCTTTGACGACATTTCAAGTGTATTTCCCAAACGCCCATCTTCCCTTTGCAAGCCGTCTGCTCTTGCCAAATTGATCTTCCCGCCAAAAGACTTCCTAATTGGAGATCCATCTAGATCCCTTCAGGGTCAAGTGGCCAGGTTCCAAGTTGTCAGGCTCAGTTCCTTTTCCATCCAACCCGCATCTTCTAGGATCTCAGTGAGATGCGCCCTGTCTCAGCCACATGCTATTCTTTCAACTTAGATTCTGTACAGCCTTTGGGTTCCCCAGGCTGGGGACATTCGTAGGACAGCATGCATCCCACCTTCCTTTCCTTAAGGTGGCACATCCTGACTTAGAGAAGATAAATGAGGTAGGAGAGCAGAACTTATGCTGTAAGAGGTGGCTCCTGAGTCCAGATGCCCACCCAACCCAGCTCTGTGCCAATGCCACTTTGTCTTCCCCCGAGGATGACATGCACGTGAGGGACTACTGCCCCTGTGGGTGAGGGGCCTTAGTTCTCAGGGAGGAAGTCCTGTCTTTCCCCACCAGGGACAATGTTGCTCAGCAGGTCTGAAGGTACACTTGTCCCTTTTGGAACTTGCCTTGACCCATAAGTGGCCCCCCTGCTCCAGTTAATGGCATATCCAGTGTCTCTCTCTCTTGTTGGGTCTGTAGTGACACTCACTTTTAATACGATCTCAGAGAAATTTTATGATCTTCACATGGGACTTAACCTATAAAATGGCAAAACTCTGTGTATGCTCTTGGTCCACCAAAAACAACACCAGACGAAAGGTAATATTGGGATGAAGATGAGGACGAGGATGAGGATGACGCAGTAATAGGTGACAAATATTTAAGTGCTCACTCTGTGCCAGGCACTGGACCAGGCACTTAATATGCATTAGCTCATCTGATCCTCCCCATAACCCTGTGGAGTAGGCAACAGATACAAAATCGAGACTCATAGAGGTTAAGTCCAAGGTCACACAGCTATTTTACAAATCAAATATTGAGACTCCTAGAGGTTAAGTCACTTGCCCCCAAAACTGGAAATCCATATGCAACAAAATGAAACTGAATCCCCTCCTCTCGCCATGCACAAAAGTTAACTCAAAATGGATCAAGGAGCTTGTTATCAAATCAGAGACTCTGCGTCTGATAGAAGAAAAAGTTGGCTCCGATCTACATATTGTGGGGTCGGGCTCCAAATTCCTTAATAGGACGCCCATAGCACAAGAGTTAATAACTAGAATCAACAAATGGGACTTACTCAAACTAAAAAGTTTTTTCTCAGCAAGAGAAACAATAAGAGAGGTAAATAGGGAGCCTACATCATGGGAACAAATTTTTACTCCTCACACTTCAGATAGAGCCCTAATATCCAGAGTATACAAAGAACTCAAAAAATTAAACAATAAGATAACAAATAACCCAATCAACAAATGGGCCAAGGACCTGAACAGACACTTCTCAGAGGAGGACATACAATCAATCAACAAGTACATGAAAAAATGCTCACCATCTCTAGCAGTCAGAGAAATGCAAATCAAAACCACCCTAAGATACCATCTCACTCCAGTAAGATTGGCAGCCATTATGAAGTCAAACAACAACAAGTGCTGGCGAGGATGTGGGGAAAAGGGTACTCTTGTACATTGCTGGTGGGACTGCAAATTGGTGAGGCCAATTTGGAAAGCAGTATGGAGATTCCTGGGAAAGCTGGGAATGGAGCCACCATTTGACCCAGCTATTCCCCTTCTCGGACTATTCCCTGAAGACCTTAAAAGAGCGTACTACAGAGATACTGCCACATCGATGTTCATAGCAGCACAATTCACAATAGCTAGACTGTGGAACCAACCCAGATGCCCTTCAATAGATGAATGGATAAAAAAAAATGTGGCATTTATACACAATGGAGTATTACGCAGCACTAAAAAAATGACAAAATCGTGGAATTTGCAGGGAAATGGATGGCACTAGAGCAGATTATGCTAAGTGAAGCTAGCCAATCCCTAAAAAACAAATGCCAAATGTCTTCTTTGATATAATGAGAGCAACTAAGAACAGAGCAGGGAGGAAGAGCAGGAGGAAAAGATTAACATTAAACAGAGACATGAGGTGGGAGGGAAAGGGAGAGAAAAGGGAAATTCCATGGAATTGGAAGGAGACCCTCATTGTTACACAAAATTACATCTAAGAGGTTATGAGGGGAATGGGGAAAAAAACAAGGAGAGAAATGAATTGCAGTAGATGGGGTAGAGAGAGAGGATGGGAGGGGAGGGGAGGGGGGATAGTAGAGGATAGGAAAGGTAGCAGAATACAACAGTCACTAATAGGGCATTATGTAAAAATGTGGATGTGTAACCGATGTGATTCTGCAATCTGTATTTGGGGTAAAAATGGGAGTTCATAACCCACTTGAATCTAATGTATGAAATATGAGATGTCAAGAGCTTTGTAATGTTTTGAACAACCAATAAAAAAAAAGTCACTTGCCCAAGGTCACACAACCACTAGGTAGAGAAGCTAGGATCTGAACACATAAAGTGTCTCCCATGCCCTTTAAACACTGTGCATGTTATACCCAATGCTTTGTAAGCTGTTAACAATTCAGTGATCTTCTTGGGGTGATTTTTTCCATCTTTGTCAAACATCCCCCTCTTTGAGGGCACTCTTTTGTTCAAGACTTCACACACCTAGTAAGTGGAGGACCCAGGGCGTGGACCCAGCTAGTCTAGACCCCAAGACCAAGAACTTGCTCCCTCTGCTCTTCTGCCTCTCTGGAGTGAGAATGGCATGGTGGTGTTGACCACCCAAACCCCGTGTAGAGTTGGAGTGATGTCGCGTCCGAGGAGCACAATGTGAGAACTTTGGCAATCGCAAGTCTGGCTTCATCCACTTCCTCCTGAAAGAGCACTCATGAAGCGAGTATCTTGTTGAGAGCGGTGCTATGGTTTCCCCACATAGGTATGTCAATGCCCCTTGCTGTGGCCCCAAATTCAGACCCCAGAGTTGTGGTAGGAGGACGTGGGCTTTGGGGAGGTGATTAGGTCAAAAGGGTGGTGCCCCCAGGAAATGGATTGCAGAAGGACATGAGAGAGTTTCTTTCTTCTCTCTCTTTGCTTTTCACTATCTGAGGATACACAGAGAAGATGGCTTTCTGCAAACCAGAGAGAAGGCCCTCACCAGACACCAGGTCTGCTGGGATCTTGGTCTTCTACTCCAGCCTCCCAGAAGTAAACGTGAGAAATAAATGTTTGTGATTTAAGCTACCCCATCTCTGGGATATTTGTCATAGTATGCCCAGCAGACTAAGATACCCTTCTGACTTCGCCCCTGTTCCAGTCCTACACATGTGTCCCACTAGTGACCTCAGACATAGGCATAGCCATCCCTTTCTTAGGTGGGAGTGGGAGGTCTTGTCTTTGATTCTAGCCACATTTCTGGGGGAAAGGAGAAAGAGTAGGGTGGAAAGAGCTGACAGAAGCCTCCAGCTTCTTCAGTGGCTGTTTAAAGGCTCATCTCCCACAGGCACCCAAGCCTGCCCACCCAGCCACGGTGATCTCTTCCCCTGAGCAACTGTCAGTCTAGCTTTGACAGCCCATACCAGGCCCAGAGCCAACACAGATGATGATGATGTCAGGGTGCTCACCTGTCTATACGCGTAAGCCTTCAACAGACACTTATTGAACACCACCTGGAACCGTGTCAAGGTAGCAGAACAATGATCTCTACCCCATACCTGCCCTCTAGGAACTCAAAGACCAATAAAGGAATAATCATACTTTAAGAAGTCATTGCTGAGACCAGTGGGACACGAGACCTCTGTCGTGTGTCACAGGATATTGACTATTCTGGAAGGCTCCAATAGAAACGTGTTTGGGGAGAATTACCACCAATTCAGTACAGCTGAAGAACAACAGTGTCTACAAAGAAGCAAAGGCAGAGAGAATGGACCCCTAGACATAGTGGATGCTCAGCAGTAATTCCTTCTAAATGTAGGTCATAATAACCAGGATTTTTATCTGTTTATGGATGGATCTCTGGTATTCCACAGTGTCTGGAAAGGAAGAGGCCCTAAACATGTATTTGTCATCTGGAAAAAAAAAAAAAGAATGTTGGAGATAGATTAATGAATGTATGTTGGGCAAAGTTGGAACTTTGTCCTGAAGGGTTATTGAAGGACCTTAGGCAAGGGGACGATGGATGGGTTAGATATGCATTTTGCATAAGCACATAATCAACTGCAAAAACAAAAGTGATGAAAGGGCTCAATCTGAAGGCTGAAATAAAATGTGCAAACATCATCTGTTTATAATATGTAATTGTTAATAAAATAAATAGCAGTGAAAAATTTAAGAGACCAAGAATAAGAATATGTGAGAGGCACATTTTTAAAAATTGTGAACTTGATAGAAGAATGAGAAGACTTAACAGATTGGAGTAACACCATGTTTCTGGGCAGGAAATTTCATATTGTTAAGATGTCATGCTTCCCCATTAAATTAATATATAAGTTTAATACAGTTTCAATGGAAATCCCAGTGAGATTTTGTGGTACTTGACAAATAGCCTTTAAAATTCATTTGTATGCATAAATGAATGAGGATAGCCAAGAAAAATGTTAAAAACCAAGAAAAATGAGAAGGGAGCATGTTTAACCAGATCAAAAGACACTATATAAATTTACAGTAACGAAGACAGTATGGAATGGATTAAAGAATCTAAAACCAGACTCTTGTGTATATATAGTTAGCATGTGAGGCTAGCTAGCATCGAGTGTTTACTGTGTGCCTGGCCCTGTTCTAAGCATTTTGTATTACTCATTTAATTCTCACAAAACCCTCTGAAGTAGGTCCTAGTATTGTCCCCATTTTTTTAATGTGATAAAGCACATACGTGTTTTGATACATGTCTATGGTTACAGAGCTAGTGGATAGCATCCAGGCTATCTGACCCAAAAGTCTTCATTTAAATCACACACAAAAATGGTCCTTCTGCAGATAAAAAAAAATGGAGAATTCAAAAAAGTACTAGAGATTGGATGAATTTAACTATACAACATTTAGAGCATCTATTCCGAAAGAGCAATTTTAAAATGGAAAATAAAAATCTAGGAAAACGTTTGCAAAACATATGATAGCAAAGAGTTACTAGCCTTAATATACAAAGAGTTCTTACATATCAATAAAATATGAACACCCAAATAGAAAAGGCAAAGGATCAAAATGAACAAGCCAATTCATAAAAGAAGTGATGAAATGGCCAATAAGCATATAAGATGCTCAATCTGAATAATAACCACAGAATGAATTAAAATGAGATATTTTCCTCCTCTCAGAATGACAAAGAGTAAAAATACTTAAAAATGCCAAGGGTTGGCAAGATCACATTGTTGTGAATAGCAATGTTAGAGCTTGAGTTGAAAGGAAAACTGCACTAATATTGATCCTGCCTATATTTAAACTTTTGACATTTTGTTCAGTTTATGAGTCTGCTCTCCTCTCTAGAAACCAATCCTGTTATTCTAACGTCCCTTTCAGCTAGACCATAGGTATGTGGTCTGGCCCAATCTGCTGTCCCTGCCCCAGATGTGGAATCAGAAGCTGGTGACTCAGAGCAGCTGGAACTACCCAGGGTCCAGTCTGGCCATGGTGGTAACAAAACCATCAGTTTTCAGACGCAGCAGTGGAAGGGGACCCTTTGGAGATACCCAGTGCCCAGCATCTGTAGGTCTCTTCTAGGCCGGTTTTGCAGTGTTGTGGTGACTGATATCTGATTACACAGCTTCTAAGCCCAGGTTGCTGACCCTCCCAGAAATTCTATGAGTGACCTGACATTCTTTAATAAATCCTTCTTCTGCTCACATTAGCTAAATTTGCTTTCCATTGGTTGCTATGAACAATCCTGATGGATACTCATTTATGTTGGGCGTGGCCATATTTTGTGGAAAAACCTGATTTCGATACACATTATTACACACTCCTCCCCCCCAAAAAACAAGTTTATAGGTCATGTTATGTTGACAAGATGTTTGGGTCAGCTTCCTTCACCTAGACCTCGTAATCTGATACAGTAGCTCCTGGGCACACATAGCTATTTAAACTTAAATTAACTAAATGTAAATAAAATAAAAAGTTCAGGCACCCTGCAAGCATTCAGCCACACCTGGCTAGTGGATGTCCTATTGGGCAGTGATATTTAGAACATTCCCATTATCACAGAAAATTCTGTTGGACAGCAGAGTCTGGAAGGATCTTAAGGTCTCACCAGCCTACCACACCGAACCATCACAGAGAGTAGATCGCTTTGGGATACACTCATTGAACTATCTGACCATATTACAAAGATTTTATGTTAACCTAACATGCATATGTTATGTTTTATTTCACCATTTAAATCGATCTTTCTTGCTCTCTGCCTTCCAACCTCCCATCCTCCCTCTCTCTCTTTGCTAAGTCTGTTGGTGAATTCATTCAAGTTATTTGGGCCTATGCTCTTTGTCTTCTCTACAGTACCTGTCTTGCCAACTTCATGGGATTGCTATGAGTATGATAAAGGGATCCAGGAGGGGACTTCATGTTCATGATTGGTCTGGAATGAGCCTTAATATCAGGTGAATCTAAGATTGTAGCCATCTGACTTTGAGCAAGTCATTCAACCGCTCTGGATTCCAGTTTCCTTATCAGTCAATTGAAAAGATCAAATGGGATCATTTACGTTATGTCACCAACATTGAAAAGTTCTATGATCCCATAGAAAACCCCAAAGACATTATTTAAAATGACTTCAGGGGAGCTGAGAATAGAAGCTGGTGGGCGATAGTCGGGGAGGTAGAGACAATAACCAAGGCCTCTTTATGCGAGATTGGATGGGCACTAGCCCATTTTACTGTTAGCAAAGCTTAAACCATGAGAAGGAGAATGATAAAGCAAAGAATTTATACCACAACCTCTATCCCTCTGAAATCACTCCCCGGTCATATTTTAATGTACTGTTAATGTTTAAATGTTCAGAAGCAACTTGCAAATAAGTTTTAAATCTGCACTTTTCTTTTTGGGTGGCCCAGTCATGCTTGGCAATTCATCGCTTGCTTTGGGAACACAGTCTACCCGAAAAAGATGAAACTGGTCCAAATAACTAACTGTGTGTTCTTCTAAAAAAAAATCTCAAACTCACATTTCAAAGTCACCACTTTAGATCAGCCACCTGGTGCATCCCAGAGAAAGACAGCTCGAGGCCCTTCCTATTCAGGAATTCAAATGCCCATAACACAGTCAGCCTATTGAGTCTCCCGCCCTGACAGTTTCTAATAACAGATTACAATGTTAGTCCAAAGGTTTTTGAGAAGCAAGTTTATTCTAGGTCAAAGAGTGTTAAGCCCTAGCAGATCTGATAGCTTACAGTGTCTTGTTAGAACTTTCTACCAGGAAAATGGACATTCCGTTGATCTCCAGTAGACAATCAACCGTGCTACGGATACAACAGTGACACTCATTAAGCATTTTCTACATGTTAAGCACTTTGTATGCCTTGCAGTGTTTGCTCACAAGCTCTACCCCATTTTATAGATATGGAAACAGAGGCTCTGAGAGGTTTAGCAACTTGTCTTGTTTGATACCTCACCGTTAATCAATGGCGTAAAGATGGGAGGATTCAAAGCTCAGAGCTGCTGTCAACAACTTGACCCCCACACAGATGGAAAATGATCATAGCACACAGAAGAAGAGACTGGGAAAAATCTTGTCCTGATGACAGCAACTGACTCCTGAAGTCCGCTGTGCCCGAAGCCACCTGGCACCTTGAAACTCTGGAGTGGGTCAAGTCCCATCTAACCTCAGCTTTTCTGGGTCAATTTTTCTTTCACATGTACTTCAAGAATCACAAGTTCTGCTTTGATTATTGTTGCCAATACAAATATATATATATATCACCTCATCAAAGGAATACATTTTAATGCAGGAATGTGTAGGGAAATAACTCAGGGTTTTCCCCTGGGTACGGCATGGGAAGCACATCACCCTCATGGTGGCCTCCAGTGCCTGCTGGACGTGGAGGTGTGTCAGACCCGCCATTTCCTCATTCTGGAACTTAAGTCCTGAATTGCACCGGAGGGATAATTTAATGTGGCAATTCGCTGAAACATCCTGTAGATATTTTAGGTATTTGTGCAGGGAATTTTTTGACCTTTGAATAATATATGTGCTGAGAAAGGTCTTGGGATATTTTAACATGTTAAACTGAGATAGACCCAAAGGGGGTTTATTTTGGTCTCTGTGGCTCCTACTTTTATTTTTTATTTTTTTCCCCAAATCCTATTGGATTTTTAGTTTCTATGAGGATGGTTACACAGTTTTTTTTTTTCCTTAACTACAGAAAGTTTCATGCTATTTGGTAGACACTTTTTCAAAGGGGACAGTCAGTTGCTAAGCTCTCCTTATCTCCTGGGAAGGCCTTTTCTCCATTAATACTCCAGGTGTATTACTACTGACCTGCTGTGGACACTTGGGCCTCCAGTAATCACCTCCAACTTAACATGTTCCAGACTGGGGAGCTGGATACAAATTTTTCTAACATTTAAAGCTGCTGCTCAGTTCTTTGAAAATATAAGTACAGGTGATCACAGGCATCAATAAGCCAGTGTAGCCAAAAGCACCGTGAAGGCTGGATCTCTTACATAGAAAGTTTATGAATGAGGAATAAATATGATCAAACCTACCTTATTAGCCCTTTGGCAGAGGAGATGGGAAGTACTTCCGCTCAGTGTGATAGAACACAGCTGAAAGTGGGGATTAATTAGCAGCATGCATTTTGATGATTCTGCCCAAACTACAAGGGGACTGAATCTCCCAGAGTATAACATGGTTCCTAGCGAGGGTTTGGCATCTTTGGAGAACCTGTTAATCTTTCTCTGTAATTAGGCTGCCAAAACACAAGACTTCCCAGAGGACATTTTATGTCCTCAAAAAGAATAATGTGCATTGTGGAAATTTGTGGGTGAGAGAGCAATGATTTGATGAGTTATGTTGTTTGATTTTCTTCCGGATTACTAAAAGGATATGGACTGAACCTCCCTTGCTCATGACTGAATTTCTAGAATCTGTTATACTGATTGCATACATCAGATATCCAGCAGTTATTTATTGAATAAATAAATGCACTAAAGTAGTGAGCACACGCCTTGAGAAGATGGAAGCCACCTGGCAGAGGAGACTTTGGGACCAGAGTATTAAAAAATGAGCAGCAGTTCTCTTGGTGAAAGGAGGGAGAAGAAGAACCGTAGTCCAAGGATACAGAACGCACAAAGGAATGGAGACCTGGATTTTAAGCATCTGATCATTCTTAACAGGAACCCATGAATAAAATCTTGCACCATGTAATAAATGACAAACTTTCACAATAAAAACGCAAACAAGATCCTAATTCATAAATTGGCCTGCTGTGAGTATTGGCCAGAAGTCGGACTGCAGCTAAAACATAAGTATTGTATTAGGACAATTGCTTTTGGGAGGTGAGGAACCATTTCTAGAAGGTGGTGGGTTCCTCCCTGCTGGTTTTATAAGGCTATTACATAGTACGGACTTTCCAGAATTTTGCCTGGGGCTGCATCACAGAGAGTAATGACAACTTGAGGATTCATCAGGAAAATGCACTAACTGGCTGCATCGGGTACCGTGGGAAGTTCTTCCATACTTGGTCTTTGGCTGACTGCTGTGCTGTTGTTAGTACTTCTGAGACTTTGGATTTGACTTAAGCCATCGAAGACCATTTTTAGATATCGCCAGGTCTTAGATAACACCTTCATCTCCTTTTGTAGAGCTAGTATATGCAGATTAGGAGTCCTTAAGGAAAGACATCATCCTTTTCTCTGCCCAGTGGGATGCTTTGCAGAAGGGAATGGGGATGAACTCATTTCCAAAGGTGTCAGGCTAATGGGCTTACCAGATGATGGGTCCTACTTGTGCAAGTATAGAGAAATCTGTAATCTTTCTAACCCACAACATATCTCAAATAGCACTCATTTGCCAATGGAAAAAAGAAGTGTAACGTAACATCCCTTACACTAATTAACAAACCATCTGGCGCAGATTTAGATAGCTAGTCTTAAAGTGCTTGACTCTGTTTTCCAATTAGGGACAATCAAATGCTAACCAAACATCCTGGAATTTGGATTTCATATTAGGTACTACAGATGATAATCGATTATACCTACAGTATGTATTGAAGTTAACTTGGGAGTAGTTTAGTTTCCAGCAAATTTATCCATTATCCTCTCTGTCCCATCTTCTTGCTCGCCCTAAAATAAAGATATATAAATTTAAGAAAAAAAAATTACTCATGGTTCTAATATCCAAACACTATCACCTTTTGAAATTCAGTGAAGATTATGGTGAACTACAATGTTTAAATTAAAGTGAAACTAAATTTGAATAGAATTTTCTTTGCATAATCGGACTGCCTAATTGTCTTTTCTCCCACTAGACCTCAGGTGTAGTTATATTACATCTAATTTATTACTAGTGGTAATTAAATACTGAAGATTGTGAAAAAAAAATTTATGATATAAAATATAATAAATCACAGCCTCAGCAAAAGCAAGGCACTAAGCAACTCAGTGAGATCCTGTCTCTAAATAAAATACAAAATAGGGCTGGGGATGTGACTCAGTGGGCGAGTACCCCTGAGTTCAATCCCCTTCACCCCCCAAATATATATTGTGCAAAGACTAATGTACAGATCAGTGGAAGAGCTATTACACATAAGACTAGCTGTCCTTCACTTCCTCAAAAGACTAGGCATGGAACCACTATATGACTTAGCTATCCCATTCCTTGGTGTTAATCCTAAAGAACTGAAATCATCATACTATGGCAATACATGTGTACCCATGTTTATATTCACAATTCATAATAGCCAAAATATGGAACCAGCCTAGGTGTCCACCAACAGAGGAATGGATAAAGAAAATGTTATACACAATGGGGTTTTATTCAGCCATAAAAAAAAAATGAACTATGTCAGAAGATCAAGTGTTGTATGTTTTCTGTCATATGTAGAGAGGAAAAAGGAAAAGAAAGGTGTGTGTGATTGGGGGATCTCATGAAAATAGAAAAGAGATCAGCAGAATACAGGAAAAGGACCATGGGGAGGAAGGAAGAAAGACAGGGGAAATACTGAGAGTGACATTGGCCAAATTATATTGGTAGGTTGTGTGCATGTACAAACCTAACAACAAATCCCACCATTACGTACAACTGTGATGTAACAATTTTAAAAATGGGAGAAAAAAATTAGTTGTCCTTCCATGTAAACCCTGCTCCAGGATCCCCTAAAGCTCTTTGGTACATTGCCTCAGAAGAATGGGAACAAGGCCAGCATTGGGGTCAAAAAGTCAGAAATCCCATAGCAGCTCCCTCCCACAATGACCTCCCCCATGTCCTCATGAGTTCATCAAATATGAGAATATCTTCATGACAAGGTTTCTGTGATGACTAATGAGATAATTTGGGGGGGGGGTAAAGAGATTTTTATCCAGTGGTCAAACAATAAAATATATTTATTAATGAAACCTTGTACATAATTTATTGCTAATTATCCATATTTATTCATTCAGCTATACTTGTCACTTTGGGGACAAGGCTTGACCTGAGGTTTTTGGACTGTGGTCTGATACTCATTTTGAACTCTATTGTCCGTGCACTTTATTTCTTTTTTAGCACATTATAGTTATATATAATAGGTTCATTTTGACATATTTATAAATGCACATCACATAGTTTTCTCCATTTAATCCCCAGTATTTCCTCTTCTCCTCCCAGTTTCTCTTCCCACAATTCCTTCCTCTACCCTATTGGTCTTCCTTCTATTGATTGATTGATTGATTTTAATTGGTGCATTATAGTTATATATATATATATATATATATATATATATATATATATGACTGGAATACATTGTGATATATTCATGCACATAGCATAATTTGGTCAGCTTCATTCCCCAATGCTTCCCCTTTCCTCCCCTTTGATTCCCTGTTCCTACTCTACTGCTCTCCCTTCTATTTTCATGAGATCTCCCTTTTTTCTCCCTTGCTTTTGCATCTGAGAGAAAACATTCAAGCCTTGACTTTCTTTTTTGGGGGAAAAGGGTTACCAGGGATTGAACTCAGGAGCACTCGGCCACTTCAGCTCTATTGTGTATTTTATTTAGAGACAGGGTCTCACTGAGTTGCTTAGCACCTCACTTTTGCTGAGGCTGGCTTTGAATTCACGATCCTCCTGCCTCAGCCTCCCGAGCCACTGGGATTACAGGTGTGTGCCACCGTGCCAGGCGAGCCTTGACTTTCTGAGTCTGGCTTATTTCACTTAACATGGTGTTCTCCAGTTCCATCCATTTATCAGAAATTATATAATCTCATTCTTCTTTATGGCTATATAGAACTCCATTGTGTATATATACCACATTTTCTTTATCCATTTGTTAATGATGGGCATCTGGGCTGATTCCATAACCTGGCTCTGGTAGACTGTGCTGCCATAAACATCGGTGTGCATGTGCTGGGGATAGCATTAAGTCAAAAAGATTCTGTGCAACAAAGAAACAATTAAGAGCATGAAGAGAGAGACTACAGAATGAGAAAGAAATCTATGCCAGCTATTCTTCCAACAGGGGATTAATAGCAATAATATATAAAGAACTTAAAGTACCAAAAAAAAAAAAAAAACAAATAAAACCATCAATAAATGGATGAAACATATAAAAATACATTTCCCCAAATGAGGTATAAATGACCAACAAATATATGAAAAAATGTTCAACATCCTTAGCAATCAGGAAGTTGCAAACCAAAACTACACTGAGATTTCAATTTACCTCAGTTGGAATGGCAGTCATCAAGAATACAAATAATGTCATTGCTGGCACAGAGGTGGGGGAGAGGTAGGTACACTTACATTGTTGGACTGCAAATTAAATACAACCATTTTGGAAGGCTATATGGACATTAAAAAAAAAGTAGGAATGACTCAAATACCCTACTTCTTCATATTTATCCAAAAGAATAAAAATAAGCATACTCTACATAAAAAAGGAGCTTTTATTTATCACTGATTGCTATCATCTGAGGATAGTGGATGATAATAATCGGGGGACTTTGTTTGCTAATCAGATGGATAAATGGAAGAACTAGGAAAGGGCTAAGTTGCTCCCACTCATTCATCCAGCACAGGGATGTTTGGGATACAGGCCAGGAAAACAACCTGATCATACAGTTGACCTGCTAGTGGGGGCAGGAAGATAATAAATAGGTAAATGGAAAAATAATATAATGTGGGTAATGATGGGTCTAGAGAGAAAAAGAAAGCTGGGGAAGGGGTTAGAGAATGACTGGAAGAGGAGGAGTAAAGGGGGAAGGTGACTGTTTCAGGATGCTTAGAACTCCCAACTCACTGTTGGGAGGGCAAGTCCTGCACCCCTCGGGGCTGAAGAGTGTACCAGACAGAGAGCGCTGAGGGGCGAAGACCCCACAGTGGTAAATTCTCAGGGACGAGCTACGGACCAGGAACAGAGCGAGGGATACGTGCTAGGAGGTGAAGTCTGAGAGAGTGAGTCAGGGCCCAGATAAGGTAGAGCCTCTGGCAAGGAGTTCAGATTTTATCCTAAGTGGAATGGGAAGCCACTGAAGGGTGTTGAAAAGAATGCTCCCCTGTACGTGTATAAGAAACCAGGAGGGATTTAGTGGCCTGGAAGGGGAGATGAGGGAATTAGCGACAGGAAATAGGGTGATTTTGATGCAGCCTGGAGAAGGATTGAGGGAAATACATCCTGAACCTTATCTTCCCACTGTCTTGACCAAAGAGGGATATTGAGGAGGAGAGAGATGGACAGGGAACCCTTGTTAGATTGTTCAAAGTATAGTGCATGGTGTGACTTCTCACTGCCACCCCACCTGTCCTACAAACATGGAGGACAGTGCTCTAGGGTGAATGGATCTTGGATGGCAAGGCAGGAAGAAGTGCCAAGTCTGGCTTAATGCCTAAGCAGGGCGGGTGAGGAGAGAGCCTGGGACCCACGTAGAAACCCTGGTGTGGCACATGGTGGAAACTCATGGTGTGCCTTTCTTTCTCCTTCCCTCGACCTTGCTTTGTTTCCAATTAGTGTGTTGGGTCATTTCCTCGTTTGTGGAAAGACATGAGCCAGCCTGAGTCCCTTTCAAGGCTGACAGTTTACAACCCTATGGCTTTTATCTCCCACAGAAGGGAACTCACTATGTGTAAGACTTCCCTTAATTTTCATCAGAGCATTTAACACAGTCCTTTGGGGAATCAATCTGGAAACCATCAGGGATTCTTTTTGCTTTTGACTGCTACCACAGATAGCGATTGTGTAATGGAAAGGGGGAAAGATTTTTTTTGCTTTTGATGTAGCAATAGCAGGAAATGGAAAGTTGCTGCTGTCAGCTACTTGATCAGAATCACAGATTTCTTTTGCACCACAAAAGAGGGCTCGTAGGAGACTGGAACGTGGTTCCAAGTAGCACAACCATACATCCAATGATGGATGCGCCATTGCATGGGGGAGGTACAGCCATGTTTGCATAATTTGATTAAAGAGCAACTATAACAGATTCTAGATGATTTAACCTTGAGTTAAAATAAGCCCAAGGGGAAGACTGCAATTAGAACCAACTTCCCTTTTCTTGGCAGAGAAAAGTCCATTTTGTTTTCATTTCACTTAAGGTACCCCTGGTACTCAATTATCTCCTTTTTAGGTAAACAATCACCTCTCTCCCCCTGCAGTAGTTTTAAATGTTTTAAGAATCTTGTAGTCATTTTTCCTTTCAGCTATATCCTGAGGAATCAATCTAGACTAACGTTTAGATATAAGCAATATATCATAACTGGCATCTTGGAGCTAGCAAAAAAAAAGAGTAGATTCCAAATGAATATTGAAAATAAAATAGAACTGTATTAACAGGTCGCCGTTCAGCACATGCATCTATTTAAATTTAAATTAATTATAGTAAGCAATATTAAATTTTATTTATAATAAAATTTATTTCTTCAGACATACAAGCTACTTTTCAGATACTCAGATAGCCCCATATTGCTAGTGTCTACCATATTGATAGAATATTTCCCTTTTCAGAGATAAATCTACTGGACAGACTTATTTAGAAATTTTAACCGTTGGAGTCAAGAGAAGAATTCTTTAGGATGTATAAAGCGGCAGGGGGGGATTGTGAAATGGTTTCCATGACATTTTAATTTCCTATACTTTAGCCACAGACATCTTTAGCAATAGATTTAGGTACTAGAATCAATTAGTTACCCAGAGGAAGAAAAGTGAAACTAACTTTTCTGAAATTTCCAATGTAATGAGATACCCCAGATCTTAGGGTAGTTTTCAAAGTGGCCAGCAACATTTGCAGCAGGTGGAAAGAAGACCCATCTGCCACACCTTCACAAAGCTCTGTCGCAATGAATTCAGTTATCCCCATCCCCAGAGAAGCAGACCAAAGCCCTCCATCTTGTCAAACTGATATGGGAAGCAAACAGCTTTCCCAGTACGAGACTCTGGTGTCCCCAGCTGTATATGGAACATAGAGAAATGATAACAAGGCCACTCAAATATTACTTCCGGTGACACAAGGCAAATGGTAACATAACCTTGTTTTCCATGGTTTAAAGAATGTGTTCTTTCTAGCTGCCTGGGTTTTTCTCTCGACTAGGGCTGAAGGCCCACTCAGGGCTATTGCCTTGCACATGAGACCCGTTGCCAATTTCCTGAAGCTCCTGGGTGACTCAGGCTGACCTTGATCTCCAGCAACTCGAGGTCATGGAGAACTTTGGCCTCTTCTCCTGCACAATCTCTTTGTGCCGTGGGAAGGGTGCAGCGGGGTGTAGGAAGCATGCTCTCTGACGGATGTGGGAGGCATGTTCCGGAGGCTTCCTGCCTCTGGTGAGTCTGGATTAAAGACAGCTTCATGGGACAGTATCCCAGCTGAAACCATGTGGCACAGGGAGTTGCAAGGCTGAAGTACAGTGGTTTCCATTTTTAAGCTGTGGAATTGAGTCCAGAAAGGCTAAATGAAATTGCCTGTAGTCACATAGCAAGTTAATTATGGAACCAGGCAATGACTTTTTAAATCAAACGTTTCTTCTCTTCGCTTGGCCCTGCTCTTTATAAAGGTGCTTTGTGTGCTGAGGGGGAAAGAAAAGAAAGTGTTGATGTTGATTTTTGCTTAACAGAATTTCCTTGGGGCGTTTTTAGTTTTTTTCAAAGCATCAGTAAAAAGGTGGCCTTCATGCACTTTTCCACCCTGCTAAAGGCAGGAAGAAGAGACGCAGAAAAAAGAATGGTTCTTTCTCTGCTTTTCAGCACGGCACTTGGGTTTGCTTTCTGTTTGTAGGCCACAGGCTTGGGAAGATAGGCCTTCCCTCTGCTTCTCCAGTGTTAAGACTGGGGCCAAGTGTGAAGAAAGCCAAGGAGACATTTCTCCCACGGTGGTTATCTTTAGTCTCTGCTGAGGTCATTGCCTGCTCATGGGCTGTGAGCCAAATTCACACTGATTCTGTGGATCTGGGAAATCAGCAACCATCCCAGCATCCAGGACCAGGCTTCTTCACAGGCAGAGAAGGGTTAAAATCCCCTTCATTTTGTTCTTGCCTTTGAATATCTATGTGGAAGTTGGACCCAGGGGGCAAGTCCTGTACAAAGCAAAATGAATGATCATAAATGCATACCTATTTGTGAATGTATGTATGGATAAACACCCTCCAGAAGCAATCTTTTTTTTTTTCTACAGTGACTATGAACATGAATGCAATAAATCACTGACATTTGAATTGGATGGATTGATCATGTATTGAAAGACATATATTCCAGAATGGTCTAGGTGTTAGGACAGTGGTTAGTCTTCCTGACAAAACAAAGTCAGACCTCCACTAGTCACCCTGGCCAACAAGAATGCAAGCAAGATGAGTGACCCATTCTCTTAGTAGATGGCAGTGACCACACAGCCACTTTTGCTTCATAGTTTAAAAGCTTTGGCTGGCACTTCCTGAAGTCTGGAGAAAGCATTTTTCCCGCTTGACCAAAGCTAAACCATTAGTGTGAATGTGTAGCCCCTGAGCAGTCCACAGGAAAGGGTTAAATAGCCTCCAAGAGTGTAATCACTGCCCAGTGTGGTCATATCTTTCACATATTGAGTTGCTCACTAATGTTTAACATCCTTGTGAACCAGAAAGCATTTGACAGTCTGTTAGGAGGAGAGCATAGCACAAGATTTCGTTTCTCTAGGGAAACATCAATTGGGAAAGTTTGCTGAGAAGTGTTCTTTCTCATTCTGAATCCTAGAAGATACAGGAGGAAGGTCGGGGACAACTGTTGTGGATCAGAAGAATCCAAAAGGATCCCGGGAACGCTAGGGTCAGAGTGGCTTACGGAGCTGTGGTAGGAAGGACGGAAGGACCAGTGGGAAGTAGGACCACCCAGGGGCCAGCACACTGCGTAGCCTGAGTGATCATCACTACTGGGAAGAAGTGACCAGGATCCATTTGTCCTGTGACAGCAAGCAAGCACTGTGTCCTTGAAAATCTTGAGGAAGTAACTGATGAATCACTGACTCCCTGGCCATAAGGCCAAGGGTGACCTCTGGCTGGATTGTGCAGAGAAGTGTCACTCCCCTGAGAGTATATTTGAAAAAAGACAGAAACCAATGAAACAGAGACAGCAGCAGCCACTATAAACTGGAAAGAAGCGCCCCCGGAGGCCTGTCAGAGCAGAAGGAAGCCAGGTCCACGGAAGGAAAGTTTGAAGGAAGACAGGACCCAGACTGAAACCGGGACTGTGCTAATTTTAGCGGGATGCATTAACTGACCTCGTTATTGCAGCAACTGACAATCCAACAGGAATGATACCAGTTAGCTCACGATACAGTGAGTTCCTCTTGACTCCACATGGTTCTGCCAGGCTTCTAGAAGTCTACCCACTGGGTTCCAAAACTTAGGCTTTCAAAGAACCCAATGGAAGAGCCCCATTCAAACGTGATTATTTATGTTAAGATGGGCAGTCTCTGTCAAGCTTGCAGGTTTTACTCTAATTGTGCATTCCTGAAACCTTTACGATATTTAGGTGAAGGAACCAGGAAAAGTCTGAGTCCTGGTACATCGACACCAACCTGTAGAGCATGGCTTTGATACCTTGGAGTGGAAATCTCGGTTGAGTCTTCCTTCAACGTGAGAGACACTGACAAATATCATGAAATTTTCTTGCGGTTGTCTCCAGAGCCCCCTGCTCAGCACTTGGAGTTTGCAAAACTCCCATTAGGGTCTTGCTACTTGATCCCCTCTTTTTGAAAAACGAACAGAAGTAAGACATAGTTAGAAACAGAGAACATTGTCTTCATTCACAGAATAATGATTGTCAATTGAGAAAATTCAAGAAATCTACAAAAAAAAAAGTTGTTAGAATGAAGAAGTGAATTTAGCAAGGTTAAGATTGATCTACAAACATCCACTGCATTTCTAGACACTAGAAATGAATACTTAGAAAATGACACTTTAAAATGTTCTATTCAGCAGGACTGGGGATGTAGCTCAGTGGTGGAACACTTCCCGACCATGTGCAAGGCCCTCGGTTCAATTTTCACCACTGCAAAAACAAACAAATAAATGAATAGACAAAATGTTCTCCCTTATGAAAACAGAATTCCTGGAAAACATTAAGATCTGATTGACTTATTATGAAGGGAGTCCGTTCTCCAGAAGGAAAAGAAGGTCAACAGAATAGTTGTTAGGAAAACAAAAAGTCGTTCATATTTTATTTCCAAGGAGTTGGGCTCCCTCCATTAAGCCCTTTACACAGACCTAGGAATACTGGATCACTTGCCCAGTCACACAGTGATTAGGGTCCCAAACTAGCCTTTGAATTTTGGTCTCTTTAACTGAAAAATATTTTTCTCTCTCTCTTCTTCCATAACACCTCTGCCAATTAACAGAATTCTTGCCCTGTGTTTGATGAGTGGTGCAACATGGGCTATCTTCTATTCCAGGTGCCCAAAGGTTCAAATCTTCTCTTTGAATCCCCAGCATTTCCACTTGGCTTTCAAAATCCGATTGTAAAAAGTACCATTTCATATTTGAGTAACTTGTTTTACTTAAGCTTTCCCAGGTATTATCTCATTTGATTCTCACAAAAAAAAAAAAAAAAAAAACTTGGAAATAAGGAGCCTAGAATTATTATCTCAGTTTTATAGCTACATATAGATAAGCTCAGATAGGTGTTTTAATTTTTTATTTGTTCTTTTTAGTTATACATGACAGTAGAGTGTATTTTATCATATTACACATACATGGAGTATGAATTCCCATTTTTGTGGTTGTACATGATGTGGAGTTACACTGGTTGTGTATTCATATGTGAATATAGTCAAATGTTTCTTATTCCCTTCCTCCTTCCCTTCATTCCCCTTTTTCTAATCCAGTGAACTTCTATTCTTTACCCTCCTGTCCCGCCCCCACTTACTGTGAGTGAGCATTCACATATCGGAGGGAACATTTGGCCTTTGTTTTTTTTCGGGATTGGCTTATTTCACTTAGCATGATAGTCTCTAGTTCCATCCACTTACCAGCAAATACCATAATTTCGTTCTTCTTGATGGCTGAGTAATATTCCATTGTGTATATGTAACATATTTTCTTTGTCCATCCATCTGTTGAAGGGCACCTAGGTTGGTTCCATAGCTTAGCTATTATGAATTGAGCTGCTATAAACATTGATGTGACCGTGTCATTGTAGTATGTTGATTTTAAGTCCTTTGGGTATATGCCAAGGAGTGGGATAACTGGGTCAAATGGGGTTCCATTCCAAGTTTTCAGGTAGGTTTTTGTATCAACCAAGATCACTACTTTTATGTGACAGAGCTAGGAATGGAACCAAAATCTACCTAAAACTATAAATTTACAAAAAGTACCAGACTTGATTGACACCGATAAAAATTTCATTAGTTGAAGTAGTCACATTTCCAACTTGGACAATGTCTGACACCGGAAGTATTTGAGGAAATGCACATTGTTACAGCCACTCGCTTAGAGCAATAGCCTAACAAAGATGGGCAAAGAGACGCAAGGCCTCCTGGGTAGAGAATGCCATCCATTTTTTTAAAGAAACAGCAACAGAGATGTTGTAACTGTAGGCTTAGCTCATAAAAAGTTGAACTCTTCCTTGGTTTATAGGTGCAGAGATTATGGATTCTAAAACCAGAGATGGAGGGGGTCTTGGAGGTCTTCCAGTTGAACTCCCTCTTTTCTAGTTGAGGAAGCGGAAACTCCAAGTTTTGAGTTGGTCTTAGAATCCAGAACCAGATTTCAGTACAGTGCTGCGACACCATATCCCAAGCCTGGGAATTACCTCCCCGCAACCCCCATTTTTAGTTATATGGGACCATTTTTTTTTTAAGAGAAAGAGAGAGAGAGAGGGAGAGAGAATTTTTTAATATTTTTTTTTTTAGTTTTCGGTGGACACAACATCTTTGTTTGTATGTGGTGCTGAGGATTGAACCCGGGCCACATGCATGCCAGGCGAGCGCGCTACCGCTTGAGCCACATCCCCAGCCCCAATGTATGGGACCATTTTAATAACCTTCAGGTCTCCAGTTCTGATTGGCTGTGACTTTGAAATGCCAATGATGGCCACTCAGAAATTCTCTGACTGACCCTCTGCAGAGACCTGTGTGAAGGGCTACAGAGTGAAGGTCACTCCCAGGGGCTCATCGGCCCTGAACGCAAAAGACTCTTCTGGATCCTCTCGCCCCGTGACTTCTCATCTTAAAAGCTTTGTCAAAGCTGGCTGCGTAGGCCCTAGAAAATATCATGGAGTACTTTGAAATAGGTTGTTTATTTTTTCGGAAACACATCTGCTCTTCATCTTATTTGTGTTTTAAAATGCAAATGTTGTTGGTCAGCAATTTGAAAGAGAAGTCTAATTTTTTAAAAAAGCACAAAGCCATGGTTTTCCTCTGATCTACCACCACCTTCTATTCATTTGTTCATTTATTCATTCAACAACTACCTAACGGGCTTCACTACATGCCGGAAACTATTCTAGCTGTTTAGGAAACAGTGGCCAGCAGGACAAAGTCACCACTGTCCAAAAACTTTCTTTGCGGGAAAGAGACCAATAGTAGGCTCAATCTTGTACCCACCAGACATTGGTGAGTGCTGTGGCTGGGTGAGTGGGGAGGGGGCCCGGAATTTCATACAGGATGGTTAAGGAAAGCTTCTGTGCTGGGGTGGCTGGCACTTGTGCAGAGACCTGATGGAGGTGGGAAGCAAGCCATGTAGCTAAAGAATGGAAGAACGTTCTAGAAAGAGCCAACAGCAAGGACTCATCCCTGAGTTGGGAGACTGCCTGATATGGTAAGTAGCAAAAAGTTCTGCATGGCTGGATCGGAGTGAGGTGAGGTCTAGGAGACAGCAGGACCAGGTCACGTTAGACCTTATAAAAAAATGAGGACTTTGGTGGCTTTTAAAAAAATTTAATTGAGATAAGATAAAACGTACAGATATTAAACATTCATTTTGCAGAACTTGGGCAATTATATACACGCTGTACCCATCATGAAAGACCAGATGTAGGTTTTGAGCTGTTTCCATCATCTCAGAAAGTTCCTTCCAGTCAATTCTCCTCTCAACCCAAAGATAACCATTTCTATTAGTATTCTAGAACCTTCTAAGAATGGAATCATGCAGTAGGTATGATTCTGAGTCTGGATTCTTTCACTCAATGCATTCTTTTGGAGACTCATGCATACTGGATCACCAGTCTTTTACTGAGCACTATTCCATGGTGTAACTGTGTTACTGTTACGTTACCCATTTTCCTGTTGTAGGGCAGTTAGGCTGTGTCTTGTTTTGGCTATTTTGAATATTCTTCAACCAGTCTTTTTGTGCATTTATGTTCCTATTTTTCTTGGGTACATACCCTGGAGTGGAACTCCTGAGCCATAAGTAATATCTGTTTAGCTCCATAGGAAACTGCAAACAATTTCCCCAGGTGATGGGACCATTTTACACTCCTACCAGCGGATGAGAACGTTCCTGCTCCACATTCTCACAGGCATCTGGGATTGTCTGGTTGGTTTGAGTTGGTTTGGTTTTGTTCTAATCACTCTGGGCAGTTTGAAATACACCTTGTTGTGGTTTTAATTTGCATTTCCCGGCTGACTTCTGACATTGAATGTTGTTGTCCGCTCTTTTGGTATCCATATATCCTTTTCTGGTGTAGTGTCTTTCATGTGATTTGCTCAGGCTTTTAAAATGGGGCTGTTTGTATTTTTATTGTTTGTGGGAGTTTTTTTAAAATATACATTCTTTTTATGAGTCTTTTAACAGATCTACATCTGTATTTACCTATCTTTTTACTTTATATATATATATATATGTACATATATATAATATATAATGTATTATACATATTATATAAGTAACATATAATATATACTATCAGTGATGTTTATGTTATATAATATTATGTATAATATATAGTATTTTACCCAAGTCTGCCACTTAGATATTTATTGCCTTAATGTAACTTTTTAAAAAAATATTTATTTTTAATGGAACACAATACCTTTATTTTATTTATTTATTTTTAAGTGGTGCTGAGGATCAAACCCAGGGCTTCGCTCATGCTAGGCAAGCACTCTATTACTGAGCCACAGCCCCCGCCCTTAATGTAACTTTTGATGGGCAGAAATTTTTAATTGGGATGATTTGATTAGTCTACTTTTTTCTTTTGTGATTAGTACATTTTGTGTCCATACCAGAATTGCTTGTCTACTCCAAGGCCATGAAAGTATTTTCTTCTTGAAGTGTGTGTGCTCTTACCATTTAGGTTTAGTTCTAAGATCCATCTTGAATTAATTTTTGTGAAGGCAGGAAGGTGGGGGGAACATGTAGACACCCAATGCCACATCATTTGTCCAAAACATTTTCTTATTAAATCATCTCAGCAAAAGGAATCGACTTTTACTCCAAGTGAGAAGAAAGCCACTGGAGAGTCTGAAGCCTTTCTTAAGGCAATTAACACTTTCTATCCTGCGTAATAGTTGAGTGCGCTCTTAATACACCCACATTTATACACACTGACAGGACAAGGACCATGTCTTGTTGCATTTTTATCCCTAGCTTCAGCACCTGGCACAGTGTTTGGCACCCAAGAGATGCTCAATGAAAGAAAGAATGAATGAATCCCAGCAACTGACAAAGTCAGCTTTCTTTTCCTTTTTTCCAGATGTACTCCTCTGTCTGTTCTATATGGCTCTCACACGGGCCACGACCGTTTCCATTTAGGGCTGTGAGTCTCAGATTTACAGGGCATTATAATGTGTGTGCAGGATTATATATTTCTTTGACCCACACCACATAAACATATGGTGGGCCCTTGCTTGGTTAGCCTAGCTTCTATTTTTGTTTTCATTTCTGCTTGTCATATTTGGGGTAGAGAAGATTAAAAAGCATATGTGAGCAGCAGGGAAACAGCATCTGGAGAGCAGCCCTGGTGCAGCTCTTCCAGCATTCCTTAAAAATGCCCAGATAGATTCAGGAACGAGAGGAAAGGGTCACCCCTGCATTTACTAAAAAGCGTGATTTTCAGATGGCCTATGGTCTTGATCCAGGAGTGGCCTCCCTGAGAGAATCACAGAAGTGGGAAGGGCTGGAGAGGGGCTTATATGTCAATTCCAGCCAGAAAGTGAAGTACCCTCCTCCTACTTCCAGGAAGCTGCTTCCTTTTAAGGCAGCCAAAAGCTTTCTCATTCACCCTTCCTTCTCTCTCTAACCTCCAACCTCAGATTCTGCAAACCGACAGGATGAAAGAAGAGAGGGATCTTTCCACCTCCCATGAAGCCTGTGTGGGGGGGGGGTGTGCAGTTGCATCCTGGGAAGTGTAGTTTCATAAATTCATCCCAGAGATGGATCCAAGAAGGAAGATTGATGGCAGAAATACTCTGTCAGCTGGAGTTGTGGTTTTTCATGTAGGGTGGGTCAGAATCTCAAAGAATCCGAGCTGCATTAGAATCGGGAGTCTGGATAGAAGCTGCGTATCCACCTGTCCTCCAGCTGCTAGGGTGAGATCATTGTGCAAGTGACAGGTGGGTAGTAACAAGCCAACCCATCCCATGCATGGCTGCTGACACCAAGCCTAGAGAGCGCTCACCTTATTGAAATAATTATATTGGAAAAAGTTACATAAAAGACTACTGTATTTGGAATCGGTGAAAAAAAATTTTGCTAGAGATCTTAGAAAAAAGGAGCATTTATCTTAAAAGTTTAGAAGAAAATGAAACTTCTGAAAATATCTATTGCAGGAATCAAAAGAAAACATTTTAAGGATATATTACATTCAAAACACCCTCTGAGGTTTAAGCCATACTCAAGGAAAGTAGCACTTTCTACCTTACATTGTGATTGTTTATTTTTATTTTTTAATTTTTTGACAGTACTGGGGATTGAACCCAGGGCCTTAGGCATGCTAAGCAAGAACTCTACCACTAAGCTACATCCCCAGCCCATGTGTTGTGGTTGTTAATGTGACCTTCTTAATATACATGCACTTGGATAACAGGAAACAAGTCCTTTTGCCTTTCTACCCCCAACATCAAAATTGAGCAGAGTGCTTGTCATGTCATAAATACTCAGTTAATGAATTCCAGCAAATGACAAAATTTGCTCTTTGGGTCTTATTGAGTGTGTGGATGTATCTTTTGTCTGTGTTTCTCCAAAAGCAGAAAACCACAAGGTCACAGGGATGACGGGAGGAAATGAGGTAGAAATAGAAATGCAAGATGGATAAGATGAGCCTGGAAGCAAAAACCTCAAGAGCAGAATTAAAATTCTTATTAGATGCAGTAAATAACTGAACCGAACCACTAGGAGATCAAATCATTATTGGAGAAGATAAATCTGAAATTTCCCTTCGAGTGGAAAGAAAAAGGAAAAAGATATGCAAATAATAGGAGAGATGTTTAGATATACAGAATAGAGAATGGAGTTTCTACCTACAAATTAAAGGGTGCTTCGAGTTAGTCACAACAACAAGGATCAATATAGACTTTTAAGAAACAATTTTCTATACTGAAACACAGAACATGGGTGTCACACTCCAAGCAAAGTGAATGACAATATTTCTCAGTTATGAGGATGAAGAACAATATCTTGCAGATCTCAGTGGACACTGTCTAGCTGCATAGCCTGGGGCCCTTTGCTGAGCCTCAGTTTTGCTTCTTTAAAGCAGGAGGTTATCAGAGGGTGCTGGGCCTCTGCTAGACCTGAATGTTTAATGATTTCATAAATGTTTTGAAAACTATAAGGGCTAAGACAGTCACTGACTACTTAACATCTCATTTGAGATAAATCGGGCAAACAGTGGTTGGAAGTCTCCCCCAGTAAATCTTTATTGTCCCTTAATATTATTTGCTCCAGTATGTTAATTTGGATTCCAGGAGTGTCCTAAGCAGGCCAGATGTGCTTGTACTCGCATCAGGACCTCACAGCTCTGGCCACGTTGCCTGCCTGCATCCTCAGGTGAGTAAAACCCTGCTGATCACGACGACTCCTGCCAAGTCCAGCATTAACACTTTGGACTCATGGAGCCCAACCGTCTATCAGATTTTTGGTCCACTTCTTGTTCTTTTTCTCTTCCATAATACTCTAGGAGCAGGCATCTTCTCCATCAGCTCCCTCAGTCCTTGCAATGCCCTTAGCCACTATTGTTTTTTTGGCTCCCAAAGCCCCTTCCTCTCAGCCCAGGCACCAAACACCTTTTCCAATGATTTATTCAGCATTTAAATCAAGCCTCGACAATGAGCACAGGTTTAATTTTTGCTCATTTTTGGAGCCCAACAATTTCCTAGAATGGTGGATCCAAAAACCATTTAGACCTCGCCATGACCACAGATAGACACGGGCTCAGGTTCCTTCCCAGTCCTGGCTTCCTCTGGGGCATGACTCTGTGGTTGTAGGGTGCTCATTTCTCTTCTTCCCTGATCCCTTGATTTGGCTCCACTGACTCTGAGTGTGTAAGTGTGTATGTGAGAGGGAGAATCAGACAGGGACAGACAGACAGTTGCAGACACACATGCTTAGCTCCAAGATGGAACAGACAGGAATTGCAGAACAGACTCCCACACCCCCTCCTGTCTTACCACATCCTACTTTAGGTCATCCAAAATGTTATTCTGCAGCCAAACTTTTAGCAACAACAAAAACGTGCAGAAACCATCAACCCTGTGAGCAATAAACATGTTTAGGGGGAAAAAAATGGTAGACCGTAAGGAGTGCTGGGAAGCGTCTCCAGATTCTTTTCCTCACAGGAGCAAGCTGCCAGACCCCTTGGCTTCTGCATTTGATTTATGCAGAGGTCTGGGTGCCGCAGTTGTGACCATGCAGACTGGCTCTGGCTTCATAAATTCAGACCCTAGAATATAGTTTATTTGTGTTATGGCTCCATCCAAAACATGGCACAGAAACCGACGCCCCTCATTCCATTAAAAGGGTGGATTGCGTGTTTTTACTAGCCCACAGGGCTCAGCACGCAGGGGCAACAATATTCACTTTGTTGCTGCCCAAGCTGGCCATGATGGGAGCTGTCATCCTTGCCAGGGGTGTGCTGCTCTTTCCCAAGAGGGGTCGCAGCCCCAGGAACACTTCAGACTGCTTAACGGCCTGCTCAGGACTGGCCTTATATGGAATTTTCACTTCTGCACAAAGGAATGACAGCCACTTAGAGTGTCAGCCAGCAGGGAACAGATGACAGCAAAAATTCCCCTCTGCTCTTAGTCCCAGGAAATCCTATCTGCCCTGAACTATTGCTCTTTGGACCCACTCTCTGATAATGAATTTGGAAATGCCAACTGGTTTGAAGGGAAATACTAATCACTTCCAGAAGGTAGCCCCATAATTCCATGTCAGAAAGCACAGAGAAATGTCCCTTCGGCACTGATAAGTTCTTTAATAAGCACGAGAGGCCTCCAAGAAATAGAAAGAATGCAGCAAAATACAAGCCACAGAGTAGGTGCGTGGCCACATTCGTTAATATTTAATCATGTGATTAATCTTCAGGTCAAAGTTAACAGAAGTAACTATTAATTGTTACTTATTTTAATTAGTGCAACCATACAGAAGTGGCCTCCCACTCACAAAGTCTAGTGTGCCATTCCCATAGAAAGAAGCACTAGCAATATCCCCAGGAGGTTGAAGGAAGTTGAGGCTCTGTCCCAGGCACTGTTTTAGTGTTTCACATCAGTATTTCATCTCAACATCACAGCAACCTATAAGGGAGTACTATTTTTATCTTCTATTTTGCAGATGAGGAAACCAAAACACAGAGAGGTTAAGAAACTTTCCCCAAGCCACACGACTCATTTGTGGCAGCTTAGAGTTCAAACCCAGGGAGTCTGGTTCTATCAGGATTTTAACAGGCACAGATAGGAGGGGGGCATGGGCATGGCAGAGATGGCAAAAAGAACATGAGCAAAAGCAAGGTGGAGGGAGGGGAGACAAGTCCATTTGTACTGGAGCATGTGTAAGAGCATTGTAGGCCTTGAATACAGATGTAATTGTATTACTACTATTAATGAAAGTCGGCATTGTAGTAGGGTTTTTATTGTTTATATCATCTATAGTAGTCTAGCTTTGCTTTTGCAGGTGCCTAAAGAGGCCCTAGTGATAGATTCAACAGCCTCATTCTCTGTGCCTTTGTTTAACAAGTGGCTGATGTCAAGCCAGCACCCTGGCCACCACCCCAATTTACAGTTAAAAAGCCTCAGGTATTGGGCCTGTTGTCATAATTGCCTCCTTAAATAGGTGTTTTACTCTAGAGATGTTTAAAAAAATGTTATTCTAGTTCATTTCTCATAATGGCTAACAAATTTGCCTGGGTAGTAATGTCTTGGGGGTCTCAGAATTGGGTATAAAATCATACACCACAATGCAGAATCATAAGAACCAAACTATTCTTCTTGCCAGTCATTTGCATCTTACAAAGGAGCATTTCTGAGTAGAAAGTATCATGGGACACGATTTCACTAAACATTGCTCATGTGAGTAGGGGTCACAAATATTAGATCAAATGTCATGCTTTTCTCATTTCTCAAATACTGTCACTGCATAATTCTAAACACCACTAGTTTCCAAATTATTCTTTTGACCAGTGTCATAAAAATATTCATCAGTTGAAAGTGATTTTTATGCTGTTAGAAGCTAGTGGCCTTGTTCTCAGTTACACGCTCAAATCATTTTAGGACACTTATTTGATTCATTGGAATGAAGTAGGATTGTGTTTTTTCACCTTAATGTAGTGTCCAGAGGGAAAGGGGATCTGACTATGACAAGCACCAGCCTTGTGCTCTTTCCACTTGGGCTTGGAGAACTGGGCTGCCCTTCTGCAGGGGGTACACATCACCAACCGTCCTCCCGTTTCCTATGGGGATGCTTGATTGGCTTCTTCCAAGTCCTCTTTCTGTGGCTTGTTGATGGCCACCTTCCCCCGGTGTCTTTACTGATCTTCCTTCTGCTCAGTCATATTGGAGTGGTGCCTACTGTGATAACTTCCATTTTAACTTAATTGCCTCTTTCAAGACCGTATCTCCAAACACAATCACATTCAGAGATGCTAGGAATTAGGGCTTCAACATACGGATTTGGGGAGGACACAAATCAGCCCCTACCAGGTATATTCTCCCTTTGGGCCTCCAACACAACTGAGGCATTAAATATGAGGTGATAGGAGCTGCTCTTGTATTTATGCCTTTATTTTTCTGGCTTGCCAACTAGACTTTCTAGAGGGTATCCACCCGTCAAGCCACAACGCCTTTCAAAAGTACTGGCTCTTTCATAGTGTGTAGCAGGACATCTGCAGGCCACTACAACAGGCTACTGGAGTTGGTCATGCACCTGCCATGTTAGAACCACTTTCTAGCCTGGAGCAAGTCCCTAGTACTGGGAAATAATCACTGGACCAAGAACCAAGAAATTGGTTCTCATATAGACTGCCACCAGCCTCCTTTTGGCAAATCTTTTACTCTTCTTGGACTGGTTGCCTTACCTACAAAATTATAAGCTTTGCAATTTCTAAGCCTGGCTATATGTGAGTTGCCCTAATGTAAGCAAATACGTTTTCATATATATATATAGTTTTCATATATATGTATTCTAAAACTTGAGTTTTTGAGAACTTGCAATTTTATAAAATACTTTCATTATAAAAGTTCAAATATTAGGTAATCTTGTAGAATAGATGTAGGACCATTTTGCTCTTGTCTAGAATGGAGCATATGATCTCCATCTTAGTTTGACAGATATCTGCTGGAAGCCAATTCCATGCAAGGCTCAGTGCTGAGCATTGTAACCAGAATGTAGGAACTGAGAGGTGAGTAAGTCTTGATTCCCTGTTCCCAAGGAGCTCAGAATCAAAATGGACCTGTTTTCATCTTTCAATGTTTTGGAGTCTTGGTTAGTATCAAAGGTCTCCATGTTAGAGAACAAGGGCTTTAATTCCTGGCTGGCCTTTGCCATTTTAGAGGCTAAACAGCTCCAGGCTGGTAAACATCACCAACACTACTTTATTGCTCCCAAAAGTGAAAATTGTACCCTTCAAGTTGCATGAGTGCAGGAGTGGTGATTTCTGGGTGGCCAAAATTGAAAAGGTCAGAAATCAAGATTATAGGTAAACCCCTAGAGGGTTATACTTAAGGACAGAAAGATAAGGAGCTGAAAAACCTGCATGGTCGGGCTGGGGATGTGGCTCAAGCGGTAGCACGCTCTCGTGGCATGCATGCGGCCCGGGTTCGATCCTCAGCACCACATACAAACAAAGATGTTGTGTCCGCCAAGAACTGAAAAATAAATATTAAAAAATTCTCTCTCTCTCTCTCTCCTTAAAAAAAAAAAAACCTGCATGAAATAGGAAATGCCAATAAAAGACCTGTAGCTTCTCAAACTCAAGAGAAGGCTGTTCACAAAAATGTTCCCTGGTCGGCATGTTTGTATTCTAGAGGAAGAAGGAGGAGGGAGAAGAGGAGGAGGAGGAGGAGGAGAAGGAGGAGAAGTATAGTGTGTGTGTGTGTGTGTGTGTGTGTGTGTGTGTGTAGCATTCATATAGTTCTGCAAAAGTAATGTAAAGAAAGTAGAAGTTCTACCATGTTGTAAAAGGAAAAATTACACAGTACCAAGTAGGGTACCTGAATGAGAATGGCCAAGGTGACTGGCCAAGAAAGACAAACTCTTTTGCTTTCTGCACTCCAGGCTGTGTCCTGGAATGTGTATACGTGCACCCCAGAAAGCTAGCCTGAATGAATTAATTGCCTGGGCTAGATGAAAGGAAGTGTTTGAACCTGGAATAATCTAGAATGTGGGTCTTTTCTAAAGGTGTCGATGGCTACCAGGATCCAACCAACTGTTGATATGCAGAATGTCTTCAATGTTGGCAACTGAATTGAGGCCTTCTTTTTTGAGACGTAGTGTGGCCCAGACAAAACAGCCGCTAATTTGCAATCCGTGTTCTAGAGTATTAGTCCTATCTATGTATTTTCCATTGAGGATCTAAAACAACAAGTGCAATCTAAGACAAGTTTCCACCAAAGAAACTCTGGACAGAAGCCAGAGACTTCTACCTCCTGGCCCTTCCCCAACCTCACTTCTGGCTTCCTCGGCAAACTGTGTAATCCACTCAAGGTGCGGTGTTCCTGTGTGTCTTTCAAAATAAACCAGGATCTAGCCAGGCAACCCTGGGTTTTTGCTGGCAGTTCATGTGCTTTCAAATGTTTCTCTCTTGGTACTGCACTCAGAAAATGTCTAAACAGAGGGGGGACCTGTGGAGAGCTGGACATACACAAGGATATCCTCGGTTCTGCGTCTTCACTAATATCCATGGGGGGGAAAACCACTTTAATAATAAATTATTCAAATGCGTATTCATTCTCAAAGCATTTTAAGGATGTTTACATTGAAACCAGATGCTGGCTGCACAGACCAGGGGGGCCCCCATTTCTGTTGATTTTACAGCTTGACTGCTCCTTGAGTTTTCTCAGTAGGGTCTTTGTTTCACTCACAAGTAGAAAGAATGTTCCTTTTGTTTGCTTTTCTTTGCCATCAGGGCTGGCCAGCCTCTGGAGGGAACCCCAGCCATGCTGCACTTTGGCGAGCACCCCTTAGGCTTCGCTCCTGAAAGTGACATGTGCCCAGGATGGGTGACCATTTCTGAGGCACTGGGTGCCTGGGCTTTTGCGAGCTCTTTTTACCTCCATGTGGTTGGGATTTTGCAGTAGCTTGAGCAACAGTTAGCTAATGCTCCTAAATAGAGGCGTTGAAGCACTTCAGGAAACCCATCTCAGAGCAAGGTGAGGCAAGGATTTCTAGGGAATTTCTGGGCTTTCAAAAATGTCATCTGAACCCAAAGGTTTTATTTCTAAACTGAGCTGAATCCAGAGCTGGAAGACTCACTTGTTCAAACGCCTGCAGCTATTGGCCTGAGGGAGTATGTGCAGGATGCCCTTGATCTTGGCTGGCAGTTGAACCTGTAACAAGAATCAGAAAGGAGAACCATCTAAGTCTAGGAGAAAGTAAAAGGCAGAAAGACAACCGAGCAAAACTTTTCAGCTCACACTTTCATTTGGCCTGGTTGGTCCTTTCATTTATTCAAAGGAGGTTTATGGAGTGCCTACCATGTTCTGTCAGGCTCTTTGCCGAGTACTGTGAGTACAGGAGCACATATCTCCTGATGGCGTGACAGAAGATTCTAGAAGAGTATAATGTGGAAAGTGATATGCGGAGAACACATAAGAGAACTGGAAACTAGAGAAAGGCATTCACCGTAGACGAGACAGACAGAATTGAGAGAAGACTTTGGGACCAAGATGGAACCTCAAGTGACCACGAGTGAGAATTAGCCGGGCCACAGCTGGTCAAACTTGGATGCGTTTAGCAATCCTTTAGGAATCTTGATTTATTGACGATTCTGACCCAGGAGGTCTAAGGTAGTGCCTGAGAATTGGCATTTCTAAGGAGCTCCCTTGTGACACCATGGGTCTTAGTATTGAGGAGATAAGTGATGAGATAAAGCGCCCCCACCCCACCCCGAGGAAAACCTTCCGGGCAAAGGAATGGTGTGTCAGGAAACGTGGAGGTCCAGGAGCACTTAGGAACAGGCAGGAAACCTCAAAAAAGAGGGGGAATGTCACAAGATGAACTTGCTACTAGAAGCAGCAGTCAGATCACCAGGGGCCTTGATGGCAGTGCTGAGGGCTGGGGGCTTTCCCCCCAAGGGCAAGAGGAAACCCCAGAAGAGTTCTAAGCAAAGGAATGACCAGAACCACTTCACTGGAGAAAGGTCACCCTGACTGCAGTGTGACAGATGGGCTGGGGGCAGGAGGTCCATCTCAGGGCAATGGTATCTATCCACTTGAGAAAAGATAAGGTCCAGAACCCTAGCAGCACTGTGGGTAGACAGCAAAAGCCACCAAGCTTGGAGGGTGACAGTGATGGCATCACAACGTGGAGACGGTCAAGGGAGGGAGAGGCGAGCTGAAGACCTGCCTGAAGTTCACCCATCCTCCATCTCATACTTCCACAAAGTAATGATGGGTGAACCAAGATGCCACTTGGAGTTTCCAAGATAAAACATGAGAGCCAAGATTTGCACCCAGGACTCCTTGACTCACAGCCCATGTTCTTTTGCCATACCTTCTGCTTCTCAGAGGGCTTAACTCAAAGCCAAAGAAGAGAAAGTAGGACGTCTTCATTTCAAATTCAGCCATGGAGACCCTGCTGGATGCAACAAGGCTTGGGTGAGAGCAGGCTCCAGAGTACAGGAGGACCTGAGCTATGCATGTTATAGGTGCTCCCAAAGCATTCAGCTTCTGCTCTCACAGATGGAGAGGGGAAGAGGGGAGGCCCTTCTTCCCTCAGTTTGTCCAGAGTCTTCCTTTTCCCGCTTCCAAAAACATATTAGATAAATAAGGCCCTATTATTTGGAGACCATTTGTGACAAAACATGAATTTCTGCTTCTTGGTGCTTTCTGTGAGTTTCTGGAGGTGTCTGCATTGAGGATCTGGCTGAAGCAAGCCAAGTCTGCAGTTTCTAACATGTTTCAAACTGCTTTGAAGGGCTGGGGTGTGGCTCAGTGGTAGAGCATTTGCCTAGCATGCCCAAGGCCCTGGTTTCAATCGCCAGCACCACAAAGAAAAAAGCCAACCCTGCTTCATGAATTTCTCAGATGTATTTTGGATGTTTTTCTATAAATGATGGGAACTTTGATCTGCATACACCAAAGTCATTTAAAGTTAATTCACCAGGGCATGTGGAAGTCTTTCCCATGCCTTATTAAATGATGAAAGGTCATCCAGATCGCAGGGTCTTCAAATGATGCAACATCATTGAGTCTTTAACTTTTCAAAAGTCTAAGATAGTATTTTTTTTCTGATTTCAAAAATAATACCAAAAATATAAAAACATGTATAACTTTAAAAAACCAATTAAAAAAAATATTTATTATTTTTTACTTATAGTTGGACACAATACCTTTATTTATTTATTTATTTATTTATTTTTATGTACTGCTAAGGATCAAACCCAGGGCTTCGCACGTGCTAGGCAAGCACTCTACTGCTGAGCCACAACCCCAGCCCTAAAAAGAACCAGTTTAAAAAAGATTACTGTGTATACTTATACCACTAAAAAGAAAAAAAAAAAAAAACAAGTTTAGGGTGGAAATTTCAAAGAAGAGTACAGAAAAGACAAAAGAAGTAAAAAAGTACTATATAATTTCACAGCCATGGTGCAGCCACTATCAACACAGTGACATGTACCCATTCATCTTGTGGTTTACTCATGTTGACATGCTTATCTTTTCAATGATTGATATCATACTCTCCATACCGATCATTCACTTACAGTATGTGTAAATGTTTTCTCTTGATCTTTTTAAATTAGATTTTATTGGAATATCAAGTATAAAACACATGACGTAAGAGATGATGCAGAAAGGATATCTTCCAAGATATGAAAAACAGCTTGAACTCTAATTTACAAAATTAGGGCCAGTTAGGCTACTACTTCTCTAAATACGTTAAAATGAATTAGGGACAGGGCAGAACAATGATCTAGGTACTTATATTAGCCAATTTTTTCATTATTACAATGAAACATCTGAGTCAGGCTAACTTGATTTATTTACTTTTTAAATAGGGCTATTTGGCTCCTAGTTTTGGGTGCTATAAGTCCAAACAGCTTGGTGCTGGCTCTGACCCCATCTTAGTGCTGCCACAGTGGGCATGTATGTGGGGGAAGAGATCACAACAGGAAGCCAGAGACTGACCGAGGTTCCACAAGACGTTCCAAGGGCACATCCCACTTGCCTGTGAACCTTTCAACACTCGACCTCCTAAAATTCTCACTTCCCAACACCACAACCCATGGAACTTTGGGCCTTAGTAATATTCTTCAAATAAGTCTGGTGTCTGGTCTACTACAAATCCCATAGCAGAGTCCAGGAGCTGAGAATTGAAAGGACTTTGAGAAATCATCATATTTCAGCTCTCCTCATCCCCATTTTCCCTTCCTTCCATCTTTCCCTCCTCCTTTCCCTTTCCTATGGTGGTAAGAATACTGTGGATGGCCATCTTCTGGTGTGTTCTCACATGACTGAGTATAGACAGAGGAACTAAGCTCTCTGGCATGTCTTCCTTTCAGGACACTAACCCCACCAGGATAGCACTACCTTCATGATCTAAATACTGCCCCCAATGCCCCGTCTCGTTCAGGATTGGGATTTAAACTTGTGAATTTGTGGGGGACACCAACATTCCATCCATAGCATCATCTTCATAAATGGCACCACCATGCCACCCCAAACCTAGACCTTACCCCTGACTCTTATCCCTCTTGTTCCATGGGAATCCCTTCTGCCTCTCCTGTCAAAGCCAGTGCCCCTCAGCACTCACACCTCCACCACCTTCACCCTGCAGCTGCACAAATCCACCAGCCTCCTCACTCTTCCTTCCCCTGCCTCCAGTCCCCACTCCCAGGTGCACAGCAGCCAGGAGCATCTTTAAAATGTAAACCAGTTAATGTGTCTTCTCTTCTCACCCTTCCAATGGCTTCTCATCCAGAAAAATGCAAACTCCCAATCAAGACCAAGGCTCTTTAGAATTGGCCCTGCCAACTTTTATCCCTCACCTCTCACACTTCCCCTCCATTCATGTTGCTCTGGCCACAGTGGTCTTCAGGCTCCTCCTCCAAGATGCCGAGCCCATTCTGCCCAGGCTCTTGGTCTCGTTGTTCCCTCCGTCTTCCCCCAGATCTTTGCAAGGCTGACCTCCTCACACCATTCAGACCTTTGCTTGTCATTAGAAGACTTAACTTCTAACTGAGCTGAATCCAGAGCCACATAAAGAGCTGGAAGACTCATTTGTTCAAACGCCTGCAGCTATTGGCCTGAGGGAGTGTGTGCAGGATGCCCTTGATCTTGACTGGCAGTTGAACCTGTAACAAGAATCAGAAAGGAGAACCATCTAAGTCTAGGAGAAAGTAAAAGGCAGAAAGACAACCAAGCAAAACTTTTCTGCTCACACTTTCATTTGGCCTGGTTGGTCCTTTCATTTATTCAAGGGAGGTTTATTGAATGCCTACCATATTCTGTCAGGCTCTATGCTAACCCTGAAAATATCATCTAGCCCCCACATCCACTCCTGAATATCCCCTTACTATGCTTTACTTTTCTGTAAAGTCCTCAAGCAAATATTCATTATTTATTTATTTTTCTATAAAGAGAGCCCCACTCGAATGAAAACTTCACGAGCACTTCAATCCACAATTTGCTGAACCCATGACAAATTGCAGCACCATCTTTGATCACATTAGCATTTCATCAGGAGCCTCAGGCTGATGTGAATTTCTCACTACTGCAGACAATGCCTGGATGACCTTCTCAGACACGAATCCTTGCATCCTGAAATCAGTTTCTTTAGCTATTCCTAAATACAGAATCACCTACATCAATGGGTATTTATTACATGTCAGGTTGCACCACCAAATAGACCCTCAAAAGCTTGTACTGATTTATATCCACACTCATACCAATAGGCTATGGGACAGTGTAGAATCACTTCTGAAATCTGGTCAAAAGAGATGGTAGTCAACACAACAGCATCACATGATTGCATCTTTGAATACCTGTGCAATGAACGTTTCCCTCATGTCTGCTTGCCATATGTATGTAGGATTTTTAATGCGGGGGATTGGACCCAGGGCCTTGCACATGCTAAGTATGCACCACATATATTTATTTTTATGAGTTGGTGATTGGACCCTTCATCTACTATTAATCTTCATTTTTTCTTGTTAATTTGTAAGGATTTATGCAGTTGATCTGTTACACATAGATGTTGTAGATATGTTTTTCTAATTTGTTATTTGCTTTCTAATTTTGATTGTGGTACTATTTCTTTGACAGACATTTTAACTGGTTTTGGACCAATTTTATCTATTTGTTTTTTTTAATATATCCTGTTTTTTATTATACTTACAAAAATCTCTTTCATCATGAAATTAAATAGTCACTATTTATGCTTAGCTCTCCAATGCACATGGAATGTAATCTGAGTGTTGATGGTGGGACATGAATCCCGAATGTAGTAAATTTGTCCCAAAGGTGAGCCATATCTTTTACAAATTTTAGTGGATTTTCCATCATTTTGCCACAAATTGAAATTTCAACTTTCATCACACACTAATTGCTTTGAACCATTTGAGATTGTTTCAGACCTGGTTAGCCTTGGGTAATTTTGAGCACCTTTAAATTTTTTAAACATTTCAGAGCAAAGGATACTATATAAGAATGCCATACTGTAGGTCCTTTTTTCACAACCCATGAATACTTTAATATATAATAAACTTGCTTAAAATAAAAAGACTTTGATCTGGTGCCTTTCCCACATCGTAAAGTAACCATTGATTCTCAGTGCTAACAGTCTCTTATGGTCAGAAAGTTCTTTGTGAAAACCTAAAGGCAAAGAAAGAAGGAGGACAACGCCACATAGAAATTCAAATAGTGCCCTGCACAACTCCAAGTAGTGTCTGTCATGTAGCAAGTTATATAAATGGGCCTCTGAGTTTTATATTCTACTGTCTATACAGTTGTAGGTAGTGATACTGAAAAGATGATCCCTGTTCTCATCCCCACTCAACTCTAGAAAAAAACACCACAGATCCTACGAGATCTTTGAGATCACTTCATCATTTTATATAAAAGCATGCCAAGGCCCATAAAAAAAAAAAAAAAGAATGGACTTGTCTATGGTCACAAAACTTAGTGATAGAACAGGAATAGATTCCAGACTTTTCTTCCTTTGCATGATTTAGTTCTTTTGTTTTTGGTTTATTTAAGATTTCTATTTATTTCTGAGTAGGTAGCATATTCACATTGCTCAAATTTCAAAAGACAAAAGATCACAGACTCACAAAAGTATCCCACTCATTACCCCCTCATCCCTCTAAAATCCCTATAAGTAAACCCTAATGCCACTTCCTGACACCTCTTTCCAGAGAGCATCCATACATAGTCAAGAAAACAGGAACCAGTCCCCCTATTTTGCCCTTAATGCTAACAGACTGTACACTCATCTGCATTTCAACTTTTGATTTCCAATATAGCCTGATGATTATTCCTTATCAGCAGGTGAAGAGTTCTCTCAGCCTCTCTTACTGTAAGTGAAGCATATTCTACAGAATGGTATAAACAGCTCATCTAACTCTATTGAGGGACATTAATCTGCTATCACAAACAGTACTACAGTACACAGTGTACTCACGTCGTTTTGCATACAGGTGACCTGTAAGAAAAGTCTCATGTAAGTGGGATTGCTGGGTCAAAATCATTGTGCATTTGTAAACCTACTGGACACTGCCAATGGTCTCCACAAGGGGTGTCCCAAGGGTACCTGACTGTCGTACACCCTCACTAACACCATGTTCACAAATGTGGTCCACTTTGCCCATCTGATGCATACAGTGTAGTTTCCATTTGTCTTCCTCTTAGTGGGGGTGAGTTTAAGAAACTTTTCCTGCATTAAAGGTTATCTGTGGTTTCTCTTCTGGGTTTCTTCTAGCCCATTCCTTTGCTTACTTTTTTTTATTGGAGTGCTGGCCTTTTGTCTTACCACTTCATAGAAAAAAGAAGAAATTCTCACTGGTTGTATTAAAATGGAACATCTTTTCATGTATTTGAGAGCCCCTGTGTTTTCTCCTCTGAACTCTGTGTTCTTTGGGGAGTTGTTAGAGATCTTTTTCTTCTCAGTTCGTCAAGTCACTTTTGAATGATAGAACCTGGATCCTTGGGCCCCTACTCCTAATCTCCCACACTGAAGTGTGTTATATTCTCTAATGACACTGCACTTTCTTTTATTTCGTAGAATGGAAGAATATTTCATAAGTGTATATGTAAAAACTAATCAATTTTCTAAACACCACCAGTTCAGAAAACCTGGTCTTCACACTGCGGTCACTCACTCATTCAAGGCGAAAGATAATGCGAATCATGTAATCCCTGGCAAATGCATCATTATATAAGAACTTTTAGAATTAAAAAAAATGATCAAACTTGTAACAAATTTTGCAAACAATTTATAAACAGTTCTTGATTTCCCTGGATGGATGTTTCTCTTGCCTCTGAATTCCCACAGAAGCTTGTGCCTGTCTTAGGGGGCTTATCAATGTCTGTCTTTTGTTCTAGTTAGTTACACACATGAGTATTCCTAAGAGCGCTGTTGATTTGCTGTACTGATCATAGATTTTTTCCAAAAGGAAACTTCAAAGGTCCCAAACCACAGTCTTTTTTTTTAAGAATTACTGAGGTATAATTTACATACAGTAAAATCCACCCTTGTCAAGTGTGTAGGTCAATGAGTTCTGACAAATGCATATATAGGTGTGTAATCACCTCCCAAATCAACACACAGAACATTTCCCGTCACCACACAGTGTTCTCTTGGTCCTTTGTTTGTCCATCTCCACTCTCCACCATTAGCCTCTGCCAATCACTGATCTGATTTCTGTCCCAGCGGTTTTGCCTTTTGCAGAATGACTTATAAAATGCGTCATGCATTCTGTAGCTTTTTGCATCTATTTTTACTCTCAAGCCACAGTACTTTGCAATTAAACCCAGGGGAAATAATTTACTCGTGGCTCTGTGGAATGTAGGCTGGGTAGACTTGCTCACCAAAATCATGCCAGTGGTTAGACAGCGAGTGGAGGAAGGGGAGGGAGGACAGAAACTGAGGCAGAAATAGAAGAAAACCTTAACATTTCTTATAACATTCTTTTCTCTTTACAAATTGTTATATTCTCTCTGCCACAGAGGACAATGAGGTTCATGTTGTTTAAATGGCTTATCCTCAGACAGACCCAACTCTGATTTGAAGGACTTTGTTCTGTGGACTTTTTCAGGCTCCCTCTTTCCCGAAGTCTAGTGAGGGGGCATTAAGGAAAACACCTGTACACTCATGAAAGAAGTGGTCTCTTTCTCACTCACCCTGTAAACCGGAAATTTACACAAAAGATTGTTAAAGGGATCAACAAGAGAGGCATCTTTTCTTTTGGTCCTTCCAAGACAAATGCATTTCATTTTCCTTCCCAATACCTCACTGGGAACATTTCAACTCTCACATTTTTCTTATTTTCCTTTTTTTTTACACAAATTATTTTTGAATTCCTGTGATTTTTGTAATAGAACATGTTATTCCAACACATGCCACAAAAAAAAAAAAAAAAAAAACTGTGAATGAGTTCCACGTACCTCCTTTTGGACTGTCGTTTGAATGGATAGTATAGGTCAGGTTCATTCAAGACCACTCTGGAGGCAGTATTCTGTTCGCCATTTCTTCCTGTGTTCCCTGTGTAGACCACAGGAGTAAGAATCAACATTTAGTAAAGGAACTAAATGAGAATGCCTAGGAACAATTTTAAGAAATATTTTATGTCTTGGGTCTGTTTGGATATAAAATAAGCTAAATATACAACAGTACTAAAATGAATGGAAACTCTAGTCTTATGGCATTTTAGAATGTCAATAAATCAATAAGGTTACATGGCAAATTTCTTTCCCAATAATGTTATTGCTTTTCTACAAACAATCTGAGTGTTTGAAGGAAGATGGTTAGGAATGATGATAGTAGGCATCACTTTATAGGATGTTGTGAAATGAGACCCAAGAACCAAGATAAAATAGTGTGAAAGAAATCATATTCTATCATATAAACCCAGGTACTTCCCAAAAGAGGTTTCCAGAGTATTCCAGGTCTGTGGGACGTTTATCCTTTGAATTTCTCATGATTCCTTTTTATAATTATGTCTCTGAAAATGGCTCCTTTTTTGACAATGAACTTTGGGCCATGGAAGGAGAGTGGCATCTGGATTGTAAGTGTAAGTTTCTTTCTTTTTTTTTTTTAATTTAAAATATTTACCTATTTAATATTCTGGAAATTTGTAATAAAATTTCTTCCTAAAGTATAAAAAAGTTCTGTTTAATACTGGATGTGTGGAACAGTATTTATACTCACCTTTAATCAATTTTTGGTGCTCACTGGCAAATATGCTACCCCAGACCCACAGAGGGATTGCAGGAACTGCCAAGTCTTAAAAGAGCTGTGTCTCATCACAGAGCAGTAATAGACAGACGCGGCTTTAGCAGGGCAAACCAGGACAGAAAAGGCCCTAAATCATCACAAAGGGGCAAAAATGACCTTTGTGTGGCTTTTGTTTAGTTTGTTGTGCTTTGAGAGAATCACACATTTTCAAAGAAGAAAGAGGAAGACAACACAGAGGAAGTGACCTGTTTTCCTACCAGCCAGGGACAGGGGCAGGGAGAGGACAGGGATGCCAAGGGCAGGAACCAGAGTGAATGTTAGGATTTTAGGTCCAGAAACATTTGAGTATTGGAGAAAGATCAAAGATGGAACAGTGTGCAACCTGCACAGGACCATGGTCAGAACAAGGCCCCTTGGGCCCCAGGGGACACAGAAGCCAAGAGAGAATAGAGTGGAGTGCTGTTCAGACAAGGGAAGGCCACCTCAAGGACAGACTTGTGGAGAGAAGAGGGTTCCTTGTAAAGCAGGTTCCGAGTGTGGCTTGAGGGCTGACATCTAGCACGCCTGAGGGTCAGCATGGCATAGAAAACAGAGGCTGGTGGGTCTCAGGAGGGCAAAGGCACCTTGCAAGCTTGAAATCCAGAAGGCTAGACTTCTCCTGTCTACCCTGCAGGTGCCCAGTTAACAGCCATGTCCTATTAATTCTACCACCTGCTCAAACCTGCACCTTCTTCTCCATCACAGGTCTGATGAAAGAGTCTGGAGTAGGCACCACCGGTCTCCTTGCCTGTTGCCCCGTGTAGAACCCTGCTCTGCCTCCTACCTGTTTTGTAATCCTGGGGGAAAATACTCTTCCTCCCATGCCTCAATTTTCTCATCTGAAATATGGAAGTGATAATTCTGCACCCTCCTGAGGACCTGTCAGGGATGGTAAACAAGCTAACACGCATGCAACACTCACACGTGTACAGTGCTCCATGTCATGGGTATGTCCATTTCCTAGGACTGTCATAATAAACCACCACAAACTGCGGGACTTCAAACAATGGAAATGTACTCTCTCATTGCTCTGGAAGCCAGAAGTCTAAAATTAAGGACTCAACAGGGTTGGTTCCTTCTGGAATCACTGAGACTCTGTTCCGCGCTTTCCTCCTGCCTTTTGCTGGCTGCTGGGGTCCTTGGCATTCCTTGGCCTGTAGACATAGTTCTCCAGTCCCTCCTCCTCTCCCCATGTGGCCTTCTCTCCAGGTCTGTGTGTCTCCAATCTCTATTTCCTTTCTCTTATAAGGAGACCAGTCATTGGATTTAGGGTCCACCCTAAATTTTGGGGGAAAAAAATCTCATTTTAAAATCCTTAGTTTATATCTGCAGATCCTTATCTCCAAATTAGGTTGTATTCACAGGTCCTGGGGTTAGGAATTGGACTTATCTTTTGGGGACCCACTATCTAACTCATAACAGCTGTCATGATTATTTCCCACCTCCACCCCCCAACTGTCATGATTTTTTATTTTATTTTATTTTATTTTTTGTGGTGCTGGGGATTGAACCCAGAGCCTTGTGCACTCTACCAGCTGAGCTCTGTCCCCAGCCCTGTCATGATTATTTTTGATTCAAGATCTTACTGTCTCTGACTGTGCAATTAAAACAGGCTCCCTGCGCATAGTCAGCCCTTAGCCACTCATTCTCAGTAAAGTAGCCCCAGTGATCTTTCCAAAATGACCCCCTGCTTCCCTCCTTCAGTGCTTCCCAGCACCCACAGAACAGGTGGCAGCTGAACGAGGCTGTGATCTGGGGCCAGCCTCCCCTTCACAGTGCCATTCCCCACACCCCTCCACCTCACACATCTTTCTCCCAAGCAGGATGGCTTCCAGTGCCCCCGACACACAGCATGCTTCCCTGCCACCTGGCCTTTGCACAGCTGGCTCCTTCTGCCTGATCACATTCCCTCACCACCACTGAAGGCCTGCGCATTCTTGGAGATTCAGTTCTTATTTCATTTCCTTCCTAGACACCCCCAGGAGCTCCTCCAGACCCAAGAATTGGCTTTCCCCTCTATACACCTACAGCATTTTGGACTGATCCCTGTCGCCAAATTGTGCCCATTTCCTTAAAGGTCTGTTAATGTTTGGGTTGCTCCTTGAAGGCTGTGCCTTTTTCAACTCTGTATCTCCAGTGCTGGTGAAGTAATGGAAGGTCTTGAATGATGAGGGAATTGGTTGATGGGTGGGCGGGTGGATGGATGGAATGAGATGGGATGGATGGATGGAAGAGAGGTGGGGGATGGGGGAGTAGATGGGTCTATAGTTGAATAATAAGTGGAAAGAAGATGATTCAGAGTCAGGGATCCTGTGGAACCACAAAGTGAAGGCCGGACAAAAGCTGGAGTCGTCTGTGGTTAGATAAACTGACCAGTTATTACTGAGGAGGGAATGTGGCTGCTCAGAATTCCTATCTGTAGAGCACAAAGTAGTTCAGCCATGCATCCAAACAGTCCCAGATGCGATGCCCACAGTAACTTGGAAGAACTCGTTATTGCTCTCCAGGCTACATTCTGCTTCAGTAGGTCCAGGGTGGGCCCCTAAAGACCCATTGGATTTAGATTCCATCCTAAATTTGGAAAAAATCTCACTTGAAGATCCTTAGTGTCTATTTGCAGATCCTCATCTCTGTCCACAGACCACAATGGGAGCAGCCAGGCTTTGGGGGGTTCTGGTGTGAGGAAGACCCACAGGCCCAAGAGACACAAACCACAGCTGGGTCAGGAGCTTGGTGTCCACGCCGTGACTGATGGAGGCCTGTGGTTCCTGTGACGCACGGGCTTGTCTCACACCTAGTGCCACTCTCTGCCTGGAAGCTCCTCCAGGCCCTCGCTGAACGGTCACACCCTGGGAGGAGATGCAGGCAGGCGCTCTGACTTCCTGTTAAGATTTGTCAAGTGTCCATCCATCTCGTTCCGGGAGTCCTTTCAGAAAGCACACTTAGCACTTAGCTCTTCAGAGGTGGGGCTCGGGGTCACCATTTTTGCCCATAAAAGGGCCATTTGTGTTTCAAAATGTGGAGTCGATGACCCTGCCAAGTGAGAACAGCTTTGTCGGCCTGGTTTTTGGCACAAATGACTTGAGTGTTTTCCAAACACCATTAAATGCCAAAGCCCCTGGCTTCCATTTGGTCCAGGTGTAGCAGCTCAGAGTCCCACAGCCAAACAGGGTGAGGGAGGGGGTGGAATATGAGAGCAGCCAACAGATGTCCGGCTATTCCTTCCCGGAGGCGGATCTGCATCTTCTTGCAAACTTGTGGTGATTTCCCCCAAGCAGCCTTCCCCGACGGTCAAGCCGGTCAAGCCATAAGCAAAGGCCCTCCCTTGCTGCCCGGGCCTACAGTGTGGACTTGACCTCATCACAAGATCACCCTCAAGGCAGAGCTGTCGGGGGGTTTCATGCCTCATCCTTTAAAGAGCTGCTCACAAAGGCTCTGGCTTTCCACATAGTGGACTTGTCCTTTAGGGTTTCATTTCATATTTTTAATTCCTAAAATCTAGAACAACACTGCTTCATTTTAAAATCCACACATGGATTAGTTATCATCCTCATCACCAGAATAATAAGAGCCGGCCCAGATCCTCTCGTGGATCAAGTGGACGTTGTTATTAGCCTCAGTTTACCCAGGATGACATTGAGGAATGAGAGGTTAATAAGAGGGAGGCCAGTTTTGGACCCAGAGCTTTCTGGCACCAGCACCTTTGGCCACTGCTGATTGCTGTTAACTAGCTTTGTGAGAGTGACCGTACCTGCCAGTACCGATGTGCCATGGGCTTTACATGGCTTACCTCCTTCTACCCCCGAAATGCTCTTAAAGACAACACTATTAACTCCATTTTCTGATGGAGAGAACCAATGTGAGAGAAGTGACGTAATGTCCCCGAGTTTCTGCTCCATCTCAGAGCTGCGGTGTGAATCCCTCTCTGATTCTGTGGCTTCCTCAGTGGACTTTGGCTCTGTGCCTGGCTGTTCCTCTCCTCCAACCAGCGTGGAGGGTCTGTCTGCCTGCTCATCCCATTGGCACACACCCGGCCTGTGCCCACTGTGACACTCCTCCCTGGAAGTCCTTTTTACCATGGAAAGTAACAATCAGGTTCCAGGGTGAGCATCTGTGGGGCCATTTTTCTGTCTACCACTACCATAGAAGTCCAGGGGTGGCACATGAATCCTGAAGGATCCTTCAGCAGGTGTCCCCGCTCACACCTTCTTCCCTTCCTCATCCCTGTCAGCCACAGGGTTGTAAATACATCCCTTCACAGCTCACTTGGCCAAGGCTAACCTCCCAAGGCCTCTGTTGGTCCAGCTTCTCCCCGGCCTTCTCCTTGTTCCCTCTGCCCCCGCCACACTGGCCTCCTTGCTGCTCACACTAAGCTGAGCACAGTCACATGCCAAAGTCTGGCCTCTCAGCCTGGAAAACTTCCCTGGATATTTGCATAACTCTGTGGCTCACTCCATTCAAGTCTCTGGCGGAACGTCATTTCCTCCTTCCATACCCAACCCAGCACCCCACGCCGCTTCTTAGTGGGCTTGGTTTTCTGTAGAACGTTTCTGCAGTTATTGTGGAGATCTCCCTATTTTTAGTTGTCTCTCTCTCTGTCTTAAGTGCAAAATGATGGCTCATCTCCAGCACAAGAGACAATGCTTCTTTCAAAGCATGAGCCCAAAGCGTGTGCCAGAATGGGAGAGGGAAGGAAAGGAGGAAGGAGGGAGCAAGGTGGGGAGGAAAAAGGGGGAACAGAGGAGGGAAGGAGGAAGGAAGACGAGAAATGAAGGAAGGCATTAAGGAAGAAGTTGGCTCAGTTGACTGTCCTTTTTGTGGTTGTTATCTGAGCCCTCATCCCTTAGAAAAGATCATATTCTAAGTACTTCAAAGGAAAAGGAATCACTTTTACCTTTTCTAGGTGCATTTTTTTATGATATTTCTTAATGCTCTCCGTATTTAAATAGTCTCACAAAGGCCCATCCTTCAAGCAAGTTCTCATCAGTTGCCATTGTACCTAACACTTAGAAACTCTGTGACTAGAGGTTCTCTGTGCCTCAGTTTCCTTCTCTGTAACTGAAGGTAATAATACTGTCACCCTCATAGGGCTGTTACGAAGCTTACCTAAGGTGCTTATGAAGCACTTAGAATGGATTCAGGGACCCTAGAAAGCACCATCTGCTTATTAAATTACAAAACATTTATACTTAAATTCAAACTATTATCTCTGATCCTCGCTTCAAAACTTCATTCGGGAAGACACTGGCAAACTTTCAGACTTTTACTTGAGCCTGTTTTTCTCTTTCATATCATAACTCATGGGAATACTAGTTTTGTACTCCTTATTAATATAAAATAGCAAATATGTAATATTTTCTCCACTCATCAGTGGTGATATTCCTACCAAACAAATGTTTTCTCTGTGGGCTAGGGCTCTTACCGTGTTTTTTTAAATAGAGATTATCAGATTTAGGATTTTATTTGCTCAGCAGGCAAGTGTGAAATCTTGAGACCGCTCTGAAGTCCGTGGGTGCTGTGGGAGGCAGGGGGGCTGAAAGCAGATTCTCATTTGTCGCTTGCCTCATTGGGTCACCATGATGGAAGTGCTCAGGCCCCTGGCTGCCGCACCCCCTCATTAATGACACGCCTGCTCCATTTGTTTTGGCTTGAACCAACCTAACAGCATTTTTAATTCAGCGACAGACTGTTTTCCTTGGAAGCTACAGAATTCAATGGTTTTGGATCCAGCTCAGATTCTGGCTCAAAGTTCCCAACTGGAAGTAAAATGACTTCTGTAGTCGGGGACGAAGCTGGACAGGCCTTTGGAAACAGGGTCTAGGATGTTGGAGGATTTTGTACTGGTGCCTAATGAGGCAGGACCCGATGCTGTTTGAGGGTGATGTGGATAAATCTAGCTGATGAGTCTGTTTCAACACTGTGCTGGGATTATTTGTTTTAAATGTTTCAAGTACAGGGTCTTAATAATTGGTTTTGCTTTTGTTGCTACCTGGAATAGAAGCAATTTCAAGCTCACCCTGGGAGGCAAGGATGAATTGGAAGGACACCTACTGGATATAGATGCAAGGTGGGGGAGACTGAGAAAAGTCACCCTCCAGGACTAAAGGGTGGGTAGACACTGAGTCACAGGAAGCCCTACTTGGGAGGAAGACAGTGGAGGTAGCTTAAGCCAGGGAAGGATTCGCTGTTGCTGGCATCTTTGCTCTGCCAGCAGCTGGGCGTGGGAACTAGGGAAGGGCAGCCCTTGGAGTGCAGAGGATGAATGGGAATCTCAAACAGTCATTGGCTGGCTAGATCTGGGGCTGCAGGAGTTTCTCACAATTCTGTCATTCTTGCATTAACAACCAAGGTGAGCTTCCTAGCTCATGGAGATCAATCCTGTCTCTTGTCACTCAGTTTTTCTGATGCTCAAAGTTCCAGAACAGAGACTTTTATTTTATTTTTTTTAACCAAAGATTCATGGGTCTTCTAAGAGTACTCTTGGAAGACTTCAAGGAATTCCTGAAACCCCCCAAATTATATACAGAATGCTATATGCATGTGTATTGGCTGTGGAAAGGAGTCCATCATTTTACCAGATTTTCAAAAGGATTTTGTAACCTACCTTCTCCCCAGAGCTCAGAATCACTGTTCTTGGATGGTAGCAAAAATCCACACAGCAGAACACTTTGAACTTTTGACTTTTTCAGTCTTTCCTGATGAATGCAGGATTTGGCATAGCCTACACATTGCAAAAAGGTTTGCACAGCATCAAAAGACCTTGGATTGCAGCCTCTGAAGGTGAGAGGCGATGAACAGGTTAGCAGGAGTCATGAGCAGTCACGAGCAATGCTGGTCTAGGCTGGAGGGCCACGTTGGGGACATGGGGGCATCCCTAGTGCTGGACCAGACTTGCCACTCAGGAGCTTCCTCTGGAACATTGGCACACCTACATGGATACCTATCCAGAGTGACACAGATATCGATCAACAAATAATATTATGTGCATAATTATGAAATAGAATTTGTTAAGCACCTGCCATATGCCAGGAGCTTTGGGTACATTGCCTCATTTGTCACAAAAATCTTATGAAATGGATACAATTATCCTTTCCATTTACAGAGAGAGTAACTTAAACTAAGAGAAGCCACATGAATTGCTCAGAGTCATGGAGTGGGTGGAAATGGCCGTGCTTCCTCCCAGCCTGCGGAGCTTCATCACATACAAGCAGCCATCATGGGGACAGGGAGCCCTCCTTCAAGGCTATGGATTTCTGCTTTTTTGAGTTAACTGAGAGAATGACAAGCCAAGCAATCAATTTGCAAGTCACACAGGACGCTAGGAATTGGGAGGGACAACCACTTTTCCTTCCCTGGGGAGACAGGCCTACCCCGAGGGGGTGGGATTTCTGGAACTCTGTGAAGTTAACAAGAGGAGACTTGGAAAGTTCCAGAGGGAGGGGGAGGCTGCATTCCAGGCATAGCTCATGGTATGAGAAATCACCAAATTTGGAGTGGGACAAACAGATGAGGAAGGTGTCAAGTTCTCTAGGGAGGAGTAGAGGGTGCTGGAGGCCAATTATAGAGTAAAGCTCTAGCAAGATGCTGAGGCAACTTAGCGGAGCCTGAAACAAAGGAGAGCCATCCCACAACCCTAGGACCCCTCCCCCATCCTAACAAAGGGATGGGAATTTCATACAGCTGATGGGGACTGAGTCCCAGATAGAAATCAACTGCCTGTTCCATAGGGAGGTCTTCAACTCCTTCAGAGAATTCTCTGGTCACAGGAGAGGCTGCATCAATTGCCATGACTTTCCATTTGCAAAGATAACATAACAAGGATTGGCTTTAGGGTGAGTGAGAGGAAGAGGCAATAACTCTAGGGGAGGAAGGGAGACCCTGAAAGACCAAGAGAAGGCACATGAGTGCCAGCAGGGCACCACCAACCATCCTCCATCCAGCTGTGGGTACGCAGCACTTAATCCCACCAGAAGAGTGGAACGTGGCCACCGCCCTCTCCTCCGCCCCACCCCTAGGAGCTGCCCCAACAGAGACACAATGGCTGTGACACCCTAATAGGAAGCCAGCTCAATTCTGTACCAGCAGTGGCCCTGCCAGCCGCTCTTCTCTCCATGGCGACAGACACTGCTGTCACCAGGGAGCTGATGAGCTGCTGAGTCTCCATTTCCCAAAGGCTTGGGCCAGACCTGGGAGCTCAGGGGAGTCAGGGAACCGCTTCCTCTAATCCACAGCTCTGAAAGAGCGCCTGCTCACACCCTTCCCAGAAAGAAGGGTACACACGCAGCTTGGTGAGAGCATCCTTCCATGTGGGGCCAGCGCAGGATCCCTGCTTGGAGCCTCCAGACTGGCTACCTTCCCTGTGGGCTCCCACGCCTTCCGGGGAGCCCCACCGAGCTCCTGGCTTCCTGCCTAAGCGTCTACTGTTGTCCCACCTCCTCAACTATGCCTTCCCCTCTGCTGGGATAAATTTAGCTCTGAATGAATGCAGAAAGCACACATGGAAGCAAACACAGACCAAACAGTCTTCAAATATAGGTTTGGCACACACACAGCTGACCCAAAAAAGATCCAAGCCTTCCCATTTCCTTATCTTTTGCTCTTCTCTCCTTCTCCCTTCTCATCCTTGGATGGCTCTCCCCTTTTCAGCATCTACTTAAGCTAATTAAACGTGTAGATCACAATGTGAGGCTGTTTACCTTCAGAAACCTTGGAGTAGAAATCCTTGGGGGACTAAGGAAAACCAAGGCGTCAAGGAAAGCCCTTGGGGGCTCTGGTCATTTTCATTGCTGGTTTGATTCTCTTAGAAACCCGTCTGTAAGTCAGAAGCACCTTTTGTCTTATACACATGGCACAGGATTTTCTCCTGGTGGGCTGAGCCCGTGGAGTCCCACAAACATGCCCGCCAGCCACCCCCCTCCACTCATCATATCCCTAAGTCCCTAAATTTAAAGCCTTGTCTTTCATAATAGCCTTTCATAATCAGAACACTTATTTATTAAAACACTCTCATTCCTGAGCTCCTTTATTTCTAACAAGAATCCTGTTGGGGTAACTAGCAAACTCTATTCCACACAGAAAAACCTATCTCTGAGTCACAAATAAAAAAGTTCAGCTCAGAGCAGTAAAATGACTTTTCTGAGGTCACACAGCAAGTGGCAGAGTTAGAATTAGGACCTAGAATTGAGCTTTTTGTCTTGTGTTCTTTTTATTGGACCTTGAACTACTTTGGGGAAAGGCAACTTGTCTGAAGAGCCCCAGCTGAAGTAGGGGTGGGGGGTTACACATGAGGAAGGAGCAAATTTTGAGACTGGCCGGCTGTCACCTCTTAGGGAAACAGACTTGGTTTTGCCAGGATATGGAGGGTCGGCAGGGGGTGAGCATATGAGGTCCAGAGCACTGGATTTCAAAGGGCATCAGGAGGACACGGCTTTCCCGATCTCTTTTTTCATTCCTCAGCCAGCAGGGTGGACGGGATTTAGTTGATAGGCCACCATCGCACCACTGCCAGCCCCACAGGAAATCTCCCTCTTGTCAGCAGTGCTGACTGGCAGAATGTGCCTGGCATTATCGAGTCACGGCGAACAATGAAAGTGTCGATGGCCACACTACAGAAAGGGATTCCACGCTGACGGGGCACATCGTGGTCATTGTACTAAGGCAAACTAGAACGGCCCGTAAGCTCTCCGCGAAGCCAGTGACCCAACCGTGTCTGCTGGCATCAGATCACCAGGCTGGGGTGGAACCTAGCCTTCCCAAAGACTTTTCTGGTTTGTAGCTGATTCATGCATGAGCCTAGAATCAACTCTACCACAGAGCACTTTCAATAACTAGGCAAGTAATGCTTTTCCTGATGCTCAAAGGTAAGTTTTTCTTTCCATCTGCTAGGACTTATCTGTCTCCTCTTAAGAAATTATAATTATTAAATTATTATTTATTATTAAGAAATTATAATTATTAAATTATTATTTATTAAATTATTAAATAATCCTCCATAAGATAAGATTGTAGGTGTCTGTGAATCATGAAAATGACACAGAGTAGAATCCTTCCCTTAAAAAGATGCAAACCCCCCCCCCCACAAGAAACAACACAATAGAAATACCTGCAATGCTGGGCATGGTGGTGCACACCTGCAATCCCAGCGGCTCCGGCTCAGGAGGCTGAGGCAGGAGGATCTGAGTTCAAAGCCAGCCTCAGCAAGGCGAGGCGCTAAGCAACTCAGTGAGACCCTTCTGTAAATAAAATGCAAAATAGGGCTGGGGATGTGGGTCAGTGGTCGAGTGCTCCTGAATTCAATCCCTTGTACCAAAAAAGAAAGAAAGGAAAAAAGAAATACCTACTAACATGGGGCATTTTAAGAATATTAACAGCTCACTACTTTAAAAAAAAAAAAGACTACATCAAAGGGTGGATAAAATCAAGCCATTTACTTAATTTGGTCTATGGCACTTATAATGAAGCAACAATTGCCTCAAGTAATTCGCATCCACTGTGGCCAATCATAAGCACTTTGCATCTGTTTTCCTTATTCTCATAATATCCTCTCAGGGGGCCGAGATTTTAATCTGTCTTCAGAGCTCATGTCATTTCTGTGTCACAACCACCTCCCATGTCCTGATTCCACTTTTCAAAACTTTTATCATGAACAAAATTATTCTGAACCAACATTCAACTAACATAGTATTGTCCCCAGGAGCCCCTGATATAACAACCCAGTGAGACTGGACATCATGTTTTTTTATTTCTGTTTATAACTGAGAGAACTGCAGTTCTGATCTATCATGTGATTTGTCCAGGGCATCACCACAAAAGTAAATGTGGAACCATCTCGAAAAATCCAGCTGCGATGCCGGAACACTCTTCCACCACTGTGATCCCTCCTGCAACTCACATCAATCAAGTGACATTGAGATAGCAACCAAGGGGAAAGTTAACCTACTGAAATGCTAATGTTCATTTCTAGCCAGATTTCCAATCATTCATTTTGAATCACTATGTAGAGACCTTAGTCAACATGTACCTTAAGCAACATACAGACTAATTTATTTCCCATGCTGGTATTCTACTTTCTAACTCCTTTCTCTATCTCCTTGCTCCACGGGGACTCCCTATATGGATGTGTTATTGGAATCCCATAGAGAAAAACAGCACATACTTGAAATCCCATCAACTTCTCCAAAGATCTAGTAACCACGTGAGCCAAGAAGACCCCAGGCACTGTTCTCCTTCTTTAGAGACTGTATATTATCAAACAATTCCAAGCAAAAGATAGCTGATAAAAACTTTTTTGGGGACTCTGGCATTCCTTTCAAAAGTCACTTTTTTCAAAGAAAAGCTTCACACTCTTACCTACCATTCCATATTACATTAAATTTTACTCCTGTAATGGGCCTTGGTGAGTCATTTCCCTCTTGGTTTGCTGAGCTCCTGTTTCTCCCACAAGGGAATAAATTCTGATCATTTTGTGGTTCCCAAAGGGCTCATGTCCTAAAATAGATTCTGAAATTTTTATTAATGAAACATTTATTTTGCATATCTACCATTCTGTATTCTCTCCATATAATGCTTTACAACATAGCATCCATCAGAAAAACCATAAACTGCTTGAATGGTGCTTACATGCAACACAATTTAATATCCCTGCAAGAACTAGTGATTTGTGATGCACATTATTCACCATGGTCGTGTATCATTCCAGATTTTAATGTTTGGAGGGCAGATGGTAACCAATATAGTGGTGAGACTAGACTGACTCCTTTGGAATACCAGTCCATAGCCTAACGTCTAGTATGGACTAACTACAAAATAAGTTTATTAAAGAAATGGCAAAATGTGAGGTATAAATGTCTGTGTTTGTAATGGATTCAATGATTTTACAATGTTAAAATTTAGAGATTTGAAGGGAGAAAGGTTGGAAGAGGAAATATTTTCCCTCTACCCCTTGGCTAAGCCTTGGCCACTCTTTTTGCAGGTCTTCTGGTTTCACTTAGGGTACTTAATCACAAGCAACAGAAATGGATTCTAGTTGGTAGTATCTGAAAAGGAATGACTCATGCTGTACTCTGTAGCTCACAGAATAGAGGGGAAGTCTGAAGGAGGAGGCTTGGGCAATGGGCAAGACCAAAGGTAAGCCACCAGCCTGAAATCAAGTGACATTGCAAAGTTAACCAAGGGAAAAGCCATCCTCCTGGGATACTTACTAGTGCATTTATAGAAAGAATCCTCTAAAATACTGTCTTCCAGTTTCTTGCTAGCTCTTGTGCCTAACCGAGCCCAAGTTGCACACCATGCCATACCCTCCAGGGGCACTGGGGAAATGAGTACCTGGCATTTCCCAGCTTTTATGATATAAGGTGTGGCTCTGTCTCTCACTATGGCTTGTAATGTGAGAACTCCCCAAAGGTGGGGAGGGGTTCACAAGTTGGGAAGCCAAAAAAAGATCTGCGTTTGCTACACTTCCTAACTGGCCCAGAAAATGGCACCCAGCATCCTGCATTTTCCTCTCTTCTTTGACTTCTTGTCACACCTGCAGCGACCAGCTCAATGCTGAATAAACACAACTGTTGCTTATCATCTGTCTCAGACACTTTGAAATCACCAAGGAAGTACCCACCGTCACAAATCTTTGGTCTATTCCTAGTAAATTCCATAAGTACAATGATTCCAAAGCCATCCTCTAACCCTCACTGTACCCCGTAGAATTTAATTCTGTGCATGTATTCAGGAAAGTCTAACACAAACTTCTGGTTAAGAACCATGTTTTAATTTTCCCCATTTCTCCCAGCTCCTTTATAAGCCATGTCTATTTTCTGAAGGCCCAGCCTGACCGTTATCAGTGTCAACCAATGACCCTTCCTTCAAAGTCAACCAAGGGAAAAGCCATCCTACTGGAATACTGGGAAAACCAAGGCAACAGATGTAAATCCACTCAATGGCTCTCTCCTGAGACTTCAACTGGAAATTCTTGTCTTTACCCATTCCATCCCTGTGCCCTGCTTCATTCTTCTTCCTTTCCAAGGCTAAACAGCCTGTGATGCTAACCTAGATGCCTTCTGGTCTAATCCAAGACTTTGCCTAACGCTTGTTTTCCCTTTTGACTGATTTTGGCCTTACTTCTGTGTTATCTAATACCTTTTGACCGCACCCTATATCACTTTAGTCTCTAGCTTGACCTAAAATCCTTCAGCTAGGCTCTGCTTCCCAAAGACTACCTTCCTATTGCCATCTTCGTCTTTCACAAAAATCTGAAAGGAGGAGTCTGTACTCTCTCTTCTTCCCCTTCTCTCCTAAGTGTTTCCAGGCATACCCTCTGGACCTGCTGCTCTCCAATGTCACCCTGGCTTCCTGATTTCTGGAGCCAGTGGGTTCCTCTTAGTCTGTACCCTCCTTGGCCTCTTAGAAGCATGTGACTCTGTTGAAATCCCCTGTCCTCCTGCTGTGGCTTTTGGTGTAAATCCCTCCTGATTTTTCCTCCTGCTTCTCAGGTGATCCTTTATCAATCTCCTTTGCTGGACTTTGTGCTCTTCTTCTCTGTTTTCTCATCCTGCCCATTCTCATTTCTTCAGCTATAATTGTGAAGTGACTGGCACTTAGATACATGGCCCAAGCCTGGTTCTTCTATTCTGAAGTCCAGATCTTTCCAACAGTGCTGCAGTCCGGCTGCAGCAAAATAACCGAGGGGTGACGAGCAACTTGTGTACATTGATACAGCAGGAGTGGAAGCCGTTTATTGTAGGACAGGAGCAGTATTTATACATTCCACACCAGCTTATCTAATTAGCATAAGCTAGATACATCAGTCAACCAATCAGGAATCTCCACACTTAATGGCTTGCTTTTGTTACTTCTCAAACCACTCCCTCTGGCATTTTGCCAGGCACCATCCAGACTTGTTTACGAACTCTAACATTCCCCTGGCAAAATGCCAGGTGTTATTTTGACTTGTTTACAGACTCTAACACAACAGATCACATCTAAAGGGTGCCCAGGCCCTTTTCCTTCCCATCTCCCTTTCCATCCCATCTTTTAAAAATTTATTGAGGCTAAATATACATGATATAAAATTTACTATTTTCTCCATTTTTAAGTGTACAGTTTAGCAATATTAAGTACATTCACATCATGTGCCCCATCATTCCTTTTTGATGCCTATAGAGCTGAGGGGGAAAGGACCATTTCTTGTTTGTTTCTTCCTGGGGCCTGCCACACCTCCCTGTCACTGGCGACCCTGGTGTTTAATGGCTAAGAACATAGGCTCTGGGAGTTCTGCTCAGAGTTTGAATCCCACATCTATGACCCTGGCTGAGGTTCCAGCCTCAGAGTGGCCTCACTTCTGCATCTTGGTATTCTCTGCTTTTGTTTGTTATACATTCTCCTGAAATAACAGCTTTGTTTATTTGTGAGGAACTCCCTGCCACAAATAACTTGTCCTGCAAGGGCTCAGGCTGGAAACAAAGAGAAAATGCAACATTTGAAGAAACTTACCCAGAAAGTACAAGTTCCTGATACATTGGAGCGGGATGTCACACTTTGGCATTAGCTTAGATTTATGACACAAACAGCTCCACCAACACACTTTATGAAGAAGAGAAAACAATCCCTCATTTAAAATGCTTAGGTGAGGGCTTTCATCCTCAGATCTCCCAGTGATTGCTCATCAAGTGACAGTTAAAAATCTCTGAAAGTTGAAAGGGCGATTCATTTGAAATGGAAAGAATTTGCCCAGAAAACAGATGATTGGGGGCTGAAATTTCATGTGCATATCTTCTAAAATGCTTTCTTAACTGCTGCACTTATAGAATCATATGGATCCAAAGAGGCCATGTTGGGTTTTTTTTTTTTTTCTTCTTCTTCTTCTTCACAGTATTTATTTCATTCTATAGGGGAAAGTTTTCTTATGAATGTTGGGGATTCTAGCAAGTCCTTACTGATTGTTGAGAGGCATTTTGTTTGCTTTCAGCTTTTCTTTCTTTTTAGTTTTTTTTTTTTAGTTGTAAATAGACACAATATCTTTATTTATTTATTTTTAGGTGGTTGGTGCTGAGGATTGAACCCAATGCCTCACACGTGCAAGGCATGTGCTTTACCACTGAGCTACAGCCCCAGGCCTGCATTTATTTCTTTTATGGATCAAGTCTTATCCATCCGCATAATCACCCCAGGAAATGTCACAAAAGACTCACTTTAGTATAGAAGACCCTCAAAGGTTACCAATACAGAATGTCACAGGATAATAATAAAAGCAGATTTCTGTAACGCCTTTTACAATATACTTTATTCCTTTGTAAGGATACTTCTTTGAGGTAATTCTGGGATCCTCCATGTTTTTTCCAGATGAGAAAACTGAGGTTCAGAGTGGTTAAGTGAGTTGCCCAAGCTTTCACAGCTGTCAAACTGCCCAACCCAGCCTAGCCAGCACTCCAGGACTGCAAACTCTCTGCTTAAGCCACATTTGACCTCACCAGAAGGGTAACTGGACCATTTGGAGATATACCCTGCCCTCAGCTGACTAGATGCTTGAGGACCCTGCCATCTACAGCATGTGGGCGAGGCAGCTCTTCCCTGTTGGATACTTCCCAGCAAGGAGCCCAAGCATCTGGCGTGAGCCAGAAGGCGCCCAGAATACTCGGCGGCCGCAGCCCCCACGTAAGGGCACGTGCTGGGGCCCCGCATTCTGCCAGAGTCCCTTCCACTGGCGTCTGCTCAGCGGAGGCGCCACCTTGGTGGGCTGCGGCCCCAGCGCGCGCGTATCCACCGAGTCGCGAGCCGTGCGCCCTGGAGGCTGGTGGAGCGGCGCGTCCCAGGTGCCCAATCTCGCGCGCGTCGCCTATTCGCGTCCTAGGGACCCTCCGCGGCGGCTGTCCCGGCTTCTGCTGCCTGCCTGGAGCCGCCCGGGCCGCGGCCACGGGTCCCCCACACTCCAGGGGCGGAGCGAGGCGCCGAGACGTCAGGGCGGAGGACGAGCGCGGGGCGAGCGCGCCCTCCCGGCGGCTGCCCGCAGCCCACGTCCCCGGCTGGCGCTGCCGGCGGCGACCGTGAGATGCAGTTAGCGGCGGCGCTGGGGCGCAGCCAGGCGGCCGCGCGGGCGGGGACCAGGGGCTGAGCCCGAAAGACAGCCGTGCGCACAGCTCTGCCCGCTGCCCCAAGCGACCCCGCTGCCTGGGCTCTCCTGGGTTCTAGCTAAGCCCCCCGGGGTGCACGTCAATTTCCTTGGGTGACTACAGCGTGTGTTTTGTTTTTCTTTCCTCTTTCTCCTGCCTGGGTGCCCTTCTCCAGGATGGCAGAAGCGGAATTGCACAAGGAGAGGCTGCAAGCCATAGCAGTAAGTCCACTTTCATTTTATTTTCTTGCTCTATTGTCTGGGGTGGACGGGGACCCGGAGGGTTTTGGGGTGACCGGCATGCCAGCGTGGAAGCCTCGGGCCATATGTTCCCGGGTAAAGTCTGTCAACCCTCAGCGACGTTGTCTTTTCCTTCATAGATCTGTAGACCTAACCCCCCAGGGCGCATTTAGGACTGGGGATTTGAACGTGAAAGATTGGCTTAGAAATAAGATTCTTGACGCTGGGCTTTGGGGACAGACTACTCAGGCTTGGGGGACGACTCCTGGAATATTATCTCCCAGTGCTCAGGAATTCACTGGCTTCGTATGCTGGAGAAGGGAGAGAAGGATGACCTGAACGGAGGCTGCCTTCCTCTGCGGAAGCCGTTGGCCTGTTAAGTGGAAAACCAGGAGTCAGCTACTGGGTCAGCCAGCCACGCGGTGAACCTCCTCCCAGAAACCGGGAGTGTTACTCTCCCCTTCTCTATTTGATATTGACAAGGCCCTGGCCCAAGCCACCACCCTAGAGGGGTCTGAGGACTTCTAACAACTGCTGGATCCTGAGAATAATATTCCAGGGGAACCTCTTCTCTGTGGGGTGTGGATTATCTGCAGACCTCCTTTCGGCATGCAAAAGAGCAACTGGGTTTGGCAAAGTTCATATGCACTCTCAGAAAAGTGCACTCATGTGCATCTTGGGTACAAAAAATAACTCTCTGAGACTGCCTAGATTTGAGCAGTCTTGCCAGAGTGTTGCCAATGATCCACAGATGTGGTATTTTTACTGGAGCCACCACAGCTGGATTATATATTTCCTTTGTGGATGAGGGAATGATTATGGCTGTTATTTGAAATAAGAACAATTAAAAGAGAGGTCTGTTAACGTAGAAGACTCTCCACATATTCTTATACCTAAGTCCTTTTCTTTCCTTTTTTTTTTTTTTCCAGTCTAGGAGTTCCCTGGAAACACTTATAAATTTGTTGGAGAAATACTGTGTATACTGTGTAATGTTTTGGAAGTGAAGTACATGAAAGTATTTTCAAAAGCCTTTGGGCAGATTCTTCTTTGGGAAAATGCACAAAGGCCCAACTTTTTAATTTTTTTTTTATTTTAAAGAAGCATTTGATGTGGTCTTGGTGGCTCTGAGACCTCCTTTCTCAAACTCTTCAAATCTGAAGGGTTCTGGGGACTTTCTCCCTGGAGGCTGAGAGCTGTCTGTCAGCAATGCTGAAATGCTATGGTTTGCCTGTGAGGCTGTCTTCTCTCCCTTTCCCCCTTGCATGTGGATTTGGATGGTTAATGAAATTGTTCATGGTTTCTACAGTTATTGGCAAAGCAGTGTGGCAGTTTGTCATGAACTTGATAAGAATGGGGATATTCAGCTATTGGTGCCATGGAGCTGGTGGGTGTTTTGTATAAACTGGATAATAGGCTGCTTTAACTGTTGACCAAGTGGCTGCTCCAGAGAATGCTCAGTCGCTCCCATGGGCTGCTGTTGACCATTTGCAACAGTTGTCACATTTTCTGCCTTTGCATGGGCAGCTTCCCCGGATGCCTGAGGGACAGCTGAACCCCATGAAAGGACTTACTTTCTAAACACAGAGCCAGCAGCAGCTAATTCTGGGGCCACCCCCTTTCAAGTGGAGTTGAAGAATCCCAGCAGAGGCCAAGCAGATTTTCAAGAAAGATCTAGGCCATCTTTTAGAAATCTCTTGAGTGTGTGAGAAGATAAATACCCACTCGTGCCTATTCAGTGGGGGGATTGAGTTTGTCCTGAGGACCTGTGGAGCTGTTGATGATTCTCATGAGTGGGTCAACATCGGTGAACATGAATGTGGTCAGTAAAGATTTTCTAACAGTGACATCATTGTGTGTAGGGGGGAGGGGATTAAGAGACAGAAGGGTCTGGGGGAACCTGTGGTCACATGAGTAGATGGTTTTATGCCACACTTTGACCTAGAGCACGCTTTCCAGATTGGGCGAACCCTGCCTCTCTCTGCCATTTTCCTAGAGTTCTCAGGGGACCCTGAGGAGCTCATAAGTCTCTCCCAGAGCCTAGCAGGCCTGAAGTCTCTGAGGACATAGGAGGGAAGATAAGAATGAGTTCCTCACATCTTCGCCTGCTTCTGGGCAGTCCTGAGTCTGGGCCTCAGTTCTATGACACGGGCCATGGGTTTTGCCTCCTGGGCTGGCTTAAGGGCCATGAAGAGGCAGGTGAAGCACCTGGCATGCAGCTGCCATTACTTGATGCTGACTGAGGCGCAGCCCTCGGTTCCTGTCTCCTCTGCTGCCTGGTCCTGAAAGTTTAGGAGCAACAACTCTGAAGTGGGAAAACCAGGGACATCCTTTTTTTTTTTTTTTTTCTCTTCTTGTCTTCAATTCTAAGTGAAGGCCAGGGAATCGCCCAGCGTCACTTTCTCTAAGTGCTTCAGGCAAGGGGTGGCGCTTAGGACGTGAGGGTTCATTCACCTATTCATTCAGCAGGTATTTACCGAGTGCCTCCTCCTGGATGATAGGCTGCTTTAACTGTTGACCCAGTGGCTGCTCCAGAGAATGCTCCACGGGCTGCTGATGACCATTTGCAACAGTTGTCCCCCCCGGGAGGGGACTGGCAACACTGAGAAGATGTGTCCCCAAATTTCAGCCATAAGAAGGAAGATTTCACCCTTTGAACACTTAGTTTTCGAAAGGCCGAGGTGTCCCGTGTCCTGAGGTATATGTTACATGATCATGTGTGGGATTCCCCCCGCAAAGGGAATTAAATACTTAGAAACTACAGAACCTTAACTGAACCTTCCAACTGAGTCCAGAGACAATCAATGAGAGAAGATGGCTTTTGTCTTATTTCCTTACAAAAGACAAGCAAGCTCATCTGACGACTGTCTCCACTCCCACCCTGTATGCCCCTTTCATCTCTTGGCACACTCCAAGAGCTGTAAATTTATAATATACAGAACGTCTCTGCCACCGAACAAACATGAATGGTGATTCCAGGGAATAAGAATAATTGCCATTTGTTGAACCTCAAACATTCAGCAAGGCACTGAGTGAAGTTCTTTATTTTTTAACCCACACTTGTTTAGCATCTCATGGAGATAAAAGAAAAGTGCATAAACAATTGCTGTACCTTACACATCTGTGAGCCCTTGAGCACACTTGTGGGACATGCCAGCCAACTTCAAGGACTCTTCCTGAAGAAGCAGCATTTGAGCACATCCTGAAAATTGGGCAAAATAACACAGAACTAATGTCAGAACCTCCCCAATTACTAGAGGGCATTGGTTGATTTGTTGTTTGTTGATTATTTATTTGAAAGGGAAAGCCCAAAGCACTGAGTCAGTAGCTAGTGGCACAAACTCAGTGACAGGGCTGACATGCTTTTCATCTCATATTTTCTTGCTTTAGCCTATGAGCAGGCTGATGAAGTGGGCCTGATTCTGTTCTGCTGTTCTAAGGATGAGGAGGTTGTAGAACTGGCCCAGCATTAAGCAGGTACCATCCAGGATTCAAACCCACCCACACCGCAGGCCACTGGAGCCTGTATTTTGACTACTCCCCTGAACAACCACCCACTTTTGGTAGTAGCACCTCACTTTTCCTGTGAGCCCACCCTCCAGGTGGTTCCCCAGCCCCAGTGAGAGCCCACGAGACAGCAGCAGCCTGCTTTCGTAGCATTGGCAGAACCTGAGGTAAACCAGGAGGCCCCCATCTTTTTTGAGAGTCTTCCAAGCCTGGGTTCACTGCGCAGAAACACCCAACGTAAACCAACCAAATGAGTAACACTCTCTAGGGGAAGGAGCTGTGGAGTCTCTGTGGAAGCCAACTTCGGGGGAGGGTGTTGTTATGTCTACACATCCAAGGAAGGGATAATTTTTCTTGAGCATGAGTGAAAATAGTGAAATGTTATAGAGGTCCTTTTGGGTAAAAGCCCTAAAAACCACAAGGACAAGGCCACAGGCCAGCCCCAGGGACCCACATGGGTGTGTTTATGTGTGCTGAAATATGAAATGTAAATCTAACCTACACTTGTTCTTTAGGGAATTTGGTTATTTACTCAGAACCCACAAGTAGAATAGTAAAAAAGTACTTTTGCTTTTGGACGGTGCTTCTCAGTTTGCATAAGCCTCGCACAGGCACCCTTTGCTCTGAGGTGCGTAGGGCAAACCTTGTTTTCTCCACTGTACAGTGGAGTGTCCAGAGATGTCCACGCTCACACAGTGAGAGATGGAAGCATAGCAAGTCCCAGTCTCTCCTGACTCCCGATTCCCTGTGTTGGTGACACATTCAGCCTTGGTAGGGTGCTTGGACCTAGGCTGGACCTGCCACAGATACTCCTGACCTGAAGTTCACTGGCTGGAGGAGAGGGGTGGGCCTGAATGTGCCTCTGTGAAATCAGTCTTTCTATGGCTCTCACTTTGAGTATCTCTTCATTGAAACTCTCACCTAAAGGGGGCAGTGAGTGAACTCTCACCAGGTTCAGAGCTCTGTCCTGAGTGGGTCTGGGTGTAGGTGGTTGATTTAGGTTGGCTGTGCCCTGGACTCCCAGAGAAATATTTGTGGGCTTCTGCTTGGATTCATCTTTTCATGCCTCTTCTTACCTTGGGGGTGATTATATCTTGGGTTCCAGGTTTGAAGTGGGGACACAGGGACCCAGGAGGCTACCAGCTTGATCCATGCCATTGAGATTGGCCTGCATTGGCTGGGCACAGGTCCTTGCTACCATTTTCCTATAACTAAGCCCAGCATCCCAAGTCAGGGATTTCTCAGAGAGGTTAGAGAGCCACAACCCAGCCCTAGTAACAAGTGTGTATTGTGTGGGGAGCATCTCCATATATGTCCCATGTGGCATTGGTGAACTGCTGACAAAGGACTAGAAAATTTACCATCCTAGTCATTAATCTGTTACCTACTTCCATTTCAAAAACATAGATGTCACTGTATTTCTAAGTTCCATGTGAAGGCCTAAGAAATGGTTTTCTGGGGATATTGGTACTTGTCATATGATCAGGTTCCCCCTGGCTGAGTCAACAGGACTGCCAAGTGGATAGGGGACACTTTGGGCCCTGGCAGGGTCATTGCTGGGTCTGGGAGTGCCAAGGCAACCTTACACAAACATGGTCAAGGGCCATACACATCTCTGGCCACTTATTTATACCTCTGAGCATTTTAGTCTCTTGAGACAAAGATCAGCTTCTCTGGCAAACTTGAAAGTGCTCTGAGGAATAGAGCAGTTATTTAAAACAAACAAAAAAAGTTATTATTACAAAAGCCAAGCCACGGGAGTTGTGGGTTATGATTCGTCAGCATCTCAAGGAAAACCAGAGCTCACTAGAGAGTCTAGTACACTCTGATGGGATCTGTGCAACACTTTTGAGACCCCTGCTCATGTTTCATCACTGATCCCTTTTGGGGATGTTGATTAACTTGCTTGGCAGTAAGAGCTGGTTTTTATGTGGCATCACCTTGGCTAAGACACCAAATAAGCATTGGTGCACAGAAACTGTGGTCCCAAAAGCTGTGAGTGTGTTGCACAACCTGACAGGGTAGTTATGAACGTGGATTCTGGAGTCAAAAAGACTGGGCTAAAGTTCTGGTGTTTTCATTAGCATCTGAATGATGGCATTATCCCTTGGCTTCCTCATCAGTAAAATGGGTGTAATGGTAATGTCTACTTCAGGGACATTGTTGTGAGGTTTTGAGGGATTTCATGGGAAATGCTCTGAGCTGGTCTACAGGAAGCACTCACAGAATTTTCTATTTATAATAGGGGAATAAACAGTTCTTAATGCATGTATCTTTAAATAGAAATGAACACAAAGGGAGAAAGATGAATTCTGCAGTATTTTGCCAAAGAAATTTCAGGTGAACAGAAGAAGTACTAAGAGTTTTCAATGCATGGGGATAGTAATAACAACAACAATAAAAGTCGAGATAATGGAGGATTGTTTGCAGTAGACGGAAGTTGGAAACTTAAAGGGTTGGGGGTGGGGGGCAGTATACAACTTAAATGAGGGACACAGAGAGTGGAAAGTGTGAGGTCTTGGAGAACAGATGCTACTTCATGGTTAAGAGGCAGTTAATTTATGCTGCGCGAGGACGTGGGTCCTATGTTACTACATCAACTCATTTTCAAGAGAAGCCAGAAATCTGATTTTTAAAAATGTAGGATCTCCTGGGTTTTTTTTTAGAAAAAGCACAATATAAATTAGTTTAAAAACTTTCAAAAGATTTGTGGTCAGAGTGCAATTCCTGTTGGTCATCAGGTGGACGTTTTGTGACCTTTATGCATAGGTGGAGCTTTGACCTTGACATTATGCTTTCCATATGCATCGGCTCATTTGGATTTCACAACAATGCTGGTGAAGTAGTCCTCCCAGCGTCCCCTAGGTCTTTCATAATGTTGCAAAATCAGGCTGCTTTCCACCAGGGCTTTGAGAGTTTGGCCTCCAACTCAGAATACTCACATCTAGGTAGGTGACTGTTTTCTAAATTAACAGAAGAATCTGAAAAACAATTAGTACCTTAATGTGTGAAATTTTCATTATTATAGAACAATCTTTAAGAATATTTACCCAAGGTATGCAAATCCTACTCTCAAATTTGAGTCTATCTTGTGTCTGCCAAGATGCGTGAGGTGATCCTGATTTATAATCAGTTTCAAGTAACAATATAGGGTGGCCTTGTTGGCATCAGCACCTATAATGTCAGCAACAGGCAGTTGATATAGACTTTTCATTTTTCAGCCAGATAAATCAGCATAGAACAGCCATTCACAGACTTTTTAGAATCACCTAGAACACTCTTTGCAACACACTCCCAGTGGGTCTGAATCAGGAGAACTGCATTTTTGCCAAGTTCCTGGGTAATGCTCTTCTCAGCTACAATTGCTGGGCTGGGGAACACACTTTGAGAAACACTGGTAAACTAGTAGGAGACCAATAAGAAAAAGAGACTATGGCCTGCGTTTTGATAAGTATCACATGCCCATTGGGACATGCCCAGGAGTTTGTGTGGGGTGTATAGTTTGAAGATATGACATAGAATAAAAGATCAGCACAGCCCCGTTTGACAGTGATGCGGATGAATTCTTCACACGTCAGTTGGCTGATCAAGAAGAGGTCTTTCTTGGGTACTTGTTTTAATCTATTTAAGTAAGTGTAATTTCTGTCTATTGGTCACCTGAAGACACCTGTTGGGAAAGTTGGCCTGGGATTGGCTAGACTGGTTGAGAGGGGTTGCTTGTGATTGGCTGAGCAGATTGGGAGGGTTTGCTTGTGATTGGCTAAGCCAGTTGGGAGGGTTTGCTTGGGGTCCTCTGACCAAAACTGTGGGCTCCAACCGGCCCTTGGGAAGGTCTTAGTGGGCAGCTCTGTGAGATAAGTTGTGTGGTGAAGAAGACTTCCATCAGTGCAATGGAGGGTGATATGACGGTGCTGTAGATGTAGATGTCCTATTGCAGATGAGCCAGAGAAGTCTCATGGAACCTTCTTCAACCTGCAGGTACTGATTCACAGTATGGCGGCGTCTCGGTGGGCAGCTCTACTAGGACACCAGGATGAGCAGAAACTGAGATTCACTTACTTACTGATGGCTAATGATTCTCCTAAGTCGATCTGTGTGTACACAAGTAGGGCTTGTCATTGACGTACCCAAGAGGAGTTTATTCTCCCAACGATGTCATGCTGGCCTCCCTCCTCCTTGTGTGTAGCATCCATTGTTTGAGCCAGTACTTCATTTTTTGAAGGATTCAGCCTCACCCAGTCTCTTATTTGTCTTAAAACACAAAGCACAGAGGCCTGTGGCCCAAGAGAACAAGACTGTGGGTGATGAGCCAGACAGCATAGGGCACTTTGTAGAGGAAAGGTCGCTCATGAGCACTCTGGGTTTGGGAGAATACCACCCAGCTGAGACCTATTTCTGACAGGAAATGCCAGTAGGAACAGAGGTTGGTATGGGGTGGCACATCTCAGAGCTACGTGTGTCCTTGCTTAATTATTGTCAGTATTTTTCAGTAGTCTCATGTTGAGCTAAAATGTTGGTAAGGAGATTATTAAATATAAAACTAGGGGTGAGAGAGACAAACAGAGACAAGACTATAGCTTATTTGCACAATGCTTGAACATGTATTAAAAATATTTGGGGCTAGTCTTTGACACCATTATCAGAGCTTCTGAAGCATCATATGAGCTTAGCCAAAAGAAAGGAACAGGGCGGCTGGTACTTCTCCCTTGCACATGTGGAAGAGGAAAGAAAAGCCACCTGAGTCCCAAGATTAAAACAAACAAACAAACAAAAAAGCCCCTTCTGGAGATGGAGAGGCCTTGAGTCAGACCTCAGAGCACATCTTTCTGTCCCTTCTTTCCCTGCAACAGCCAATTTCATTACCATGTGGGGTTCTTGACAGTCTGTGCTTGACCAAATATCTTCAAGGGCCTTGTAAAACCTGCCCTTACTTTTTTGCAAGCGGGGAGTGGAAAAGAAGCCCTTTCACTGGTTGATTTACTATTCTAGGTGGGTGGGATTTTTTCCCCCCTCTGCTAAACTATAACCAGTCATATAAGGATTCTCTTTATTTTTAAATTCAGGGCTGAAATGTAAAACTTTGAGGGTTACCAAAAAATGTAATTCTTAAGAGAAAAACATGCCTGGAAACTTAACCCCTTGGGTGCTAGGTAGGCGATTTTGTTTCTCCGAGTTCAGTGCTAATGTTGACAATTTTGAGGCTGGTGAATAGCGGCTGCGGCTTCAGGATTTGGGTTGCTGTGATGTTCTGCTTGTCTCCTGTGGGATGTGACAGCAAGGCTGAGATTCAAGGGAGGTGCCTCTTGGCAGAGTGGCATGGACTTGGTGCATCAGTATCCCCCAGGCCTCTGCTTGGTCTGAAACACTGGGTTTCTACTGCCTGGCTTGTCATCTCGGGCTAGTGATGCTTGCTGCCTTTAATGCAGTGGGAAGTACTTCGAAATTTTCTTGTCCCAGTGGAACTGTGAGACATATCTGAAAACTCAAGGTTGACCTGAGTGAGACTTCAGTGGGTGGTTATCCAGGTTAACAAAACCTACTCTAGGATGGTTAGGCTCCCATCCTATTTCTAGGTGGTTTGCAGTCTGAGCACAACGTGTTCAAAACCCAGTGTCGTTGCCATTAGTCAAACACAACAGCAAAACTCATTCCAGGTATTAACAATATATGGCATGAGTTTGGTGGGCCTGGGTGAGAAGATCCTGGAGTCTGGAGGTAGAAGACACTCTCATCCTTCCCAGTACCAGCAGTATGACACTAGTCTCCTGATCACTCCCATCCTTATTCACAGTGAGAATGAAGGATATCAAGCCAGTGTTGGATCTGACAATGAGAATGAAGAAAGAGTGGCGGCTCTGGGAAACACAGAGGAGACGGGGCAAAGGTGAAAGCAGCTTCAGTTTCCCGGCAGGCATCACCTCTGTCTTGACCTGTCTCAACTACTGCCTCTGGCTGGCTGCAGCTCTGCACCCCACTAAGTCTGGGTCTATAGTGAAAAAACTGGAAGCACAGCTGGGTGTGGTGGTGCATGCCTGTGATCCCAGTGGCTCAGGAGGTTGAGGCAGGAGGATCGCGAGTTCAAAGCCAGCCTCAGCAATGGCGAAGCACTAAGCAACTCAGACCCTGTCTCTAAATAAAATACAAAATAGGGCTGGGGATGTGGCTTAGTGGTTGAGTAGTTGAGTTCAATCCCTGGTACCCTCTCTCCTCCCCCCACCAAAAAACCCCAAAAACTGGAAGCAGCCTGTCTTAACGGTGGAGGGTCCCTTCCAGGCCTCTCCTGGCAGAGTGGGTCACCTCCTCTATAGGACTTGGGGTACCCTCATGGTTGCAAAAGCTGTTCCAAAGATGGTTGCTTCATCTTGTAGCTCCTTTTAAGGGCAGGGAGGGAAGCTCCCAGTTCCTGAGAGCATCCATATGGCAGACACCCTGCAGAATACCTTACTTTAAGGAGTGAAACCCAGACACACCAGGTGCCGGGTTGACCTGACTGAGCTTGGGGGGTGTTAATGATCCAAGAGATCAGGCTCCTGAGGGGCAGTTCCCGAACTGCCAACTCATGCTGATTGGTACTTAGTAGGAATACAAGCCTAGGATCTTCTACTTTTACAAGAGAACCTGGGAATCCAGCTTTTGAAAGAAATCTGTTGCTATTTAAATGTTCACCATGATTTAAACTCTATATGGGCCAAACCAAACACAATGAGAGTTTAACGCAGTGTGCGCTGGATTCATTCCCTGCCCCTGTCCCCCTCCCCCTAGGCCCCCAGCCTGAGCCGTTACTTTTCCACTTTTGACTTTCACAGAATATTTTATTTAATTGTAAAGCCAATACTATGTGGGGGTGGGGTGAAGGGGTATTATAGCTTGGAGTTAAGTGAGATGTAGATACATGTTTGTTGGGCAGATCGTGGGATGGAAGCCCATTTTTTGTTTTGTTCTGTGTTGGTTTTGGTACTAGAGATTGAACCTGGGGTGCTTTTCTACTGAACTACATCCCCAGCCCTTTTTATTTTTTATTTTAAGATAGGGTCTTGCTAAGTTGCTGAGGCTGACCTCGAACTTACCATCCTCCTGCCTCAGCCTCCTGAGTTGCAGAACCCCATTTGTCATAGAATTGAGGACCCTCTGGGAACTGGACCTTGTAAGAAACTATAGGTTGGGATCAGAGTTACAGCTACCACTGAAATCAGTTCTTTATCTGGCATGATGTAAGAACTCATGAGTTCTAAGAATTAAAACCTGCAAGCACCTTTTCAAAATAAAAAAAAAAAAAAGTTAATGAACAGAGATCAAAACTGACTTCAACTTTTTTTTTTTTTTTGTACTGGGGATTGAACTCATGGGCACTCAACCACTGAGCCGCATCCCCAGCCATATGTTGTATTTGATTTAGAGACAGGGTCTCACTGAGTTGCTTAGCACCTTTCTGTTGCTGAGGTTGGCTTTGAACTCTCCATCCTCCTGCCTCAGCCTTCCGAACCACTGGTATTACAGGCGTGCGTCACGGTGCCCGGCCTGACTTCAATTTTTGATGTCTGAATTTTAACACATGTATACCTTGTGCTACTACCAGGATGCACAGCGATTCCATCACATCCAAAATTCTGCAGGAAGCACTGCTTTTTAAACTACCACTGGAATGTAAGCAGTTCTGCTCAGCCCCCACCTTGCACCCTGCTTTGAGGGCATAAGAATCAGGAGTGGGAGGACTGACCACAACAGGAAACTGTCCTTCCCGGCCACTGGGAACTGATTCATCGTGAATACACCCCCGTCCTCAGATGACAAGTTTTTGCGTCACCCTAATAAATATCTAAGTATCTTCCCCTCCATCCTGGCTCATCTGTTTATTGTCTTCTACTAGGGTTGTCACATTTAGCAGTTTATGACACAGAGTGTATAGTTATGCCTGGGATATATTAAGCCATCATTTGTCATCTGAAATTCACACTTACCTGGACGTTCTTTATTTTATCAGGAAAGTCCATCTCCATCCCATGCCAACTTCAACACCAGGTTCAGAACCTACTTCTTCTGAGTCTGTGCTCAACTCCTCTGTTGTGGGAGTGAATGAACTTTTTAAATTTTAAATAGCATGCTCTGTGGAGCCAAAGGAGGCGTTGGAAGGGCCGGAGTGCCTCCTCCCGATATGGATGTGTTTTCAAGAAGCTTTTTGTGACCAACTAATCCTATCTTTTCTGAAGAATGAGAAACAGTCCCATGTGTGTTGGAGGAGGGAAGACAACTGGATTTGAGACCTTAGTACATTTCCTAGCTCCCTTCTCTCCCTCTTTTCAGGTCCAACATTTGAATAACATAAAACTGCAAAGACTAAACTAGGAGATTATTCACACCGAGTGAATTTAAAAATAACATTGGAACTCTAGCCTTCAGCAAGCCATAGATCTTCCACTGCGTCGGGCAAGACAGTTTCTTGGGGTGTGTTGGGATGAGTCACATGGCCCAACCAGATCCTTCCCAGCCTGGTTGCTGTGGTGAGGTTGGTACTGTGGTTGATTTGGTTGTCTTGTTTGCTTTGTTTTTCACTCACTCATTTTACTACTGTGATTTCAGAATCACATTGAGACAAGGAGGAAAGTCCATTTCAGATAGCAGCTTCGGAATGACGAATGAATGAAAATGGCCAATTTTTAATCTGGCACACAATAGCCCATGGGCCCAATCTGGCTCACAGCCTCTTTTTATAAGGCCTGAGAGCCAGGCAATGCTTTTCATATTTTTTGAGTGATAGAAAAAAAATTTTTTTTAATTTTGTGACCCCTGAAAACTATGTGAAATTCATATTGTGGTGTCCATAAAGAAAGCTTTGCCGGAACACAGCTGTGCCATTTGCTTGTGTGTTGTCTGTGGCTTGAGTTTGTGCTGTCGCAGTCATTGCAGCAAAGACCATATGGCCTGCAAGGCCGAAAATGTTTACTCTCTGACCGTTTACAGAAAAACTTTGCTGACCTCTGCTCTCTAGACAGCACATTTGCTGTGGTTGTGTTTGTGATTAAGGCTCTAAGAATCTTTTTTCTAAAGAAATAACTGTTGTCTCGTTGCTGGCAGTGTGGAACAATAAAACATCTCAGACATCCTTTCTGCTGTGTTCTGGGCACTATGAGGAGAGGCATTTATTGGAGAGCAAGTATGTGAGCTTTTCCACTATAGAATTTTCCCATTGTGTCCTCACTGCCTAAGCCAATTGCTTGTTGTTTTCTTTTGAAAACCAGAAAAAATCTGATCTCTTAGAGGGAATGGCTTGGCCCATCTAACAATAAGGTAGGACACTTTCTATTGACAAGGACGGAGAGTAGAGATCTTCTGAGTGAATTTTCTTTATTCCCTGGAATTTGCCAGAATCCTCACTTTCCCCTTAAGGGAAAGCAGCCACATTCCCTGAGATTGAGCAAGGAGCCCTAGAGGAGTGGTTTGCAGCCAGCCACGCCTGTGGGTCATTGGCCCTTCACTGAGATCCGTCCCTTCCTGGAACCCACAGGGCCAGGGCCTTGAATTGCTAATAAATTGACCACCAGGTAAAAGCTGCTGGTGTCCAGCAGTGACAGGGTCCATCCTGGCCTCCCTGAATGATACTTCCTTTGTGCCCACTTCCATTTCTCACTTGAAAAGGCCAGCTGTGACTTTGAATCTGGTCTCCTGGAAATTTCCAAAGGGACTTTGATGGATTAGTGATATTTTTGAATTGCCCAAGGTTTTGAGAGACAGCAGAGCCACAGTTGTGAAATCAGGTTAAATAAAAGGTTAATACAGGACTTGGGCTGGCTGCCTGAGCATGGCGGAGTGAGCAGGGCAGACAGTTGCAGTTGCTTTTTCTAGATACGAATGGCTTTTGCCTCTCTGGTCATACATGCATTTGACCCTAAAGTTCTCAAATGGGCTGCTTCCTAGTAGCTGCTTGGAGAATGGGAAGCCACCCACGGTGTGTGAGCACTGTGGACACTGGGACCAGATAATTCTCTGCTGTGAGGGACTGTCCCATGTATTGTGTGAAGTTTAGTAGCATCCCTGGTCTCTCTCCATTAGATGCCAGTAGCATCTCTCACTCCTCACCATGGCAATTACAGAGGTCTCTGGACATTGCCAAGTGACCTCTGGGTAACAAAATAACACCTTTGAGAACCACTGATGTGGTATAACACGATCTGTTACCTGACCAAATGAATTCTCCATATTGTCACCATTAGGGATTCATTCCTTTGAGTCTTGACTTTCATCATAAAGGATTGATTCCTTTAAACTTTAGAGGTTTTTTACATTTTTACAAATGTTTTTACATTTTTCCATAGTCCCTCAGGAGAATACAAATTTCTCAAAAAGAATAAGAAAGGCTTCAAGCTGGGGGCACAAATAGTTTTCATCTCTGATGTCAACTCTGATAGGCATGGTGGCCTGTCGTGCTGTTTGGGGAAGGTCTTTGAAGCTGCATTTTGGTGTTGAGAAAAGGACACCAGATAGATTGGAGTTGTGTTCCAAGGGCAGGAGATGAGGAGGCCACCAAGTGTGTGTATAGAGCCTTCTAACTGACTTCTCTGTAGAGGTTTGTTACATCAGGCCTCAGCCGGGCATTGTAACTTGGCCTCACTGCGGTCAGGGCCCCTGTTCACATGAGGTCCCTGTAATCTGCTGTATTTATTAGGCCAATTTTCCAGCAGGTGCCAGAGGGTAGCTTGAGGAAGGGGCACTTCACACAGTGCCCTGTGGGCTCGTGGAGGTGCTATAGTCTTTGATGGGGCTTTGATGGTCAGGGAACATAAAGAGGTGCAAAGAATTTAACTTCCTGTCTGTTTCCTCCCCTGCCACTTAGCAGCTCAGAGTTCTGGAGATCGCCACAGAGGCAGTGGCAGGGATGGTTTCTTCTGAAGGCAATGAGGTAGGGAATGTTCTAGGCCTCTCCCCTGGGCTTGTAGCATCTTCCCTCTATATGCTGTGTCCATCTCTGTGTCCAGATTTCCCTTTTCCGCCAGGTCCCAGTCATACTGGGACCTGCCCTAATGACATCACTTTGACTTGATGACGTCTGTGAAGACCATCTCCAAGTCGGGTCACCTTCTGAGGAGCTGGGAGTTAGGACTTCAGCCTGTGTATTCTGAGGAGACACAGTTCAACCCATGACGGGGTCCCTGCCTTGTGGTCAGGTGGTCTCTGCATCTCATAGTAAAGGACGTCTGTACCCTGCCCTGCCTCCGACTATGGCAGTGGACATTGGGCCCCAGGGAAATGGTGCAGTGGGGGGTGCTGCCCAACGGGTGCCATTTGCTTCAGGCCTCAGCCCTGTTTTCGTGTTTGTTCCTTCCCTTTAGCCCAGAGCTCTCAGCACTCCATGGCCCTGTCTCCAGCCAAAGCCTTTTATCTGGAAGGTGAAAGCAGGACAGTATTTCACACTAAGGTGTCACGGATATTACACATCCCAAGATTGTTTAGAAATAGTGAGAAAAGCTGTGAACGGCCTCAGCTGCCCAGGCCATCTGCTTTGTTCAGGACCCTGGGCGGTTCCCCTTCTCACCATTAATAATGAACCAAACACTCCTTGGGGTCACAGCTGTCTCCAGTTCACCCAGTTCTCACTTCCCTTGATGTGAGCGTCAGTGAGCAGGACAGGTATTATTTTCCATAGAGAGAGCAGGAGCCCAGCTGAGGGGTTTGTCCGGGGTCACTCAGGTTGTGGCTAGAGCCCACGCCCTCCTCTCTCTGTGCCAACTCTTTCTGCTGCTCCAGTCTACCTGCCCTGCCACCCTCCCTTGCTCCTCCTGTCCCATCCTGCAGTGCAGAGGCTCAGGATCCCCTTGCCCTGATTCAGAGCCCAATCTGGGGCCCTCTGGCCTTCCCCAAGGGGGCAAAAAGCAGCTTAGCTGGGTGGAGTGGGGCCGGGGAGAGGGTATCCTTTGTTCCCACAAGGGAAAGCATGAGCTGTCACAGGGGGGTCAGGGAGCAGAAGTGGTTAGAATGTCCTGAAGTCTGGTGTGGCTGGAGCCTGGGAAGGGAGAGAAGGGCAGGGGTGCTGGGTCGTGGAAGTCTTGTGTACCAGGAAGGGGCTGTGTACCCGGGTGCCACGGGGCCCCTGGAGATGTGAGGCTTCTCAGGTGCTGCTCATGACAGAATGGAGGCAGGATGAGGTGGGGAGCTTCTCTGAGCCCTTTAGTGCCCATTGTGCCAATGCTGGAATATTCCTGGAGGCTTCTAGGTGGCTCTCCATACCATGGTCATCTTGAATTTTTTTCTTTTCTTATTTATTTATTTATTTTTTTGTACTAGTGGGTATTGTTGAACCCAGGCTAGTCTACTACTGAGCTACATTCAGACTTCTTTATTTTATTTTAAGACAGAGTCTCACTAAGTTGCCCAGGCTGGCCTCAAACTTGTGATCCTCCTACCTCACACTGCAGGGATGACAGTGTGCAGCACTGTGCCCGACCACCTCTAGCTCTTATGACCATCCCAATCATTCTCTGTGTACTGCAACTCAGAAACAGCATCTTCACCAACGTCGGCTAGAGGCCTTCGAGTCTTCGGAGAGCCAATTTAGAGATGGAATGTGAGGCTATTTCTGGACAATATGACATCCTGTTCAACTTTCAGAGGAGCCTGGGAATAAAGGGGTGACTCAGCCTGTGTGCTTATTTTTAGGGAAAGCTCAGAAATGGGTCTGGAGCCACTCAGATTCCCCATTGCCCGCCAGTGCAGTGTGCTATTGGAGGAGACTGCTGGGCAGAAGTGCTGTATTTATCATCAGCTGATGGTTACCCGGCACCTCCCACGCACCAGCATCAGGTTTATGGATGTGAAGAGAGGATGAGGAATCCACGTAAACAAACCTTTCGATCAGAGGAGAATATGGCAGGGCAATTACATTTGAGAGAACTAACTTTAGAGCTAAAGAATTGATATCGCAATTACGTGCTTTTGTTATTGGGCACTTAATACATATTACGCATTATAAGTGTTTTTGCAAAGTGACTTCATTTAATGAGAACATCAGTGCTCTGTTAGAGCATTGTTACCAGTGTTTTAATAGGTAAGGAAGGGGGCTGGGGTTGTAGCTCAGTGGAAGAGTGCTTGCCTAACACGTACGAGGCATAGAGTTTGATCTTTAGCACCACATATAAATAAATAAATAAATATCCGCCAACAAGTAAAAAAAAAAAATTAAAAAAATATTTGTGGGAATGTTCATTTCAGAGGTTAAACATAGACCTAAGACCAGGAATGCAAATCCAGATTTGCACTTCCAAGGCCATGCACATGACCCTGCCCAGTTTGTCAAACAGATATCTCGCTTGCCCTTGGGTCCTGTGTGTCACTAATTGATCATGGAAGTATTTCCTGCTCAGCTCAGATTTGGCCTCAGGATCCTTCTCAACGCAGTGCTACAGGTTGCTACTACTCCCAACATAGCAATGGTCATACTTGAAGCCTATCTGCTATCTTTCTTTGAATTTGCTCAAAATAGCAACTTTAAATCTGCAGGTTTATTTTATTTATTTATTTATTTTTTGCTGATTTCTGTAGCTCTGTTTATAATCTGTTTCTTAAATACTTATAGGAAATGGACCATTTGATACATTTTTTTGTTTTATTTTGTTGTTCACTCCGTGGAGACTCTGTGTTGTTTAGTAGGCGGTCCTAACTGCCTTGGACTGAAGAATGTCATTTTAGGAACCAAGGCCTTGATGTGGACAATCAGCTCAGGGGTCAGTGTCTGTGGGCATGAGTGAGGCATGGGGAGTGAGCTGTAAGAACTCAGGCTGTTTAAGGCAGTAAAGCTTTCAAGTGGTCTGTCTGATTAATTACGGCAGGATAACAAGGTGGGACCAGGGAGGTGATGGGGAGGATGAGAATGCAAGATGACGTTGGGGCCGACCCTGGGAACACACATAGCTTCTGCTGCTGTGGAAAATGTCTGCTCAGCAGGCAATTGCTTCGGCCCTGTTCAAGCAAGCCCAGACAAGACAACAGGGAGACAGTCCCCAGGACGGGGGCAAAATGGGGACTTAGGATCCAGCTTTGCTGCAGGATGAGCTAGTACTCAGTCCAGGAGGAAGCCTGTGGACATAACTAACACCCGAACATCAAGAGATGGCAATAGAAGTGTTTGCAAAGAAGCATGGGAGCTACAATGATTCCTTCAGATTCCAAAAAAATGACCAGAAACAGGGTTGAAATGGGTGCACAGTGGCTTTTTTGGATCACCCATGCAGTGTGCATTCAATAAAAATAAAACCATTTTGCTTTACTTTAAAAAAAAAAAAAAAAGAAAGGCAAGCTCAGGTCAGGAGCCTCTGGAAGCCTGTTAGCAGGGAGCAGGACATCACCATGGACCTGGGCTGTGGGGCCAGAGCTCCAGCCCCAGGAATGGGATAAGAAGAGTAGGGCCAAGCTCACTCTGAAATCTAGTCAAGCCGGGGCTGGACTAGTTGCCCAGGTATTGACGTGGAATGTTGGACCATGTGTGTGAACATGCGTATCTGCACGTGTTCATGCACGCACATAGAGGGCAGGCAGGAAACTGCATCTACTTACCTATTCCTTATGCGTTGTTAGGGTTAGCAGATTGACCTGGTGTGGTACATGGCCTGGGCTGCATGCAGCCTTCCTCTGGACTAATAGGAGGGAAGAGATGATACCCATCTGGGAGGGATGATACCCCCAAATCAAGATGGTACCTGTTGGGAGAGATGATACCCCCAAATTAATTAGAATTCCTGATAACTGGGTTATTTGTGGCTGACCTGCTGATCATCCCAATGCCAATGAATATCCCCCAAAGGATGAGAGGGGTTACAGTGCTACTTTGGAGGGTCCATATGTAGACATATCCCTTACATTTTTCTCACTATGGGCAAGAAGGTGCTGAATGTGTTTTCCCAAAATGACATAGTATTCCAGTCTTAATTTTAGCTTCTTCTGACCATTTAGGTTGGGTTGCTACTGGTAACATAATGCTGTGTGCTTAATGTGATGTTGGGTACTCAGGAAAGAGCAGAGCAGGCTTTGTGGGTGTGTGACCTCAGCAAGTCTCATGGGTCCATAGTCCTCGACACCAGACCTTTGTTGAAATTATAAAGAGAATTTTAAATATAACACAGCATACAAATAAGCCCAAATTTTAGTGGGTTTACTCTTTTGAAAGCATTTCCCACCACTTCAGAGTCTTCAATAACAGCTTTCTTCCACGTGGTGATTCAGGTTCCTAATACTGGTGATTTTGTTATTGCTCAGAACCTCAGGATCCTTTGCCTGTAGCCTGTCACAGGAGGAAGAGAGGATGGAGAGGGTGTCCTCACTTCTTAACTGCCTTTGCCTGGAAGTGAATCACATCACTTCCAGTCATGATTGGGAGAACTAGTCACATGGCCACAGCGAGGCACACTGGAGCGGGGAAACACGGGACCTAGCTGCTGAGTGGTGGCTTCCAGAAAGGCGGTGTCCTATGGAAGGAACACAAATTTAGGTGGATCAGTAGCTTTCCATGCCAAGTAGAGTCTTCCTGACAGGGTCCCTAGTGCAAAAGCAGCCACCTGAAAGCAGAGCATTGCGAACTGAAGAGGAAACATGGGAATCCAGGTCTTGTTTCAGCTCCATCAGATAAGAGTTATCACTGCAGTTTCAATAAGAGAGAGAAACAGGAATTGGAGTGGCCCAGGCTTGCCTGCTTGCTTATTTATTTGTATATTTCCAATTATAGGTTTTCAAAAATGAAGGCGCGACACTAACACTCTGCCGTGTACCCAGAAACTCTAAGATGCCTTGCTACTTCACCAATCTACTGTGCTGAAAAACATAAAAGCTTATCACAGAATTAAGGACATGTAGGAAATGTCACCATGGATTGTTGGGTTAGTTATTTTCCACAAACCCTTTTGCTAGCCTCGTGATGTCCCTTGGTAACCATGCTCATAGGCGGATGGCCAGGTACTGGTGCCTCAATCTGGTAGATTCTGCCTGACCATTTGAATTAAAATGCTGATAACCAGAGTAGGCACCCCCTGGAACGTTATCCCCTGCTTGCTGAATTTGTGTCATTGAGCCTTTTGTCTGGATGTGTGTTATGCAAGCTCAGGATCCCTCAAAACTGTTTGGATCCAAACCAGAGAGAGGGCTACTTTGGAAATGGTTTTACCTGCTTTCCTGAAGTGCTGGTGATTTAGCAAGCAGTGGTCAGAGACCAGGCCTCCCAAGCTCTCTGATAAATGCAGCCCATTTGGTGCTTTTGTCATCTCAGCAACTTGATGCAGGTGCTGAGGTGACTGTGGGTGTGTCTGTGAGCTGTACCAAAGGGGTGGGGAAGGGAACATGCAAATTTGCAGCAATGTGAGGAAACAGGTAATCCCTTCTTTTGCCCTGCTTCTCCCTCTCTCCCCAGTAGACAGTGTGAAAGGAGGGGATGGTGGCTTGGAATTCCTAGTGTCTGCTTGGGATGGGTATGTGCACTTTGGGAGTGAAGATGTAAATTAGGTTAACTGTGTAAACAAAGGCAGTGGCTATAAATATGCTCCAGGAAGTGTCCCAAGCCAGGCCCACAGAGTCCAAAGAAAATCAAAGGCTGTGTCACATAATACTTTTTCTGGGTACCCTGGAAGCCCTGCCTTCTCTGAGACATCTCCAGAGAAAGATAATGCCCAGCTCAGCTCTGTTAGCTGAACTGAATGACCGAGTTGTGGCATTGCTGTGACCAAAGCCACTTAGATGATTTCCCCAAGGAGCTTCCAGATGCAGCCAAGTTTCCTGCTTTTCCCTGAGTTAAGGGAAATCTCCACTTGCCTGGATGTTATGTCTGTCGTCTCATCATCGGAGAAAATATATTACAGTCTCCTGGAGTTGCTTTCATGAAATGGAGCATGGCATCGAGGAAATAAGATAGCCAGCATGCCATCACAGCAGGTCGGGCATAGTATCCTCTATGTATTTTGATTACATTTTAAAATTCAGTTTGCACACAATCAGGGTGCATTTAATTAACTGCAAGGCATATTATCAGTCTTGGTTTGAATGCATCTGCATTTTAATAGCTTCTTCCTTCCAAATAATAGAATGATGGCCAATATTAGCCCATCACCCCGATGCTAAAATCATAGGAACTTGGTTGTTTTCTGCTCATTTTAAAAAATATCATTATTTATGCAGTAGTAATGAAATCAAACAGTTATCATTTGGCTTTTGGTTAACAAGTTGAGGCTCATTTGTTAATTTTCCGCTAGACTTCTGTTGTGAGTTGAATGAATACTCCCCAGAGGCCCATGTGTTTGAGGCCTGGTCACCAACATGTGGTGGATGCTATGGGAGGTGGGGCCTGGGGGAAGGAAGTGAGATCCTTGGAGGCATCCGCTTAAAAGAACCATCACCCCTTCCTGTTTCTCTGCTTCTTGGCCATTGTGAGCTAAACAGTTCCCTCCAGCATGTGCTCCCACCATGATGTTCTGCCTCACCACAGGCCCAAAAGCAATGAAGCTAACGGACCAGGGACTGAAACTAAGAGCCAAATAAACTTGTCTCCTTATAAGTTATCCCAGATACTTTATGACATTCATGAAAAGCTAACACAGCTTCCTTTATGTGCATATTTTTTCTAATTAGCTGATGAATCAAAATGCTAACGATAGGAGAGCAAAGAACACTGGCAAAGTTTACTTTGTAGATTTTTACCCAAATCATAATTAGTTGATCTTTTTCTCCTTTAGATTTTCCAGGATAAAGTATTTTACAATTTTCCAATTTTTTTTAAAGTTTTAAACAAAATGAGAAATGTTACAAAAAATGTGGAAGGAATAAAGTAATTTAAAAGTGCCCAGAATGAGGTATCATACTCAATAAATATTTTAACATTTTAAAAGGGAAAAAAAGGCTATAATCTCATCACCAAACAAATGGCAGGAGATTTTCCCTTGTACAGATTTTATAAAGTTGTAATTACACTCTATTTAAATTTTACATCAAGCTTTTTTTTTCCATTTAACACGTTCATAAACATTTTCTCATGCTGTTATAAACTCTTCGTAAATACAATTTTAATTGACTGTGTAATTGCTTATTAGGGATACGTTTGGCTGGGAATACCAGAAACCTGAAGAACAAAAGCTTAAGTGGATTTTTAGTTTCATGGAAGAAGAAATTGGGACAAGAGTGGAGGCTTTTGGGACAAGGGACTGCTCATAGAGGGCATTAGGGAACCAGCTCTTGCAGCTGTGCCATCCCTAATGGTGGCAGCTGCACATAAATCCCAGGGCCCTCCCAGAGGAATCAGGAAGTCCTGCTTCATGATCACCCTAGCTCAAAAAAGAAATTCCAGGTGGGTAACTTTCCCATCTCTGTATTGGAGGACAACAGGTACCTTAGAATAGAGTGAATTAGTACTGTATCAAAGGGCAGTTGGTTTTTAATTTTTCTTTTCTTTCTTTCTTTTTTTTTTTTTCAAAATTCCAATATATTTGCTTACCTGTAAGCTGCAGGGTTTAAAGGCCTGTCTTTTACATACTACCCTCTAACTTGGCACTGGAAGCACAAATGTACAACCGGCCATGAAAGAAAGATCAAAACCAGCAGATACCAATTTCAGGGAGGCAGCTGTCAAAAAAAGAGGGGAAAATTTCTCTAATCTGAGAGCTACCCTGATTTGGGATTAACTACTTCATGGGATTGTGGGTCCCTGGCCTAAGATGCAGGGACTGAATAGTTATTTGGTAAATTGCAAAAGAGGTAATTCATGATCTGGTCTAGTGAACCAGGTGACCTATAAGTTCTGTGTGTCTCTATGATTTTAGATTAGGGTATATTTGCTGCAGTACTTCCCCAGCACACAGGATATGTGTTGTGTGGCAGAACCTCTTGCTAAGATTGCTTTGGATTGAACATAGTTGTGTGACATGCAGATGCTTAGAGTAATTGCCTAAAACAGACACAGTTCACCTCTTAGGCTCCTGGCTCCAATATGGTGGAAGAGCTCTCTCTCGGATTTGGGCACACCTGTGATCTGGGTCAAGCCCTATCTTAAGTGACATACCTTGTTCCTTGATACCTGTTAGTAAGACTTCTTTCTTTCCTAATACCGTAAATTTCCCTTTGTGTGCCAAAGAACATGTGCATGTTCCTTATGTGATGGAAATGGAGGCTCTGTCTTTGGCATCACTCAATTATAAGGCAAGGAGAAACATTAAAATATTGTCCCTTGATTCATTTGCAAAAGAGGTCCTATGGAAATGAAGTTTCACTAATGTAACTCCTTTTATCTGAACTCTTGACTTACTGCTATGAAATCACACACGGTCAGTAAACCTGTGAGTTTGAGTCTGTGTAAGGCAGTAATGATTTTTTTTTTTAAAATATCTATGCTGTAGACACATTTGTGAGTGCTGAGGATGTCAGAGTAAATATGACAGTCTCTGCCTTCATGAAGCTTGCATTCCAGTTGGGCTGTGGGGAGGAACGATTTACAAATAAATAAATGACTCTGTATAATGTGTTGGTTTGTGGTGCAGAGTTGGGGAGTGCTGAGGACAGGGATACCTTTGTGGGATGCTCAGGGAAGGCCTTATGGCAAGGTGATATTTGAGGTATGATGGAAAGCAGGGCAGGGAGTATGCAGGTATCTGGAGGACACAGGGGCAGCAGGTGCTGGCCCTGAGCCAAGAGTATGCTTGATGTGTTCAGGAAGCAAGCAGAAGGCTGTTGGGGCAGGAGTGGAGTGGGTGAAGAATGTGACCACAGGAGTGCTGACTGGCGCTGGATTACGAAGCCACCTGTATACCCGTACAAGGACTTTGCTTTTAACTTTAAGTGAGCTCAAAATCTAGTGGAGGGTGGGGAACACTGGAATTCTACAATCCAACCTTTTTTAAAAAAGATGCCTCTGACTCATGTGGTGAGAATGTGGGGGGAGTAGTTAGTAAGGAGGGGGCAAGAGAGGAAGTGGGAGATCACTTGGGAGGATGCTGTGGTAGTGGGGGAGGGGTGGGCGGGGGCCCTGAGCTGTGAGGGCCAAGCTGGTAGCATTGGATGGACGGACGTAGTGAGGCCTGGGTGCGTCTTGTTTGTACAGCTCAGGTGAACTCTTCATCAGGAAGACGAGTGTGAAGGGGAAAAGTCAAGGATGCGCCAAAGATTTTGCTTAAACATCTAGGAGGATGGAGTTCCATGGTAATGAGATGGGGTGAGCTCTGGGAAGGCCTATTGAGGAAGGAAAATATCTTGGAAATGTTGAGCAAGAGATTCTGATTTGATGCTCAAGCAGAAGTGTTGACTGGCAGTGTCTTGGACTATTTAATCCACTGTGACAGACTTCCATAAACTGGGAGACTCATAACCTACAAAAATTTATTTCAGACAGTTCTGCAGAGTGGGGAGCCCTGGATCAAGGGACCAGCAGATTTGGTGCCTGGTGTGGTCTGTTTCCAGGTTCACAGTGGCACCTTCTCTCTGTGTCCTCACATAGTGGACGTGCAGGGCAGTTCTGTGAGGCTTCCCTTCTTGCCTTTTTTTTTTTTTTTTTTAATTTTTGGAGAGAATCCCAGTGTGTATGAGAATTTAATAAAGACAAAAGTAGTAGTTTAATTCATTGGGAAGGTGATGAATTGTTTAAACACCAGCAATGGACAAAGGAAGAAAATCAACATGGGCTACTGAGACCTCTATAAGGGCAAAGTACATTCATGAGGACTCTACCTTTGCAATCTAATCACCCCAAACACCCCATCTAATACTATCATATTAGGTTTTCAACATATGAATTTTGGAGGTCATAAACCTTCAGACCACAGCAGGCAGGTAGATATGAATCTGAAGTTCTGAAGAGCCCTGAATTGATGGGACTCATCAACATTTCCAGCCAGGAGGTTGGGTAAGATCACCAAAGGGGTGAAGGTAGATGGAGAAGAGGTCTGAGCCTGGTGTGCTAGACTGTTGGGGGAGATGACAAGGAACTAGCAAATGAAAATAAGGAAGAGTAACCAGTGAATTAGGAGAGAACTAACTGGAGACTTGGAATTTAAGAAATAATTTTTCACGTCTATATCAAAGGCTGCTGATATGCCAAGAAATTTGGGGCCTGGGGATTGTCCACTGGATTTAGCAACATGGAGGTTACTCTTGGTGGAAAGGTGGAGGTGGCCCTGTATGGGCTGAATTTAAGTGAGAGAGAGGTGAGATTACCTGGGGACAGCAGGAGTGTTGACTTTTCAAGGAGCTTGGCTACAAAGGGGAGAAGGAAAGGTATCGGAGATGAAGGGGAATGGACCCAGGAGAGACTACTTTTAGATCATAGTTCGTGTGAGAATTGTTGAGGGTGATCCGGAGCCTGGGAAACAGTGATGAGGCAGAGAGAGAGCAGCCTACAGCTGGTAGACAGTCCTTGCACGGGGGTGAGGACACACGTGGAGGTGTGTTCTCCTGCAGGAGCCTGGGAACCGAGGCGGGATGCTGCGGCTGAGCCCTGCTGACTGCTGGTTTTTTGAGTGGAATGGGGAGCAAGGTCATCTGCTGGCAGTGAGGCAGGGGAAAGAGGTGTTAGAAATTTGAGGAGAGAGGAGAAGGTGTGAAGTAATCCTCTTGGACAGTTCAAGAGTTATTGGTCTAGGGAAACGCAGTCAGACTTTGGGATACCTCCAGTGACTTCCATGCTGTTGGGGATCCTGAACTCAAAGTAAGAGCAGACAGTAAAACACAGGTTCTTGTTTGTCTTCCCAGCGTTTTCAACTGAATATGTGCAGGTGCAGTAGGCAGAGACCTGGATTTAATTTGAGCTGGGCTCCTGCCAGATGAGGATGGCAAAGGGAGAGGGGCCAAGGACATTGACAGTGTGTATAGGGTGGGGTGAGAGTTATTGATCATGAACCTGAGAGGTGGCCAAAGAGGGAAGCAAGCGTATGAGGTGGGTTAGGGGCAGTAAAAGGATAATCGGATTATAAAAATAACATCGTGCTTTGTTTTCATTAACTGGATTCCCTTTTATAAATAAAATCATTTCTATGGCACGATGGAAAGTTACTTTGTTAAAAAAAAAACGATAGTAATTTTTTATAGATGAAACCCTGCTATATAATAGTGATATTTATTGCATTTTCTCAACACGTTACGGTCTGCCTGGAAGAATTAAGTGTGAGGCATTATGGACAGATCCTAGTGCTTCAGCAGACAGGGTGCTGCTGCCACACGGGAGCACAAGGTCACTGGCCCAACCCCAAAGGCTGGATTTGAACATGCAGCTGGTGCTCCCTGGCCAAGGGAGCAATCATCTTGGTCACAGTGATAGAGCTAATGATCAATGGGGTGTCTGGTCAAAGGGCAGAGGTTACTAACAGGGAGGCAGGACAGAGCAGCTGGCCATTGGGAGCCAGGATCTGTCTAGTCCAGAAGAGGAAAATTGGCAGCAATTGAGGGTGTCTCACCACAGGGAGATGCTCTTTGAGAAGGAACAGGGGAGTAGACATGTACCAGACACAACCACCCAAGAGGGACAGCAAGTGTGTTGGTGAGCTTTTTATCACTATAATGATATACCAGAGATAAATAACTTATTAAGAGAAAAGGTTTATTTTGGTTTAGTTTTGGAGGTTTCTGCCCATGATTGATTGGCCCTGTTGCTTTACGTCTGTGGTGGAGCACCATGGTGACGTCATGGCAAAGAGCAACTGGCACAAGAGCAAATTTGCTCACCCAATGGCTAGGAAGCTAAGAGGAAGGGGCCTGGGTCCCCAAATCCCTCTAGGGGACATGCCTTTGATGACCTTAGGACCTCCCAACAGGTCCCAACTCCTAAATGTTCCAAAACCTCCCAATAGTGCCTCCCTGGGGACCAAGCCTTCAGCACATGGGCCTTTAGGGGACATTCAGCATTAACTATGGCAACATGGAATCCTGATCTTTCCTCCTGAGTCCTCAGGTCTGAGTCTGGGTCCGTTGATGGCAGAAGTAGCTCAGGTAAAAAGGAAGAATTTGAGTTGATCATTTTGTTGGGGGCACTTCCTACCATAGTCTGGGATGGCTCAGGCATTGGGTAGGACTGAGCCCAGGGGTGGAACCACTGATGGACCCAGCTGCAGGGTCTGGGAAAGGCAGGGGCAGAAGAAGCCAGGAGCGGCTGAGGAGGAACATCTACTGTCTTCCTACAGCACAGATGGAAGTCCTAAATACTAGCACACCATTTATTCCATCCTAGGAAAAATCCATGTTTAGCCCCCTTGTCTGGGTCTCATATGAACCAGGACAGGCTGTAGGGAAAGCACAGGTCCTCTTGTCGGCATCTTTATTCTTCCCTAGGGTAGGTGTGTAAGCCACATTAGTGTCCTGAGAGGCGTGGGGGCTCTACTGGACTGTGAGTCCTCATCCTAATCCAGTAACATCACTACTGTATGATGTCAACTTCCCGTGCTTGAGTCTCCTCATCCCTGATATGGAAACCACAGCCCCCTTTCCCTCAGTAGTGTGAGATAAGAGGTTTGGGAAATGCAACACAGGCTCAGCTGGAAGGCTGCTGTGGTCGGTTGGGATACAGAGGACTTGGTCTTGCAAGATAAAGTGAGGTCAGCGAGGATTAATCAGGCCAAATCAAGTCTGTGATGGTTGAGTGATTTTTTAGAAATGATTACAGGTCTGCACCATTTAACAGGACTGCCTGTCGTGGCTGAAAATATTTTCTAGAGCAGATCAGATAAAGCCAAGTTAAAAAATTGGTTATTGCTATAAATCTGATGGTAGACTATCAATGACCTAGATTTCCCCGGAAGTTTTCCCACAGGGAATGAAAGAAGAACCACTGTGTGGCTGCTGCGGCTTGATTGGTCAATACCTAAGAGATCTCCACAACACTAAAAGATCGCCCGTCACTCAGCTTGCTGTCACAGATCAGGACTCACCTAATTCAGAAGCCAGTGAGATGTGTGAACCACATCTATAGATTAAATGGTCAAATTTCAACTCCAGCTGACAGCAGTACAGAACAGACTCTGGTTGCATTGTTCTTTTCCTAGTTCATAATGCTTGGTTCATTGCTAAAGCTGCTTTTTTATTTATTTTTTTTTTTATTTTACTTGTTGATGGACTTTTATTTTATTTATTTGTATGTGGTGCTGAGAATCGAACCCAGGACCTCACGCATGCTAGGCAAGCGCGCTACCACTGAGCCACAACCCCAGCCCCCCCATTTTTTTAATATATATATTTTATAGTTGTAGTTGGACACAATACCTTTATTTTATTTGTTTATTTTTATGTGGTGCTGAGGATCAAACCCAGTGCCTCACACATGTAGGTGAGCGCTCTACAGCTGAGCCACAACCCCAGTCCCTGAAACTGCTCTTTTTAATGCCTAAAACCATTCAGTCAGGATTCCCCCATTTTCTGCCCTCCATTTAAGTAGGTAGAGTTGGTGAATGGTATTAAAGAGAGGGCTCACTGTGGGCCCAGACCTGGAGGGCCCAGAGCCCTGGACCTGAAGTAGAGACCTAGAGCAGAGCTGAGAATAGGGGTCATTCAGAGTGGCCCAGGGCCATGGGAGCTGTTCCAAGGCATCCTGGAGTTTTCAAGAGGCATATAACTCCTAGGAAGAACCAGGAGCCTGACTTTCTCATCTGTCCTAGATGAGATCTGCAGAGCAGTGTGACACACCTGATAACCCTGTACCCCAACTGATGAAAATCATCCATGTCACGACAAGATGGTTCATAATGGTCCCTGGATCCTTCTTATTGGTTCCCAACTGACTTTTGTGCCAGCCTATCACTCATTCCTGCATCCTGAACTCTTGGCCCTGAAGTTGACTTTAACCTTACCTTTGGCTCTTTGGATTTGTGTGAATATTAGTACTGTGCTGACTCATTTTCCAACTCCCACCACCTTGTGAGGTGGGAGGTTGGAGTGTCCTTGGTGACAATATCACAAAGCTCCCAATATTGCATTAAGACATAGTGGGTAAGCATGTGCACACAAAAGGAGACACCTAAAAGTGCGTGGTTCTGCATCACTGTGCTGTCTCCTTCCTGTGCTCATAGAAGTGTAAATGCGTGTGTGCTGAAGTGTACACCTGTTGCACAAGCATCAATGATAAAATGTTCCAGTGAAGAAAATCTAGAATCATCCAAGTACAGGTCTAGACATATTATATGAGTCTGAACATGATTCTGGGGAGGGTTCTAAGGCTCTAGCTGACCTGTCTGAAGAACTTCGTAGCAAACAGAGGCAAAGATGCAATATTTGGCCCTAGGATGAAATAAGCCTCCTATCATGGAAGAACTCATTTATTCCCCTTGTTGGCTCATGTGTTGAACAAATGTTAGCCTACTGTGTTCTATGAATTCAAGGACAGCCCAGTGGGAAAATGGACTAATTAAAAGAATTTCCAGGTTGATGAAGGGCACTGAGCACTCTGAGCTGAGGGAAGTACGCAGTGTTCCTAGAAGTTGGGTATTTATCCATGGAAACAAACTAGTAAGTGGCAACTTGATTTTGAATACATGTCTCTCTGACACCAAGCCTCATCCATCAACCACTAGGCAATATTACTTCAGATAGTAACTGGATTGAGGGTCTGAGATAAGAATGGTGAACAAGGATGATGGAGAGGCAGACCACGGCTTGTGTGTCTGCTAGGAAGTGGATTTTACACTATGGGTGATGGGACTCTCTCAAGAAGTGGTCTAGTTGGATATGCATTTTTGAAAGAGCAATTTCATTGTGGCATAGAAAGTAATTTGAATTGGGAGACACCAAGCGTGGAGGCAAGAGGATCATTCAGAGGTGATTCTACTAATAGTGATCCAGAAGGGGAGAGGGATAGGCTCAGCAGGAGAGGGTCTGTGGAGATGTTGAAGAAGCCTAGTTGTGACAGGTAGAAGGTTGAATTGATGGGTCTTGGTACCCTTGAATAAAGGGTGAGAAACATGGAGGAATAAAGTTGGTAGCCAGGTTTCTGGCATAGATGAGGAGATGGTTGATGTTAAACACCGGAAAAGGAACATATTTTAGGGAAAGGTGATCAATTTTGTTTGGACATGTTGAGATCCTCGTGCCTTTGGAAATGTATTTGAGATGCCTGGTAGACCACCGGACATACGGGTGGGGGCTCAGTCCAGAGGGTTCAGTAGGTTCAGTAGAGTGAAGGAAGTACCAGTTTTCCTGCAGGTGGTACCAGTGCTTCCCTCACAGCAACACAAACTGTAGGGTGTATCCAACCAGAATTGTTCACCCCTGTTGAGTTTTCCAAATCAGTAAGTTAGTAATTCAGCAAATAAATCTTAGGCACATAAAACGATAGGAATAAAATGACATGCACCACAAGCTCCTCTAATCAATATATACTAAGCTTATAAATCTTTGGTTAAAATTTAGATTGCAGTGGGCACTTAAAATGTGAAAACATTTCAGTTGGCACTCCTCTGGCTGTTTCACTGAGATGAGAGCACAGTTGCTGGTCTTGGACTGATCGGAGGCCAGTTTTGAACTAGAAGTACCCCATACTTAGGCATGACATCCTTCTAGCTCTAACAATGCTTAGCTTTCAAGCCTGCCTGTTGTGCTGAGAATTATCAGATCAGAGAAATGTAAGTAGCTATGAATCAGAGAGGTAGCAAATGTAATCTGAAACATTCAAACCTCTGCAATTAAATAATTCCGATGTCTTCATAGCTGTATTCCCCAGATTTTTAAAATCTGAAAAACAAAACCAAAAACAAAATAAAAATAAAATAAAACCAGATTGTGTGGATTTGCCTTTCTGATGAGCTGTACAGTGTATATGGGTCAAAAAATGAAATCCAGAAAGCAAGTAGTTGGTGGCCTCAGAGCCCGCAGGGATGCTCAGAATTCCTTAGCATCACAGTGGTGACCACTGAAAGTTTCGTTCTGTTTTGTGACTTGACATGCAGCAAAGAAGGTAGCGCAGCTGTAAACCAGCTGTATTTCATTTAGACTTGGAAACAGGGCCCCTTTGTCTGTTCCAAATGTTCTTGGCCCCATCCCTCAATTTCATGGACTTTGGTTGTTGGTGGAAAAGTAGTTGTTGAAATATAGGTTCACTCTTGGAACCTGCCACTCACCAGGACTTCTGGCAACCTTTGGGGATTGAATTTAAGCCTGTGAACCATTTTGTGATATGCAACAAGGTACAGAAGTTAATTAAGTGGGTTTCCCACATGTTCTTCTGTGACTTCATTCATAGAAACGCGTTGACAACTGAACTACAAACCTGCCATCTTCCTAGTGACCTGCGAACATAAAGGATGCAGCGCCCCCTAGTGTAAGAAATTATTTAATGTGTGTTCATTCCACACTTTTTTTTTTTTTTTAAATAAGGCAAGGTATTAAGGAATGCACTAATGGATGTGTTTATTGAACGTGGGTAGCAGTAAAATAGAAAAGGTATAAATAAGCCTTTCAAATTTTTTATTTACTACACAATCCTTTAATGGTGCAGATAATGGCTGAGCCACAGCATCTTATAACTACTAGGGCTATAGAGATTCGTAATATGGAAACAGGTTGTGGTTACTTTTAAGTGGACGGAGAGGGGTTGGAGTTGGCATGAGCACATGGAGAGGCTTCTGGAAGTGGCTGGCAATTTCTGTTTATTTTTAATTGAGTGGTAGTTGTAAAGGTGTTTGCTTCTTGGGAACTCATTTTGCTAAACATTAATTTTATTGTTTTCTGCATTTGTACATAATAAAAATGTTTGGAAAATGAAAATTTTGATTAACCATATCACCTCTTAAGTTTGTAGTCCTTTTGAGAAAAACCTCAAAAATGCTAAGGCATGTATGGTTTTGACACTTTATTTTATCATACTTTCAAATAAGACTTAGGTACCAATGGACACGTATATTGACAGGCCAGATAGCATCATTAAAACTTGAGTTTTATGTTCTGTGTGATGTACACTTTATGTTCTCTGTGAGGCTCTGTGGAGAAGCCCAAATTTAGTTTTGCACTAATATTTAGTTTCTCTGGAAATGGCCATTTACGTTATAAGTTCATTGTTATAAACAGCCAAAGGAAGAAACTAAGATTTACATAAGAAAGGCTCTTACTATTAGAAAAAAGAGTTCCAAATTTAAAAAAAAAAAAAAGGATTTTGCTTTAGAATTGAGAGGCAAACAGATGCTTTACTCTTTATTGGAGCTGAAATATTTGACTGTTTCCTACAAAGTTGAAAATTTCTGCAGAGCATTCTACAGGACACATTATTTAAGAGCAAATCTACATTGGATTGTAACACTGGATCCAACGTAGTTTAATTCCAAGGTATTTAATTGTAACTAATTTTCTTCAAGATATATAAATGCATTCAACATTTTACTGTGAAGGAAATATCAAAAAGGCTTTCACATTTGTGCAATCCAGATGAAAAGTGAGAAAGAAAAAGAAAAAAAAAAAACAATGAAGTTGAAAGACCTAAGTTAATTTCAGGTGCACTTGCCAATTTTCATCTCATTAGTTGTTTGGGAGACGTGGGAATACTGAGGACTCTTTTCCATGTTCTCAGGTTGGGAAATGAGACTATGATCTGGTCAGTCTGGTCTTATATCTCCATTCCTGTCTTTTAACTTGTCATGGACAGATTCCCCCTTCAGAAGCATGAAGTGCAAGGGAAACCTCCCTGAGTGGCCACTCCCTCTATACCTTCCTGAACTCTGCCAGCCTCCCAGTGGCTGGAGTGCTTGCTCACTCTCTCCTGAATCACAGCTGAATCATACATGGGTGTCATGTGTGTTCAATTTTTTTTTTTTTGCTTTTGTCTTTTTTCATTCTCCATCACATTGCATATAGAGAGATCAACCACTCTGAATTGGAATTAACTGTCATGATTGTTTGGTGTCATACCAAACACCAGAATAAAAAAGCCTTTTAAAATGTGCAAATGAGCCAGTCATGGTAAGCACACCCTTGTAATCCTAGCTACTCTGGAGGCTGGGGCAGGAGGATCTCAGGTTCTCAAAATAAAAAATAAAAAGGGCTAGGGATGTGGCTTAGTGGTAAAACATCCATGAGTCCAATTTCCCAGTGCCAATCAACAAACAAACAAAAATTTAAAAAATAAAAAATTCTTAAAATTGAAGTGAGAACATATGTACAAAAAAACGTGGACTTGAAAATTTAGTTTAGAATTGGTGGAACTGTAAATTAATGCAACCATTATGGAAATCAGTGGAGGTTCTTCAAAAGACTAGGCATGGAACCACCACATGACCCGGCTGTTGTATTTATCCAAAAGAATTAAAGTCATCATGCTATGGGGACACATTTATACCCATGTTTACAGCAGCACAATTCACAATAGCCAAACTGTGAACCAGCCTAGGTGTCCATCAGTGGGTGGTTTGGATAAGGAAAAATTAGTGTCTATATACACAATGGAGTTTTACTCAGCCTTAAAGAAAAATGAAATTATGTCATTTTCAGGAAAATGGATGGAACTTGAGAATATTATATTAAGGAAATAAGCTAAACTCGGAAGGTCAGTGGTCGTATGTTTTCCCTGTTTGGTGGAAGATAGAGAGGAAAAAGGAAACGAAAGGTGGGAGGTGATCACATGGAAGGCAAGGGGAAGTCAGTAGAACAGAGGAAGGCGTCCAGGGTGGGAGGAGGGGAGGGAGGGGGGTGAGTGCTAGGAAGTGATATTGGCCAAATTATATTGTTACATCGTGTGCATGTTCGACTATGTAATCACAAATCCCACCATTATGAAAACTATAGTGCACCAATAATAAAAAAAAAACTCTTTAATTTAAAAAAAAAAAAGCTGGGACAATTCAATAGAAAAATGGTTGAATATGACATATCCAGTGTGTATATGGAGCAGTTACAAATGACAAAGTAAGCCAATACGACTGATAGGAAAAAATACACATATACACATACCTTACACAAATGAACCAAGAGGGTCTGGGTGGGATGTTTAGAGGAGGTGGAGAAAAAGAACTTTGATCTTTTCAGTAACCTTAAGTTAGCCAAATTTACACCTTGTGGACATCTCCTTTTGAAAGGTTATTTTATACCACTTGGTAGTAGATATACAGACATGATTGGAGTTTCTATGGTGACCTAAATCCTCAGCCTTGCTGGATGTTTAATCTGAAGATTTTCCAAAGAGTTAGGGAGGAAGTCCATTTGGGGAGTGTCCTCTTGTGTGTGTGTGTGTGTGTGTGTGTGTGTGTGTGTGTGTGATCTCAGCTGTGTTGTTTTAGGGCCTTCTTCTCACTGTGTGCTCAAAGCCCCAGGGCAATGGAAGTGAAATTGTTAAGGACCAGCAGATCCCCAAGTTTCTTGGAACCTTAGAGGAAGATGCTGTCCTGCTCCAGTATTTCTTAGTCAAGAGGTCACCAGCCCCGGACAGTCGATGGAGTGACTTGCCACACAGAGGCTGGGCACGTTAGCTGCTCCCTTGGCATTTGAATTGTGCCTCATGAACAGATCTTCCGCCCCAGACATAAGACAGCCCAGGCCTCCTTCAGTGGTCGACCTTGGAGGAACCCATGGAAGGACTGAAGAAGCAGGTCTGACCTTTTTCTTTGAACATCACTGTGCACGGCACCATCAGTGGCCTTGAAGTCTGGCTTCATGACAGAAATGTAGCATCCTGGGCAGCCACGGAGGTGCTGGCTGTTTCCCTGAGAGCAGTGTGCTGGAACTTGTAGCCTTGAGAGCTCACTGCCTGAGGCTCGTCCTGCTGGCTCCCCACTGCCCCAACTCAGATAAAACACAGCATCCCAGCTGCACTCTAAGGTATGCGTCTGTTTCAGTCTCCAACATTTCAAATCATTTTTAAAGAGCTCCCCTATCCCCATGCCAGGCCTGGATTCCACTTCCACTTTCTATCACCCTCAAGGGAGGTGACAGCCTTGGGAGCTGTAGGAGGGACCAGGTAAATCCCACAGCAGGGGCCACCTGTTATCTCAGCCTGTAGAGTAGGTGCTTAATAATTTCCCCCAAAAAGGCTGAGTGAATGAGCACTCATACAATCTGATCAGATGAATGGACCACCCACTCCTCCGTAGAGCAGCTCCTGGGGTCCACCTCATCCAGGAATCCCACAGAGGTCGCTCTGTACTTATTCTCTCATGCATTCATTCAACAAACATTAAGTTCTTACTCTGTGTTAGATAAAGTTCTAAGTGGTGGGCATGGGGCAGTGGAAAAGACGTGTTACTGCCCACCTGGGCTTTACAATATGGAAGAAAAGATGTTCTGGGATAGATATAGGATGTCGAATAACCCCAATAAGTGGACAGTGATGCTTCCTCTGTGTTCCCTGTTTGGAAAAGGACTGGTGGCTCCAAGCAGCATGGAGCTTTCTTGTGCCCACCGTGGGCCTCAGGCTAGCTCTGTCTTCCTCTCCCGCCTGGACATTACTCCACCAGGCTCCCAGGGACCTTTGTAAAATGAGCTTCTCATGTCAAAAACACAAAATGCCTCAGATTCCATTGCTTACAATAGGCACTTTGGGACCAAAGGCATTTTATTTATTTTTTAAGTGAAAAAAAAAAAGTTTTTCATAAGTGAATGTTTTTCCTTGTAGACCTGGGTGCCTTTCTCTTATTCATCCCCTGCTCATGCAGCTAATCAGATTTGAAGGGTAAAATAATACCAGACTCACAGTTGTATGTGACATGAGAAATGTATTAGTGAAGAGCCTGGGGTTCTAAGAAATAAAGACCAGCTTGAGCTGGCTCGAGGCAGAAGGGGAGGGGTTATTATAAGGGTTCAGGGGTGTCTCACAGAATCAGAAACAAATGTGACTGGGCCTAAGAAAAACACCAATTTAGTGACCAAATGTTTAAAAGAGTCACTATCCCTGCTCAACTTCCTTACATTCCTTCCCTCCCCTTCCTTCTCTCTTTCCCTCCCACTTCCATTCTCCACTTGGCTTCTCTGCTTTTCTGGCATTGGGCCAATCCAATATGGCTGCCCCATAGTTTCTTAAATTCTGTGTCCCAAGCCCAGTCATATCAGAGATTCCCTTCAAATCAGCTGTGGCCAGAGGCCTGGGTCACATTGTTCCAGAATTGCTCCTGGAGGTCATTCTTCTGAAGCACGTTAGCATCTAGACAAGGGGCTAGCAGGGCAGACAGGTGTGAAAGTATACCTAGGTCTGCACTCAGGACATACCTACAGCCCAAACACCCAAATCCTTTGCATGGCTCCACGTCTAACTGGAGATGGTCAGGGGGGCCTACCCTGAATTCTTACGGGAACATGTGCTTCTGACGAGCTGTAGGGTTCAAAAGGTTCATGGGAACAGCCCTGGACCTAAACAGAACACATGGTTCCAGTCCTGGCTCCTCCAGTAGAGAACTCTGTATCTTAGGCAAGTCCCTATCCTGGCAGAGCCTTCATTTTCTGTTTAAACTGGAAGGCACAGGGGCAGCCTTTAATTACTTGAAGGGCCATGTGGAGACAGGGGACAGGTGAGCTGCCTCTCTAGAGTCATAACTTGTGGCTGAAGATCCTGAAGTACCTTCTCCAAGTCAGGCTGCTTAACTGTGGAACTGATGTTCCATGGAGGGTTGACACCTCCTGGCTCTATGAGAAAGAAGCACGAAAAATATCTCCAAAATGGAGATGCTGCCCTGTTTCCTGACAGGATTATTTTTATGTGTTGGGGAGAGATAATGGGAATTTTGAGGGCTGTATGCACATGAATATTTCTTGCATTATGATCTTCACAAAAAAAAAAAAACTATTTTGCTCCAATTTGTACATTCTTCCAAAGCCTTTGAAGCACAGTTTTTAATACTTGTGTCATGGTGTACAAGGCCACTAGGCTGAGAAAGGATAAGGTGGGAATGTAAGTGGCATGCTCCTCTCCTAATGAAGATGATGATCTCTGGCTCTAAATGAGCTGTGGCTCAGAACCTCACCAGTGAAAGGCTTTCCCTTCCCAGGCCAGTGCACAGTGATCTGTTGAACACATGGGGAATTAGCAAACACTTCCAAAGAACTTAGGAAGACGATGCCTTGCAAATCTAGCAAAGGAATTAGACAGAACTCTGAAATTGAATTGAAAATAGTTTTGCTTTGTTTGTGATTTTTTTATTACGACTGTTAGTGCTTGGTGGAGCACATGTTTAATAGGGCACTAACGGGTCCTGAAATGTCTCATTGAACTTCTCCACGGGATCCTTGGACCCCTCAAGAGTTTGAGAAGATAATGGCCCTGGAATTTTATTATGCATCATTATGCTAGAAAATACTTTTTGATATGGTTATAATTATTTCAGTGTACTTTATAATTTGGGGAGTTTTGCCTTGCAAAGTGGAGATAGGGAAGGCAATGTCTCTGAAATAATTGGAAGAAAAGGGAGAATTAGGAGAAAGCTGAAGATGTGTATTTTTGTGAGAACAATTGCCTAAGGTACAAATAGGGTAAGAATGGAGAGGGGAGGAACCTGGCAGCACCACCTGGCCTTCCTGTTAGGGGTGTTTGAAGTTGATCTCGTGTAATTTTTCACATCTTTTGTAAGTGGGCATAATTGATTCAAAACAGCATGATTGGGTTCTAATGCAGTGATTCTCAAAATGCAGCCTTGTCAAAGGAGTGCATCTCTTGACTGCTTATGAACTGAGATATAAATACAAGTCCTTGCCTTGATGGACGAGGAGCAATCCCATAAAATACTAGTTTTCACTTACGATTAAAGGTTGCTGGAGTAACCTACTGAGCAAGATGCAAAGGTTCTTTCTGAACCCAAATTGGCCTGTTACTATAGATGCTCATTAGTCCAAGGACTCTAATTAGTTGTATTGAAAAGTCTGGCTGTGATTCAGTAACAGAGTCCGCATTATGTGACATGCATGCAAACAGCTGGAATTTCCAAAAGGGAGAGGAGCAAGTGGGACATAGAACGTCCAAAGTGAGTAATGACCAGAAAAACTCTGGAGTTGAGAGTGGTTGGTCTAGAAAAGTTGTCTTCACTCCTGGTTGGGCATCACAGTTGTAGTGCTTTAAAGAACTATGTGTTGCTGGACTCCATGATGGCCTTCTGAACGAGAACCATGCTGTCCCCTGGGGACTTGGCCTTTATCTCCTCCATCAACCCAGTCACATGTCCACCCCAGACTAGTCACAAGCAAAGGGAAACAGGATTGTGAAGGTGCATCCCCTGGAGCTCAATTCATTGCTGACAGAAACAACTGAAACAAACAAAAAAACACCATAGCTGTATTTTCAGTGTGGTGGCATGTTAAGATTCAGTTTAAAAACAAAAACAGAAAAAGATTTCTGCCCTCAAAAATTGTTATGGCTTAGATTTGAGATGTCCCCCCAAAGCTCATGTGTGAGACAATACTAGAACATTCAGTGGTGAAATGATTGGGTGATGAGAGCCTTAACCTAATCAGTGCATTACTCCATTGATAGGGATTAACTGGGTGCTAACTGTGGGCAGGTAGGGTGTGGCTGGAAAATGCAGGTCACTGTGGACATGCCTTTGGGGTTTATATTTTGTCCCTGGTGAGGGTATGTCTTTCTCTGCTTGCTTGCTGTCTTGTCCTGAGCTGCTTTCCTCGCCACACCCTTCTTCCATGATGTTCTGTCTTACCCTGGGCCCAGAGCAAGGGAATTGGCCATTGCTATGGTTTAGATGTGAGGTGTCCCCCAAAAGCTCATTTGTAAAACAATGCAAGAAAGTTCAGAGGAGAAATGATTGGGTTGTGAGAGTCTTAACCCAGTTAGTGAACTAATCCCCTAGTAGGGATTAACTGAGTGGTAACTAAAGTGGTAGGTAGGGTGTGGCTGGAGGAGATGGGAACTGGGAGCATAGCTTAGGTATATATTTGTATCTGGCAAGTGGAGACACCTGTGTGTGTGTGTGTGTGTGTGTCTTGATCACCATGTGAGCTGCTTCCCTCTGCCACACTCTTCCACTATGATGTTGTGCCTTACCTCAAGCCTTGAGGAATGGAGCCAGCCTTCTATGGACTAAGACTTCTGAAACCATGAGCCCTCTAATAAATCTTTCCTCCTAAAATTGTTCTGGCCACAGTGGTGTAAAAGCTGACTAAAACAGACATCTTTGGACTGAGACCTCTGAAACTGTGAACCCCAAATGAATTTTTCCCTCTCTACATCATTCTTGTCGGGTCTTTGGGTCACAGCAGTGAAGAAGCTGACTAAAACAAAGATCATATGATTCATTTAGAAAGACTAAAGGTTGTAAGAAATAACTAGACAACTAATCCATACAGGGCAGGAGTAGAACCAACCTGAATTGAGAAGCTGCCCACCTGTGTGCTAAGTACATTTTGTGCCATCTCTAATCTTTAGTCTTCTGAGGTCTGTAATGTGACCTGCACTTAACAAGAGAAGAAAGAGAAGAAGAAATGGAGGTTAAAGAATTTAGTGGATTTGAATTGGATTCTCTCTCTGAAATCGAATAAGCCAGAATTGGTGTCTTTTTTTCATGGTACCTACATTTGGTTTTTGTTTCTTGGTTGTTTGCCTTGTTGTGGCAGCGTAGTGTGCTGCCTCTTAATTAATAAGAAAATGCATCATAACCTCACTCCAGTTTTCTAAAATGTAAGTTGGCCCAATGTATGCTTTCCTGTTCTTTGAGTTTGTGTGCTGGATGGGGAGGGGGCTTGTGTTTCTGTCAGGTTTGACCATGCACCTCTTTGCCTCAGCACAGTATTGTACAGCCTCATTCTCTTTCACTCATCAAATGTTGGTCAGCGACTTATTGACAGTGCCAATAAGTGATCCATTCACAATGCTACTCTCCCCAGCCTAGCTTCTACATCATTCAAGGGTGCTCTGTGATAGAGAAATGATGGGTGTATTGCCAGCTCTTATATATTGGCCTGAAGCTGTATCACTAGCCAGAGATGTTTGTTTGACTTTCACTATTATTTCACAAAATGGGAATTCATTTTGTAAAGAAGACAGGTGTACACAGATACAATACACGCTGGCTTTTCTCAAGAGATGGTGAGTACCACGACACTAGAATAAACAAGTAAGTTCATAGTGTCTGATCCTGTAGAGGAGAAAGAATAATACCAGCATATGAATCTAATAATGGGAGGGAATAAAGTGAGTCTTCAGAAAATACAGACCTTATTGGAGCTCAATTTACTGATTAGAAAATGGATCTTGAAAAGGCCTTGCCAGAAGGTCATGATGTGGGGATAGAGTGTAGAGATTTTCTGGGAATGGACTCCTTAATGACCAATAATCAAGTGAGGTGAAAGAAATAGGATTCATTTAATAATGCTTTAGTTGTTGATATCATAGGAGTTTGCTTTGTAGTTAAGCTCTGGTTCACAGGTGTTAACTGGCATACAGAGGAAATATTGCTTTCTTATGTAAAGATAGTGAATGTTCCCTACAGTTGATGTGGGGGCATTAAGGACAGAGAAAGCAACATATATATCTCAGTTTCTCCAGTACGGTGGAGCAAAGATCACAGCTCATAGGTGACTGTGGCAAATGTGACTCAGGGGATCTTGAGACGGGCCTGCTGGATGTGAGTACAGGAAACAATTGAGGTTTCTAAGCTCTCCAACTGCCCCAAAGTTCTGGGATGAAAAGGTATGAATATTCCTTTCAGCATACAAATCAGTCTTCCATTTTCCATCCACTCTACTGTCTGCTGTCTTCTTGTCAGAGCACACATCCTCTATTCTGGCCAGAGCATCCTTTGAGGTGAGCTGTCTCTAATTAAGGTTTGGGACTGAGATAACTAGTTATGCTTGGTAATTCTGTTCATTTACTAAAAAAAAAAAAATTGAGCAATCATTCATTTTTATGAAAAGCATCAATACAAGAACATTGGTTTAGAATTTGATCATGTAGGCATTAAATAAATGAGATTAATTAGATAAACAGAAAACAAAGACCAGCAGGACAGAGAAGGGCAAGAATGGCCTATTTATGTAAATGGTGGGGTTGACCCCTCCTGAGCATATGCCCCAAGTAAGACAAGATGGGAGACTCAGGAATTTGCGGAAACCTCTTTTGGCCTCTGTTGAGGATTTTAGTGCTCAAAGATACAGACGTGACCAGGCCAGGTGGTGCATGCCTGGAATCCAGCAGCTCAGGAGGCTGAGGCAGGAGGATGGCGAGTTCAAATCCCACTTCAGCAACAGGGAGGTGCTAATAAGCAACTCAGTGAGACCCTGTATCTAAATAAAATACAAAATAGGGCTGGGGATGTGGCTCAGTGGTTGAATGCCCCTGAATCCAATCCCTGGTACCCCTCCCCCCAAAAAGATGTAGATATGTCTTTCATACCTCATAGCCTCTAAACACAGCCATCTTTCCTTACCTGATTACCAGGTAAGGACCTCATGGTAGTGGGAGAAAAAGATGGCTGCAGGGACTCCTGTGAGACAGAGCTGTGGGGCACCTGAGGGACATTTTGAGGAATCTTAAGGGTGCTGTTGACTAAAGCTGATTTTACCTTATACATCAACTAGAAAACATGCAAATGTTTTCTAGTCAATGTATTGAGACTAGAAATTTGTGGTCTGGCCAGACTCTCAGGTTGGCCAGCTGTGTAAATGTGCTATGTATGTGTGTGGAGGACTGTGGGGAGCCAGGGAGGATCTGCCCAGTTCCTGGGACCAGGGCCTGGTACTGATGTTTGATCAACAGAACACATTCATCTAGGCCTAAAACTCTGATCTTGGTCCCACTGCCAAGTGAGGCTGCTTTTCATGCCTGCTTTCCCTGCCTTGGTCAGAGGAAGAAAAGAGCTGTTGAGAAAAAGGCAAGAGCGACATTCGCCCAAGCAGTGGTTCCATTCACTGAGCAGAATGGAGTGTGTTTGTTTAATTTTCACTGAAAGGACTGGGCCAGCAGTTCTGAACCTGGTTTGAAAGAATGGCCTTGGGGGAGGAAGGAGAGGGAGAATACCGGGATCTTTGAGTCCTCTGTACACTGTGTGCTGTGTTTAATGATCAGGATGGTCCTCCATGGATTGTCACCTTTTCACTAGTGATGCACCTGCAACTCGACCATAAGGCTACCTAGTGACAGGTGCGCTTGAGGAACCGAAGTCAGAATCACGCAGGCCCCACGTGGTTGGTTGTAACTGGCATGTCCGGCACTCCTTGATAATTTCTGGGAAATATTGAACTTGATGATGCTTAAAGGAATCGGCCCCCCTTTTTTTTTTTTTTTTTGGTGAACCAATTCTTTATCAGTAAAGAACTCTGTTTTGATTGCTGAATTAATCCTTTGCTTTGTTTTTCTTCTGAATAGAAAAAGATGATCTAAAAGTTTCTCTTTGGGGGTAACTAGAGCTGTCAGTTAAATTTAAAAAGCCAATTATTTTGAAGCAGTAGAGCCTTACGAATTCTAAAGTCACAACCTGCAGCCAACTATCCAGAGTATAAACATTTCATTCTGGGGGAAATACTGACAGACTCTTGTATTTCATTCCAATTCCAGTGGCTCTTGTCCACTAGTGACAAGGGAAAGCATGGCTAATTGGCGGGCTGAGCAGGTGCAAAGGACTGAGAGCCCCAAGAAGCAAGATCCAGAGCCTCTCAAGGGGTCAAACACTGAGTGACCTTGTGCCATGGGAGTTTCCACCACACAGAAGGTGCTAGAAGTTCTCTAGGCTAAGGATTGGCAAGTCTCACTGCCTGGGTTCAAATTCCAGCTCAGTCGCTCACTAGAGTGTGACCATAGTCAAGTTATATACTTTCTAAGCCTCTGGTTCACTATCTGTAAAGTGGGAGCAGTGATACTCATACCTGGGTCATAAGGATTCCATGTTGCCAGGAAGAAAGGAGCCGTCCATGTTAGGCCACAGCACCGTGTGGCCCACACCAGGCACTCAGTGGTGTGAGTGGTTCTTTGGAACTTTCTCACTTTGGTTTTTAGGGTTACATTAATCTCTTTCTTGCCAATGAGGTTGATTGCCATATTCCAAAGAAAAACGTTCTTATACATTGTTGGTGGCCTGGAAATTAGTACAGCTGCTTTAGAAAGCAGTACAGACATTCCTCAAAAGACGAGAAATGGAACCCCCACATAAGTCAGCTGTCCCACTCCTTGGTATTTATCCAAAAGATCTAAAGTCATATACAATAGAGGTACCCACATTTATAGCAGCATAATTCACAATAGCCAAGTTATGGAACCAGCTTAGGTGCCTGTCAAAAGACAAATGGATTTTTTAAAAAGTGGTATACACACACACACACACACACACACACACACACACACACACAATGGGGTTTTACTCAGCCATAAAGAAGAATGAAGTTATGGCATCTGCTGGTGAATGGGTGGAAATGGAGAATATCATGCTAAGTGAAATAAGCCAGACTCAGGAAATCAAGAGTAGAATGTTTTCTCATATGCAGAAGCTGGGAGGGGAGAGATTTTAAAAAGTGGGGGAGCTCATGAAAATAGAAAAAAGATGAATAGGGTAGAGCAAGGGGATTGAAAGGTAGGGAGGAAGGGAGAGCTTGAGGAAGTAATGGTGAATGAAATTTTCAAATTATTCTACGTCCATGTATGAATATACCACATTGAAGCTCATATATATGTATATGAAATTATAACACACTAATTAATAATAATAATATAATAATAATAATAAAAGGGAGATCAGTAAAGTAGAGCAAGTGGATCAGGAGAAGGGAGGAGAGGGAGTGAAATTGATCAAATTATTATTATTTTTTTTTAAAGAGAGAGAGAGAGAATTTTAATATTTATTTTTTTAGTTTTGGAAGGAAACAACATCTTTTGTTTGTATGTGGTGCTGAGGATCGAACCCGGGCCACATGCATGCCAGGCGAGCGCGCTACCGCTTGAGCCACATCCCCAACTCAAATTATATACCTTGGGCTGGAGCTGTAGCTCAGTGACAGAGCACTTGCCTAGCATGTGTGAGGCACTGGGTTCAATCTGCAGCACCACAATAAATAAATAAATAAATAAATAAAGTTATGCTGTTCATCTACAACTATATAAAAAATTTTTAAATTATGTGCATTTATGAATATGGCATAATGAATCCCACTATTGTATGTAATTACGATGCACCAATGAAAATCAATTTTTTAAATTACTTTAAAAATGAAGAAAAGCATGCCTAGAAATCGCATTTCTAATTTAATTGCCATACCTTAACAGAATATCCAGACATCTTAAAAGATTTTCATAAAGTACAGATTTCTGATCTAGAAAATTCGTCAGGAAGCGTGCAGATGTTTTTGCTAGCCCCCCGGCTTTCCTTTTTCCCAGTGGAACCACTCCATTATGCATTGAGCAATTTCAGACTAACTCTGATGGCGGCAGTTGAATTGACGGTGCACTGCGATAGGCCTTCTGCTTCCTTTCATCTCTGCAGCACCTGCTCTTCTTGGGACAGGTGCCTTCTTGTGTTCCTCATGCTAGAACCATTGCCCAATAGCTACGCCACTGAAGACACAGACAGTTGCAACCAGGTTCTAAGCACCTGCTGTATCACAATGACTATGATGGCCTTGGAGTAAAGATGTGTGTGACAAGGCCATCTGGCTGAGTGTGCCTTTCATAAAGGGGCTTCCATGCATAAGGAAGATATCATAAAGCACTGTGATCAGCATTGGTGCGACCACCCTGCTGCCTAAGGCCCACCCAGTGATGACAGCCTCTGGGACCCCTGTGCATCCAGGAATATTCCAAGCATGGTCAGTGGGGAGTGTTGGTCTTCACCACGTAGGACTGGTCTCCATATTGCAGGATATTTAGCATCTCTGTCCTCCCAACACTAAATGCCAATGGTGTCCCCTAGTCATGTGACAAACAAGTAAATACTATCACACATTCCAACCCCACCCCCGCAGACCTGAGAAGATACTGCCCCAGGTTTCAGTCCTCAGTCTGTAACTCTGCTGGGCAGCTCCTCTCAGGGGCCGCTTTCTCATAACCGTAGTTGATGGAGTATGAGGTTGATATATATATATATATATATTTTTTTTTTTAGAAAGAATTTTTTTTTAATATTTATTTTTTAGTTATCGGCGGACACAACATCTTTGTATGTGGTGCTGAGGATCGAACCCGGGCCGCACGCATGCCAGGCAAGCACGCTACCGCTTGAGCCACATCCCAGCCCAAGGTTGATATATTTTAACACACAAATGAAGTTGACATAATATCAGAGAAGGGTAAAAAAGAGTCATTTCACTATAGCAAGAAACTAGTAGAGAGGTACGAAGCCACTTCATTGTTCTTAACCCTTTTTATCTATAATGGAAGGGGTCTTTCCAGTGATGTGCGGGTGAGAGTCTTAGCACGGTTGCCTTAGTAAATAAATCTCATGATTTGTTACTGGCAGATATTGAGGTACAAAGTGGGGAGTCTGCGGGTGACCCTTTGTGGGGTGTGCTCCTGGGGGAAGCTGCCTGGGGAGCAAAGGGAGGAGCCTGAGGCCCTGATTTACAGGGAAGGGGGTTCAGATGACTGTCTTGGTTATGCCTGGAGACACTGCCCTTGGAAGTCCAATAGAGGTCTGATTGCTGAATCATGACGTATGCCAGATGCTGAACGGGGTCCTGTGAGGGGCCTCTTAAGTCCTCACAGCCACCGAAGTGTTAGTATTTTATAGTTGGTGACAATGAGGCTTAACAACCAACCATCAGGAAAGTTAGAGCTGGGATTTTCATACAGTATCTCCAAACAGGAGGGATTCTTTTTGTGTTGTAATGTTTCTGTTGCAATACAGAGGAGCAAACCCGGGCCCTCACACCGGCTAGGCACGTGCTGTACCTCTGGGCTACACCCCAGCCCTTGGAGCCACAATTCTTGACCACTGCATGCCCAGAGTCTTACCCATCTTTTGCTAGATTTGTCCCTTTTAAAAGTTCAGGTTAGGGGCTGGGATTGTGGCTCAGTGGTGGAGCACTCGCCTAGCCCAGGCAGGACCCGGGTTCGATCCTCAGCACCACATAAAAATAAAGGCATTATGTTGTGTCCACATGCACCTAAAAAATAAATATTAAAAAAAAATCAGGTTAGGTGCACTGTGATTTCCCCATTTTTCAAATTCCTCAGAGGTGAGCAAATATTGTCACAGTCACTTTCTACTTAGTGCTGGAAGGAGTCTCTGCTTAGGTTCCTCCATGTCACGGTGCCATGGTGTCTGGGGCTCCTTCACTGCTCAGCTTGTGGCCTCTGGTGCTTTTTTCCCAAGAGCCCTAATGGGTGGCAAGAAGAGGGAGCCACACTGGCAGAGATAAAGGACTAAAAGGAGTGGGTGGAATAAGAGAGGCTGGGCTGGCATTAGGATGCCTGGTTTAGACCCTATTGGAAACTTCCCCGCTGGGCAACATACACAGAGCCTCCAGGCTGCAGTCTCCCATTCACATGTAAGATTATCCAGGGTAAATGGAGGTGCAGCCACAATTCAGAGCAATGTTACAACACAATCCAATGAGCACTGAGGGCCTCCAGGGGGAGCAAAGGACTGTCCTTTGGAGTATGGGTAGAAAATGTTAGCATTTCTATTTTTAAAATTTAATCAGAAGTTAAGTTTTATTAATATTCAATATATGGATGGACCCTGGTCCCCCTTCGGTGTCCTACATGTTCTGAGCATTTCCTCAAAGAAAAGAGGGCTTCTGGAACTGAAAGGGCTTGATAGTTCTCTTCTCATTCAGTCATTTTCAGCATGTTGTGATGTTTTATTGCATATTCTCTCTTCAGGTTTAAGAAGGTATTATCTAGTTTAAACTGAACACACTCTGCCAAATTGAAGTGGTTTAAAAAGGGTTTGCACAGAATCCAAGAACTGGAAGCTAGTAACAAGATAAAATGATACATATGAAATGGAATATTGTTTGGGCATAAGAAAGAACAAGGTCCTCTCATTTGTGTCAACCTGATTGGAACTGGAGGATGTCGTGTTAAGTGAAATAGGCCAGGCACAGAAAGACAAGTAGCACGTGTTCTCACTCATCTGTGAAAACTGAACAAATCAATGTCATGGAAGAGAATGGAATAATAGTCACTAGAGATTGGGAAGTGGGGTGGAATGAGGAACAGAGGGGTCAGGAAAAAGGGCATCAAAACAGGAGGAGGACCGATCTCTGGGTTCTGCACTACAGTGGGGTAACTCGAGTCTGCAGTAATCTGATATATTCCAAAATAGCCAGGGGAGTACAGAGGTCCAAGCACATAGAAATGATTAACAATTGAGGAGATGAAAACACATATTACCCTGATTTGATCACTGCACAGTGCATCTGCGTATAGAATTGTCATGGTGTATTCTGGGGACTACGTAGAGCTCAGTGTTAGAGTGTGTGCCTAGCATGCACTAGACCTTGGGTTTCTGCCCCAGTGTCCCTCCCCCAAATTATCATATTGTGCCCCATAAATATGTACAAATATATCTCAATAAAATAAAATTGCATTATCTATTTAAATAAATGACTCTGTGTTTCCTTGTGATGCCCCTGCCATGTCATGACCCAGGAGGAAGGCCCTCAGCAGACACCAAGAAGATTGCCAGCACTCTACTCTTGGACTGCCCAACCTGTAGACCCATAAGCTAAATAAACTTCTATTCTTTATAAGTTTAAGTAAATAAATGGTAATCACCACACCCACAAAAACCCAAAACCACTGCCATCACCCCAAAACCCTAAGCTAAAATGAACACGGATCACACTCACCAGACAGTGCCAGGGCTGACACTTCTCTCTGGGAAGAAAGTTCTGTGTCAGCCCCAGCAAACTGTGACAGCAAAGACAGGTTCATTATAGTGGACGGGAGGTTGGTCCAAGAAGCTCAAAATTGTCAAGACTGTGTGAACTTGACACCCATGTGCTCTCATTGATAGTTCTATTGGTTTTAAATAACATATTGTTTATTTCATCTGAAGATTATTCCATTTTGGTACAAATTCTTTAACATACAGGTTAGTTCCATAGTACATGTATGTTACTTGTCTGTTTCTGTGGAGTGGGGGAATATATATGGGCAAAATATTTTATGCATGGGGATGTGTGAAAATAATTGAAGACCACTGTGCAGGGCCTGGCATGAGGGACTCTCAATAGATGTTCCTTTGTATCCTCTTTTTTTTTTTTCCTTTGTATCCTCTTTTGTCCAGGAATAGAATTGGCAGGACTCATGTGGACCTCTCTGGTGAAAGGAGGGGGCCGATTTGATTTCTAGAACAAGGTGCATCTATAGCTAACTGGCAGCACTCACTCGCCTGGGTCTGGCCCCATCCCAGCCATTCACTCTGAGCTCCAGACTAATGTGAGAGCAAGATGAGGCCAGCTGGCTGCCTATCAGTGGTCCTCTTCTGTCACCACTCCACAGTTGTCGTAGCCCTGGCATCTGACCACTAGACACAGCCAAGAAGGAGAAGCCAGGATTCCAATCTGTAGCTAGTGACCCAAGCAGCCACACCCAATTCTTTGGCTGTACACAGGAAATACCGTCTTGTAGATTTGAGGGTTACTTCTTAAACCAGTGCCAGCCTATTCATTTATTGGTGAATCTAAACACAGGACATGATAGCTCTTGTTAATAAAAGCTGATTGCAGTAGCTAACATTTATTGAGCTGGGAGTCTGCCCAGCCTTCCACTAAGCACTTTCCAGAATTGTTTTATTTAATTTTCACAACAATCTTGTGAAGCAATTTCTTTGACTGCCCCATTTTACAGAGAAGCAAACTGAGACATGGGTCAAATGACTTTATGCAAAGAAAGTCAACTCAACATGGAAGTAAGAAACCTTGGTATCTCGTTGATCTGAGAGCCATTTTCTGTATCCAAAATCTACTTTCTAAGGAACAGAGGGAGCGTGCCATCCTAGATCTTTAAAACAGAAATGCGGTATGGGGCCCTGGATTGGATTCTGGATCAGAAAATGGACATTCATGGGAGAAAAAAAAAAAAAAAGGCAGAACCCAGAATCTATAATCTGATTAACAGGCCCATGTCAATGTTAAACTCTCTGTTTTGGCAAAGGCAACTTAGTTGCAGGAAATGTTAGCATTGGGAAAAGCTGGGTAACTTTTGTATGATTTTTATAACATTTTTGTAAACGCTAAATTATTCCCAAAATAAAGCTATACTTCAGAAACGGAAATGCCAAACTTGTGTACGTGCCCCTGCACATGGACCTGTCCTTGGTACGTGTCCTGAGCCCACCCCTGCACAGCCCTGCTGCTCCCTGCATGTTGTGTGACTCCAGCAGCAGGACAGTCCCATACCCACCTGGGGCTACAAGATGCCAGTGAGAGAGAAGCCCACACCATTCACATGTGACATGTCTGCCACTCTCCCAACATGCCTCACCTGTGCTGTAGAATTCCTGTGTCACAGATGGGAGTCTTATCCCCCAAAATCAGATGCTAGGAAAGTGTGTGCATATGTGTGTGCATGTGCCCTAGTGAGAGGAATTGAGGAGGTCAGTCTTGAAGATGGATGTAACTAGCATCCACTAGAATAAAATACCCATTTACACTGTGTACTCCTCCCCTGTGGGGCCTCTGAACAGCACCCCTTGCAAGTGCATTGAGGGTTCCTCTGCTTTACCCCTTCTTCACCTCCCAAAAGGAGGCAAAGGGATCCCTTGGGTCACCCATCTGAAAGGCACGCCTGGTAGCTGCTGGCCACTGCCTTTGGCTGTCTCCTTCTGTTGTGTCCATGATCTAATGGCTGTCTCCTGGGTAGTGGCAGAAGGCTGCTCTAAAGACACTCAGCAATGTAGGAGAGAGCATTCACTTCCCAAAATTGCTCTCAGGCAACCACAGAAGTGCTTGGCTTGCTAAAAAATACTGGATTAACTAGACTCAGGGATTTTCAGGATTTATGGGCCAAACTCTGCTGATTTCAATATGCTTCTTGGTGTAATTGCAGAGGCAATGTGGATTCAGCCTGTCCCGCAATGGCCCTTACTGTGCAGGGAAAAAGAGGAAACCCATTCAGCTGAGTGCTTCCAGAGCAACACAGAAATAACGTGTTCTGAGATCTCAGTGGGGACCTGGTCTGTCACCTCAGGGAGAACGCCAGCTGGGCTCAGTTCCTGGCTGGAAACGACTCGCTGGTGTGTGTTTATGTTCATTCATTCTCTCGTTTATTTATTGAGTGGTTGCCATTCACCAGACACCATTCCAGGAATTAAGGACACGGTGCAGGACAATCAGACCCACCCAGGCTCAGGAAGTCCCATCCTAAAGAGAGCAGTAAACATCAACTAGATAACTTCAGACTGTGACTAGTACCTAGAAGGAAAATAAGTGTAAATATAACAGAGCAGGCTGGGGGTGGGGCAGGGCGAGTACGTTAGACTAACTGGGTGCAGCAGGTTGGTAGCTAAAGATGAGAAGATGGAAGAAGCAGCCACCCGAGGATGGCAGGTTCCTTCCCACCTCACTCTGAGGTGCTGCCCAGAAATGGGAAGTGGAGCAGTGGAGAATTCCAGGCTGGGCAGGGAAAGTCACCAGGTCAGGCCAGAAGAGAAGCTCATGGCACCAGGATTAGGGCCTGCGATAATAGGAACCTGCCCCTAGGCTAGGGAAATGGGCAGCAGATTGGTGTCATGGCTGCCCCCCAGATAATTCTAAAGGGCTTCCAAAGGCAGGGCAGTTACCCTGCCAAGGGCTCAGCATGATGAGGGGAGTCTCTGGTGGCTGTGGTTCCTGCAGGAGTGCCCCACATTGGCGCTCACCATCTTTGTGATCTAAGATGCAGGTGTGAGAATAAAGAGCAGCAGGCCCTCTCATCCTATACCCCTGAAGCCTTGGCCTTGGGGAAAATATGGTGTGGGCCCAGAGCCAGGCAGAGCTGGTGCAAATACCAGCCCCACCGGCTCCCTGCACGGTGCACCAGGGAATCCCACCCATTGAGCTTCAGTTTCTTCATCTGCAAAGTAGGGACAGTGCAGCCACCCTCTGGAGCTGTGAGACTCAAAATGATAACTGACAATTCCAGGTGCGTGTAGCCCTCAGTGAGGGTCCTCCCTCCACATCCTCCCCACTCCCTCCTCCTCCAGGAAGAAGAAATGCACTGGGCCGGACTGGTCCTTGTCGTTCTTCCGTGGAGCTCTGTTCTGTAAGCACAGTGCACATCAAATGGGCTCTTTCTGTTTCAGGTTTACAGTCTCTGTTGAGGGCTGGCCGGGACAGCATTTCAGCGTTTAGATGATTTCTGTTTTCCACAGGCTCTGTGATTGATGATCTCACTGGGCATATGGCATTCAGTTCCACCAGCAATGTGGCCAATGGGGAGGAGGCTGTGTTGGTGCCACTTGTTTGTAGTAGGCAAAAAAAAAAAAAAAAAAAAGCCTTCCCTTCCCACCAAGTTGTATCTTTGTCAGATCCCTGGAACCTGTGAATGCGACCTTATTCACAAGGGTCTTTTGAAAATGTCATAAAGTTAGGGATCTTGAGATGCAGAGAACATCCTGGATTATCCAGGCGAGCCTTAAATCCAGGGACAAATGTCCTGGTAAGAGACACACGAGAGATTCCGCAGATAAGACATGAAGGAGGCAGTGTGACCACAGAGGCAGAGATTGGAGTGACGCTGCCACAAGTCAAGGAGTGCCTGCAGCCACCAGAAGCTTGCAGGGGCAGAGAGTGAATTGTTCCCTGGAACTCTCAAAGGGAGTGTCCTGCCCACCCCTTGATGTCAGACATCTGGCCTCCAGAACTGTGAGGAATTAAGATTCTTTGGCTTCCAAGCCACCAATTTGTGATCATTTGTGATGTAGCCATAAAAGGAATACAGCTTGCCAGTACCCTGCCCCACCTGGCTCTCGGTGGCTTCCAGGGCCACCATTTGGCATTTCTTTATGAAAAATTGATTCAGGATCATGGTTCTAAAAATTGTAAACTCCACCCACCTCCTCCTGTGTTACATGCTCCACAAACCAGCACATGCCTGCCCATGTGTCACCAACCTGCTCTGAAAAGCCCCTGTACTGATGACACTTTTCAATCCCTTGTCACCTTTTTTGTTATTGTTCACCTCCTTTTACAGATCTGCCACCTGAGGCCCTGATATGTCCAGGAACTTGCCAAAGTTGCCAGGGGCTATGTGTTGAAACTGGGGCTCAGACCCAGCACCCCCTGCTCTTGGCTGTGGGAAATGGGGAGCAGTGATCCTAGGGAGATACTTTCTCTGCCACATGTGGTGGAGCAGGGAGTGTGTAGTGTCACTTAGGACTTGTGAGTCTTGATGGTTTTTCTCGTGTCTGCTTTCCTGGTGACTTAGCTGTGTGTGCCCACTCAGGGCCTCCACCACCTCCAAACACACACACACACCTCAGTGGCCAGACTGCAGCCTCCTGGAGCCCGTGTCGATAGCAGTTTATGATGCTCTGTAGTGGGGTCTGCAGCTGCAGCCTGGGCTGCGTCTGCTCGCTATGCATGGCCTGTAGCTGATCTCAAGCTATTAGAGCTTGACAGGACGAGAAGTTGAATCATGTACAGAGCTCAGCAGTTGTGACAGAGACTGTAAAGCAGAACATATGTGCTCTGTGAACTTATGGAATAAGTGTGCCAACCCCTGTGATAGAGAATAGATGTGGACTCCTTATAGAGGACATGAAGAGAGAGAGGGAGACACAGAGGGAGGGGAAGAGGAAGATGAGGTGATGAAGGGAAAGGGGGAGAAGATGATGGAGGGAGGGGGAGGAGATGGTGGTGGGAGGGGAAATAGGTGGAGGGAGAGGGAAAAAGATGATGGAGAGGAGATGGTGGAGAGAGGGGGGGAAAGATGATGGAGGAAAGAGGGAGGAGACGATGGAGGGAGAGGAGAGAAGGTGGTGGAGGAAGGAGATGAGAGGGAAAGGAAATGATGGAGGGAAAGTGGGGGCGGGGAGAGAGGGAGAGGGACTGACTTAAAGTTTCACAAAGTACTTAATTTCTTAAAAATGTAATTCCTTTGTGCTTCGTGGAGGCTAAGGAATTAGGCTGGTGTAAGAAGTGGCCATCCAGCTGTGGCAAAGAACGGCCTTCATTGGAGGTGTCCATTGGACTCTATCGGTGTATATTGAGCTTAAAGGTTGTGTCCTTATGGGTATGATGTATGGCACATCCAGGTGGAATAAAGTGATTCAGAAACACTGTAAAAGGTGTTTCGTACTTGACAGTGTCGGGGAAGCCTGCCACCTGCCATGTATTTGACTTCCCATTTTTGCCATCTTTCAAACTTCTCACCAGAGTGGACCTTTGTCAGATATCAGCAGTGGTTCTTCGGTCTTCACCCTGATGGGGAACTTGCCTGAAATAAATACTGGCGAGATCACAGAAAGCGCCTAGGACAGGGATAGAACAGCTCCCCTTGCTCATTCTGCTCTCCTACCCAGGGGAGGCTGAGCGAGAACAGAGACCCCTGTGCTGCAGCCCGGCTGGCTGGGCAAAATAACTGGGGGGGGGGGGTGACGAACAATTTGTGTAGATTGATACAGCAGGAGTGGAAGCCATTTATTGTAGGACAGGAGGGGTATATATACATTCCACACAGCTTATCTTAATTAACATAAACTAGATACAGCAGTCAACCAATAAGGAATCTCCACACTTAATGGCTCGCTTTTGTTACTTCTCAAACCACTCCCTCTGGCATTTTGCCAGGCACCATCTAGACTTGTTTACAGACTCTAACATTTCTCTGGCAAAATGCCAGGCGCCATCCTGACTTGTTTACAGACTCTAACACCCCTGGATCTCGCAGGTCTTTGGTAGAACCAGTTCCTTCTCCTTGTCTCAGATTGTCATCAGCCATGGACGGAGACGGATAGGGAGCTCCTTGAGGCTTTGGAGGTGTTTGCAGGATCTGTTGTCTGTGAACCCAAATTTGCCTGAACTTATTGGTTTTCTCAGGTCCCACCAGGTGTTCTCCTTGGAGATTGCATAGAAGAAGCCCATTCTCAGAGATGAACTGTTTCTTAAATATTGTCTTTTCTGAGTTTTGAAATTTAGTAGAGCATTAAGGCATTTAAATAAAGAATATTTACTGTAATTCAAAACCAGATTCGGTTTCCCCCGTTATTGGTGTTTTTAGCCCCGCCCCTACTTTGTCTCTCCAACCTGGTTTATTACCCCTAACCTGAGTAGTAAGTCTAATGTAAACTAATCCTCAGAAAAGGAGGCTCAAGGGGCTGGGATTGTGGCTCAATGGTAGAGCGCTCGCCTAGCATGGGCGGGACCCGGGCTCGATCCTAAGCACCACATAAAAATAAATGCATTGTGTTGTGTCCATCTACGCCTAAAAAAAATAAATATTAAAAAAAAAGAAAAGGAGGCTCAAGGAAGAGAAGAGAAATCAGACACCCATTGCAATATTGAGGACTCCTGCAATGAGAAGCAGCACCCCTCCAGGTGCTCCCAGACTAGCTCAGGACAGAGCATGGTGACAGTGCCTTGGTGTCTAAGTCCCATTGTCCTGCAGCTCAGACCCAGACTTTGAAGAGCAAAGAAGGCCAGGACTTAGGCTGGGGGTGTAGCTCCGTGGTAGAGTGCTTGCCTAGCATGCAGGAGGCCCAGAGTTCAGTCCTCAGTACTGCAAAAAATAAAAATAAATAAAAAGCCGGAACTTAGGTACAAAAATAGAAAATTGACTGCCCAGTACCGAGTCTTCTAAAAAAATTTACCAAATAGTGAATTTCAGACTGATGAAGGAAGAGTTCAGACACACGTAAGCAAGAGCAGATGCTTATCAGCCTGGACCACGAGACTGTCCCATGACAGGGGTGATTTTCCACCTCAGCTGACATTGAGACTACCTGGTGGCATTTACAGCCTCCCAGTGCCAAGCCAGTGAGAGCCAGATTCCTGGAGGTGGGGCCCGCTGTGGTGCTTTTTAATGTTCCTCAGGTGATCTTAATGGTCTCCTGAAGTTATATGCCGTGGAGAGACTTAAAGTCAAGGTGAGGAGGCATCAAACTGGCTCATGTGTGTTAAGAACTGGATGAGGCTGGAAGCCAGATGTTAGAAGTAGTGGGGTGAGGGTACCCCTTACATGGCATTAATAGCCAGTGGTCTTGAAGCTTGCCTCGGATTGCAGCCGTAACTCTAGAGAGCTCCCCAAGGGAAAGGGGCCCCTGGGGAATAACAGCAGAGAACAGCAAAGTCTCACCACCTTCTTTTTTTTTAATTGATTTTTAAAAAATAAATGACAGCTGAATGCATTACAATTCTTATTACACATATACAACATAATTTTTCATATCTCTGGTTGTATATAAAGTATCTTCACCCCAAATCGTGTCTTCATACCTGTACTTTGGATAATGATGTCCATCACATTCCACCATCTTTGCTAATCCCCTGCCCTCTTCCTTCCCCTCCCACCCCTCTGCCCAGTCTAGAGTTCGTCTCACTTTATTGTAAGCCAGACCTGGCACGGATCTCCACCTGCCTGCCCACCCGCCATGCCTCTCCTGGGGCCGATCTCTGGTTAGCTGCTGTGTGGGAGGGCAGAAGATCAATGAGGGTCAGCCCCAGGCTCGGCTGGCTGCTCTAGTGGCACAGGTTGAAGAGGAAGACACAGAGAACTGCCCTTGTGGGCTTGTCCTTCTGAAGCAGGGTCTGGTCCCCTTCTGTGTGCTAGGGATTCTCCAGTAAGTGATTAATTGAATTAGCAGCTCCTCGGGGGCAGGGAGCATTTGAGGATGATGAGAAAAAAATCACAGAGTTCCCCTCTGCTAGACCCCCGCAGTAGAGTTTCATAAGGCATTTCCACGTCATGTCAACATGCCCAGAGTCTCTGCGGGAGATCCCGCCTGACAATTCTTGATCACCCAAACTTGGACCTGGAACATGGGAAAAGACTGGAAGGAAGATTGGAGAAGATCTGGCCATTGGGCAGTAGGTGCTCACAAGAGGAAGGCGAGCAGGAATGAAGCTCCTTTCACACTTCCTTTTGGAGGGGAGCTCGTTTCTGCCACCTCAGAAGTTTGTGGAATGGGGGCCTATTGGCTCTTTGCTGCTTGCTCTGAACTGGACAGCACTGATGGACACACTTGTCTAGTCCATGAGTCCAACTTTCTGGGAACACTAGAGATGGCTAGCATGGCTGAATGCTACAGAGACACAGACCATGAAGTGACTGCCCCTTCCTTGAGTGGACAATAGAGATGAAGACGGTGCTTTTCCTAAGATTCACCGTGGCCAGAGTAAAAGCCAGGGTTAACAGTGGTGATAATGGCACTCACACCGTAAGTGGAGTCCCATGCCATCTTCTGAGTGTCCTGAACCCTGAGATCAAGAAAAGTAAATCCCCAAAGCAGCCAGCCATTGCTAGTTTCTCCAACTTCAGCATCCTGAAATTAAAGGAACGAGTACTTTAACTGGGCCACCTCTATTAATGGGTAAAAAACTGTGTGGAGATTCACTTCCCCAAAAAAATAGCACATGGTGACAACCAACAGCTGTCTAAGAAGTAGCCATGGGCAGCAAAATGGAAATTACTGAAGATGTCATTCTACCTGGCTCCCTGTGACAAAAAAAAAAAGTGATTATGATCACAAGCTCAGAAGCCACACTGCCGGGTTTGAATTATGTTTGTGCCGCTTACTAACGGAGGGGGGAGGGGACCTTGGAGCAAGTTACTTAGTCTCTCTATGCCTCAATGTCCTCATCTATAAGGAGACAATAGAAGCTACCTCCTATGCTGTGATGAGCGTGGATGAGTTAACTGTGTCAAGCACTCAGATCTGGGTCTGACACTTGTAAGCCCCCCCATACCTTTTTGTGGTCATGATGAGGGTCATGCTGTTTAAAGCACATTGAGACGCAAGTCACACAGCTAGTGACAAAACCTTTGACATTTTCATGTACATCTTTCCACTCTTGTCCATGCCTGTTATTTTTCTTAAAAATAAAAATGAGATCATAACCACACGTGCTCTTTGCTTTTTAAACTGGCTATGTGAGACCATCTTTCTGTCTCATTTATTCTTCTACAGCATCATTTTAAGTGACTGCATAATATCGTGGATATTTATAGTTTCACCAAACACCTATGGTTGAATGCTTAACTAACTTTCCCTTTTTAAAAACCAATGCTGCAGAAATATCATTGAGCAAAAACATTTCTCAAAGCTACAATCCCACACCCTTAGAATAAATACCTAGCAGTCAATTTCTTGTCATATGCTTGGCTACCTTTTCCTCCTGAAGGATTATACCACCTCCGATAAGGAATAAAAAGCCACTTTCCCCTCCGTCTACCCAACACCACACTGTAGTTTTTTTTATTTCGTGCTTGTACTTAACCTAAAGCTGAGCTCTGCTGTTTGGGACTTGGCTTCTCTGAACATGGTGTGATCCTGGCTTTCCATGGAGCCTCCTTCTGGAACATCCCAGGTGGACCCTCCAAGAACAACTCTGAGAGGCTCTTCCTTAGTCTTCCAGGACAAGAGAAGAGCTCAGCCAAGCTGTCCCTACGCCAGCAGCCATCTCGGTCTTGCTTATTTCATCGCCTTATCCAAAAATATGTCTATGCTAGAAATTCTTTGCCCTCAGGGACTTTCCAGGAGCAGATTAGTGAGAACCTGCGCCTTTCCTTTGTTCCCTGATGGACCACCAGGGTTACAACTGGCAGGTATTTCGGCCACTTCCTCATCCCTAGGTGCATCTTCTTAGACTTGAGTGATGACCAGAGAGAAGATATGTAAGGAAAAAAGCAGGAAGAAGCTGCAGTGAGAAAGGACTCAGGATAAGCTAGTCATTAGCAGAGGATTCTGAATTAGAAAACATTTTTTATTTAGGTTTAAACTAAAAATATGCAAAGGATCCTGTTACTAGCCTCTTGGGAACAGCTTTCTAGCCCATGACAGCTCTCACTGGTGGTGCTTTCTCTTGGCTTCCACTTGCCCCCTCATTGGATGCTGAGGACCAGGGCATCTAAGGAGTAGTTTGGGTGGCTGTGGTTTAATCTGCGCTTGGCAAATTATATTGCCTGTGTTAACCTACTGTCGCAAGACGGGTTCATGTAGGAGTACTAGAAAACACAGAAGAACACAAAGAGAAGAGTTAAAAACACTCCAAATCCTACCATCCAGACATAATCTGGTAACATTTAGCACCTCTCTAGACTGAGCTGTGGCATTGACATTCATTTATCTATATGTGTAAGCACACATATTCATATTTAATTTTCACAAAAATGCCATGATACTGAGCGTGCTGTTCTATGGCTGACTTTTAAAAGAGTTTATTTTTGATGATTGTTTTATTTGCTTTTTATTCATTCATTCATCAATAGATGCTTATTCAAAACCATTATGTGTTAGGCTTGGTTCTAAGCATGCAGGTTAAAGCCAAGAGAGGTGGCCCCTGCTCACGTGCAGTAGGCATTTTGTCCATGAAGACAGACAATGAACAAATAAGACTGGGAGAAGAAAATTTCAGGGGCTTGAGATGTGGCTCAAGCGGTAGCACGCTCGCCTGGCATGCATGCGGTCCGAGTTCGATCCTCAGCACCACATACAAACAAAGATGTTGTGTCCGTCGAGAACTAAAAAATAAATATTAAAAAATTCTCTCTCTCTCTCTCTCTTTAAAAAGAAAATAAAGAAAATTTCAGGGGGTGATAAGTTCTGTGAAGGAAATAAAATGGGTGTATGGAGATGTGAGGGGAAGAATGAATGCCATTAAGCTTGGTGACAGGAAGTCAACCAATCAGGCACAGCATTCCAAATGGAAGGACTAGCAATGCACAGACCCCAGAGTCTGGATGAGCTTGTTAGGCTTAAAAAAGTAGCCAAGAGCAGCATGGCTGCTGTGGGGAGTGGAGGGGGCCAGAGGACCAATAGGAGGTGGCTGGGACAGGCAGCCCTGGGATCACAGAGGGGCTTGGTTTTGATTTTATCCCAAGTGGAAAAGGGAGTTTGGGGATGGTTTATAAGATGCCACCTTATTTAAGTTATCATTTACCATTAGATTATTTTTGTGTGTTGCATAGATCTCTGCCTTGAATATTCTTTTACATAATTCATTGAGTATATCAAAGATGATTTTCTCTGGATGAATTCTTTATGATAAAGTCAACAAAAACTTTTAATACGGCCTCACAGAAAGATGGATCTTATAATTCTGTCAGGGATTAAAGAGAAAGTCTTTTTGTCCCACACCGTCCCCAGAAGAAGTGCACATTTCATGTGGGGGTGGCTTTGCAGCTTTTATTTGACATTTCTCTGGTTATTAAAAACACTGAGCATTTTCCTTATGTTTTGTTCTTTTTATGTATGGAAGTATTCATATTTTTCTTTATAGATCACATGATAAGAATCTTTACTTACTTAAGGTCTTAGCCCTTTCACATATATGTTGCAAATATTTTTTCCAAGTTGGTACGTGCCTTTGACATGCGGTGTTCAGTTGGCACCATAAAAACCAGAGTTTTAAATTTTATGTAATGAAGTTTACTAGTTGGATTTTGTGGATTCCTTTCTATGCATTATGTTTTTGGAGTTCTTTCTCATCCTGAAATCAGATAATCACTGTATTTTCTCATGTTTTCACTATATATGTGACCTGAGTCCATCCAGAAGTTATTTTGGTGCGTGGAAACATTTCTCCTTTTAAACCATGAAGGACAGTGACAACAGAAGGGACAAGCTTTTTTTACTATAGACAAGTGGGCACAATTTGGCTGTGAGATCATGCTAACATTAATAGCACAAAGAAAAGAGGCGCAGATTCAGTTTCTCTTGAAAAACCAATAGAGTCCTGGTAGACTTCTGTTCATAAGGTAGCAGATCATCATTTTTTTAACCTAAAAAGTACTTTTTTAACCTGAAAAGACAAAGTAATAGTCTATGATAAGAACAAATAATCCAAGCACATTTTAAGAAAATTGCTGTTATTAACAAAGGAGTAGGCATTTTCTTTTATTTAAAATCTCCTTCATCCTCAAGCTATGGCTAACTAGGGTGAACATGGTTAAAACTCTTATTAGTTGCTCGAGTTTTATTTTCTCCTCAGAATAACTTCTTTAAAAACATTAAAAAAAAATGTTTTGTGGAGGATAGTTTGACCCTATTAAGTTCTAAAGGTTCAAATCTGTCCACTTAGCAGTTCTCCTGTTTGATTCACCGTCCGGATATAGTCACAAAAGTACATCTAAGGTGTACAGAGGGCAAGATTCAGTGCCTCCCTTTTTATGATAACAAAGAAAACAGTGGGAGCCACTTAAATACTCAATTAGCAGTGGACCGTGGGAGAATTACAGTGCATCTGTGCACTGCCACGCCCCAGCTACATGAGGTGGGGTCCCCTGTGCTGAAGCAGAAAACCTCCGAGCCCGTCGCTAAGTGAAGAGGGCCAGCAGCAGAGCCGATCTGTGCTTTAAAAAGACCAGCCTACAGCATGTTGCTGGGTTCATTTTTTTTTTCCTGGTGGGAAACAGAAAGAATGGGAATTGCTGTGCATAGGGACAATGTGGAGTGCGATTCAACCATGCATTTTATTTTATTTTTGCATGTGTTGTGTGAATTTTTTCACCATGTATGTTTATTACTTCCATTTATATTTTTCAGGGCTAACTGTATTTATCTGGGCATATTATGGATTGTTGTATTTTTTTTTAAACTGGGAATTGAACCTAGGGGCACTTAACCTCTGAGCCATATCCCCAGCCCTTTTTTTAATATTTTATTTAGAGACAGGGTCTCAATAAGTTGCATAGTGCCTTGCTACGTTGCTGAGGCTGGCTTTGAACTCATGATCCTCCTGCCTCAGCCTCCAGAGCTGCTGGGATTAAAGGTGTGTGCCACCCCGCCCAGGTTGGTATGTCCTTCTTTACACTTTTCTGTATTAAAAAAGAAGGAGAAGGATATATATCAGTTATATTCATCAGGCATGCACAAGGCCCTGGATTCAATCCCCAACACCCCACTCCCCCCAAAAAAGAAATATTCATCAGGTACTGGTATTTAAGAAACACAAATGTGCCAGGCGTGGTGGTGGCGGATGCCTGTAATTTCAGCAGCTCGGGAGGCTGAGGTGGGAGGATCTAAGGTGCAGAGTCAGCCTTAGCAACTTATCGAGGCCCTAAGCAACTAAGTGAGACTCTGCCTGAAATAAAAAATAAAAATGGGGTGGGGGAAGCACCCCTGGGTTCAATCCCTGATACAAGAAAGAAGGAAGGAGGGAAGGACGAAGGAAAGAAGGACAGATGGACGTGATGGATAAAAGAGAAGGTGTGTACTCTCTGGAAGGATGCTCATTTCAGGGAGTCTGCATTCCTTTGTCATTTTGTCATTCATTTGAGTACCACGCATTGTGTTGTCCACTGTCATGCACATGATTTTGTTCTGCCCCAGGACAGCTATGTCCAGGCGCCTAGTGCCTCTACTGCTCACTGTGAAATCCGTGTAGGGCCTGCTCCACTTCCTGCCCTGAGACTTCTCCAGGATTTACACATCTTCCTAAGACAGGATTGCCAGCGTAGTGGGTCTCTCTGCCCCTTGCTCTTCCTGTCATCTAGTTTTAGGGAGATATTTGCTGATACCCAGAAAGTCTCCTCCATTCTTGGCAAGTGACAGCCCTCCCAGCTGCTGCCCCATCTGCAGCAGTCCCTTTTGGAAGAAACTTTCAAATGGAAGAGAAATATTTTGCATTTGCTCTCGTTATTAGGACATTGAATCCCCTGGCAATATCTCCCACAGGGATTAAAGTAAATGAATATATTGGTTCACCAGGATTTGCTGAAGGTTCCAACACAGCCTTGACTTATTTTTGTTCAAAATTGAGAGATGCTCACAGATGTGGTAAGAGGCCCCACTGTGGTAAGAGGCCTCGTTTTGGGGTGGGGTGGAAGGACTTGACATCAGAATGTTTTGTATTGTCAACATCTCATTTGCTCTGGGAGGCTTAAGGCATATGAATGTGAAGTTGCTGCAGTAATTTGCCTGTGTCCAGAGTGGAGTCCACTCTTGAGAGCTAAACAGAGTTCAGTAGCACTGCACCATGGAAAAATGCTGGAGGGCCAGGCTGTTCACCTTTCAGATCCTGTTTGGCCACTTCTTAGCTTATGACCTTGGGCACTTCACTCATTCTAGCTAAACTTTGGTTTTTTTTTTTTTTAATCAATAAGATGGGGAACATTAAAGGTCCATACCTCAAAGTTTTAAAAGGTTAAAGTGAAAAGCTGAAAGGAACTCCTTACTATAATGCCCAACACATTACAAGATCAATAAATTTAGCTGCCATGATTATATAATTGTCTCTCAGCATCCAGCGGGTATTCGTTCTTGGACCCCTGCAGATACCAAAATCTGTGAGTGCTCAATTTTCTTATATAAAATGGCTCAGGATTTGCATATAACCTATGTACATCCTCTAGTACTTTAAATAGGCTCTAGATGACTTACAATATCTAGTACAATGTTAATGCTATGTAAACAGTTGTTATGCCCTATTGTTTAGGGAATAATGGCAAGAGAAAAAGGTATGCACTTGTTCAGTTCAGACAAAATTTTTCTCCCAAACATTTTCCATCTGTGGTTGGCGGGATCCGAGGATGTGGACCCTCCCTATATGGATGACCAGATGTACTATTAAGGTTTTTACCACCATTGTCATTGCTATTCTTAGGTTCAACCACTAGAAAACTGAATTTTAGTTCCAGGAATAAATTACAATGTGTCATCAAAATCCTAAGTCAAAACCAGGGTTCTAGGTACAAAGGAAACAGCTTTATTTACTGAGTTGCTGCCCTCTATCAGGTGATATGCTTGGTGCCATCTCTGTTTTCCCTTATTTCAGCCCTGCAATGGCATCCTAAGACATTTCTGTTTCCATATTCCATGTAGGGTTATAATTCTGCCTCACACTCATTAGTCATGTGACCCTATATTGTTGTCTCCCTTGGTGTCTCCTCTTTGAAGTGAGGATAAAGATGGAAGCTAACTCATTGAGTTGTTGGGAAGATGAAAAGAATCAATTTATAAAGCACACAGGACATTACCTGGCATACAGTAAGTGAATGCTTGCTGGTATCACAGGTACTTGATAGGTGAGGAAGGACAGCTGTGACAATACAGGACACATTGTGTTCTCCATGGCCTGGTAGAATGTGAGATATGGGAGGAACCTTAGGGCTAAGCTGGTCCAACTCAAGGCCCAAGTCTCCCAGGGAGCTAGTAGCAGAGCCTCTGTCTGAAGTCAGATCTCTTGACCCCAGGTCAGTGCTCAGGAGGCTTCATAGGAGAGGGTGATGTGCCAGTTACATGCTGTGGCTGAATTGAATTGTTACTTCTGGCATTTGGGACTTCCTTGGAGTTCTCTGCCATTCTCCCTCCCTGGATGGAAGATGCTTAGTTTTTTCATCACTAAGTACTTATCAATATGATGTCATAGCAGATATTACCTCCTCATCAGACTATATCAGACTGCTTTCCTTTTCAGTGGTTAGTGAGGAGAGTAAAGGAAGCTTTTGTGGCAAAGAATTTGGTGTTAGGACCAGGAAAGCAAAAGTACAGCTGTATGGCTTAATACTTACTTAAAGAGTAACACTGTGAATAGACCTTATGAAGTAGACTTCAGAGATAATCCATATGGTCTATAAAGTGTCTCCTAAAGACCTTAAATTAAAACTCTGACATCTTGTGTATTTGGCTTGGCATTAATAAGCTACATATATTAACTGTTGTAATTACTAACAGTGTTGCCTGTAACCTCTACAGAATATTTACTCAAATTTCAAGTTTAAAAGTACCCTTTCAAAAGTCAGTTTTAAAATTTGAACCAATTGATGTTGTCAACAGCCATACCGCCCTGAATGTGCCTGATCTCCTCTGAACTAATTGATGTCTATTTAAAAGCCTTCTCTTGACCTTATAATTTCCATTAAAAGTGAAACAAAGCAGGCAGTTTCTTCATTTACCAATAGATGGCAAGCTCAAGGTCAGAATACATGGGATAAAAGAGAAGTTGAGTAAATAGAAATGCTGGTCAAAATTAAGCCAAGAGAAATGAATAGAGAAGTGGAATTCTCCACGTGGTAATGGTGCAGGTTGAGTGGTCGCATGGCTCCGGAGAAAGATGTGATAGTAGGAAATCCAGCTCACTTGTCCTGCTGGTCAGGTCTTTTAAAGTTTCCATTTGAACTAGCCCAGGGTTCTAGTCTTCAGTTGTGTGGGATCAGAAAATCACATACTAACTCAGTTTTCACTATACTCATCTGCAAATCCAAGTGCCATTTCACATTGGATGGACATTGCGGGGCAGGGGCAGGATATGACAAGTGCCATCTCTCTGTTTAGCTAACTGCTTGGGAAGCCTGACTGTAATCAGGATCATGATTGGTGACCTTGACTTTAGAGCCTGGAGAGTGCATTTTAATGCCTAATAGCACTGAGATGAGATAAATGATAGGGACATGACTGCCAAGCAAACTCAATGTTCACTGATAACTGGACAAGACAGCTGGACGAAGCTGTGTGGGTACCTGCTGGATTTTTCTATGCTTGATCACCATGCTTCTCAGTTTTCAGACAATACACCCTCCTTTTCTGTCCTCAGATATAAATAGCTCTGACTCTGCAGCAGCATTAAACAGGTAATTATAATTCAACCATGTCTGAGATGGTGTTCTGACTCCTTAATAGATAAAGCTCCTTGGGTCCATGTTTGCAAGTTGGTTTTCTATCATTTAATTCTCAAAAATGTCAATTCATGCGTTAACATAACCTATATAAAACCTGGGTGCCCTAGTGATCCAGTTGTAGCAAGAAGTCACAGAGGAGCACGGTCTCATTAGCAAAAAGTCATCCCAGTGTCCTTCCTGGATTCTTCTGGACAACATTAGAGGGTTTCATTAACCACAGAAAAATTACCTAAGATTCTCTCTCCCTGATCTTTTAATCTTAATCTCTCAGCCTTTCATTTTCACTCTTGACCTTCAAACTATCTCCACGCCATTTCAGTTCTTTGCTTTTTCATACCTTCCTTTCTTTTGTCTCCTCCCTGCCCTCCCGGATTCCCTTTCCAAGTGCAAACTGTTTAAAATGGCCTGTTGATTGTCATTCTTCATTACTCTTCCCTTTCTCTGATTCTGTTTTGCAAAAGCCTGGGAACTAGCTGGCAGAGAAAGTCACTTAAAATATCAGTGCATTGGGGAGGGACACACAGTCAGTCCCTTCTGGTTCACCCTGGGAAGAGTCAAAGTAGAGTTCTCTTCGTCTAGCAATAGGAAGAAGTAAGATGGCAGCATTTACCATTTCATGTATTTTTCTTTTTCCTCCTCTTACCTAAATTCCAAGCTCTTACTGGCAATTAGTGCCTGGAGTAGGTCCTCTGGTTTCTGCTGTCTGCTGTGCCCTGGGACCCTAGGTATCAGCTCAGGTCGGAATGGAGCTTCGGGAAGGAAGGGAAAAGCCACTTCTCTGCCTCGTTTTGCCCTCCCTGCTTAGCCTCTTCCATGCTCTCCCTTTTTCTCACAAGCTCAGCTGGAGCAACCCCCACCCTATGCCCATTCACCACCTTGCACTTCCCAATGCCCAGGTGACAGCAGGAGAGGGAGTCTCACCAGCCCAAAGGTGGAGACAGCTCCCTGAACTCCTGGGACACCTGTCTTCCATCAGAGTTTTCAACCATCTGAACAGTGTGTGCTCCTTACTATACTAATAGTTTGCAGGTTTATAGTGTTGCAGTGCTTCCAGAAAATGCTTGCCAGGAAAATACATGATTTACAGAAAGACAACGAGAGTGGCTTGCTCGGCCTCCCAGATCGTGGAGGGATCTGGAAACCTTCCTAATGGATTGAGATCACTTCATTCCAGATGTCTCTAGAGGGACGTGTTCCCCCTCCCAGTGGTCTGCTACTGTCAGGGACTTACACTCTTCCCTGCAATGTTCACTTCCCCCACCTTTCATCCCACAATGAGCTTTCCATGATTTTTTCCCCCCAGAAGTAGCTTTTCCAACTCTGTTCTTGTACGCATAGCAACAGTGATGATCTATCTATTCCATGTTGGTTAATGTCTTCATCATGAGGACTCTTCTGGTTTCATGGATGGATGGCTAATGTGTTTTCAATAATATATTTTGCCACCATTGAAATCATGAGTGTCGATGAAGTTAGTTCCATCGCTCAGCTTCCTAAATTATCTATATTAATAAATCTCCTTTTTGCTTGAACTAATTTGACTAAATGTCTGTATTACTTTACAACTGAAAGTGTACCGATAAATAGTGAAGCCTTTTCTGCTCCATCCAAAGAGACCTCCATGACTTCCCCTTTCTCCCTGCTCTGCATGGGCTGTAGATTTGCATTTGAAAGAGGGATACAGACACACACACACACACCACACACAATTAATTTAGAAATACACATGAGTTCATTATGCAATACTCTCTCTAGGCTTTAGAGACGTATCAGCCCAGATTCTGGTCCTCCAGGAGCTTATGGTTTGATTGATGGAGAAGATGTGTAACTGTGAAGTACTCAAGATACTAACGTGGAAAATCTATAGCCCATGCAGAGCAGGGAGAAAGGGGGGGGGGGGCGTGGAGCTCTTTTTGAAGGGAGCAGAAAAAGGCTTCACTATTTATCGGTACCCTTTCAGTTGTAAGTGATAAAGACATTAGTCAAATTAGTTCAAGCAAAAAGGAGATTTATTAATATAGATAATTTAGGAAGCTGAGCGATGGAACTAACTTCATGCGTGACTAGATCTTGGGTCCAAATAATGTATTAGGATCCTGTTTTCTCTGTCTTGAAACTTTACTTCTCTCTTTGCGTTGACCATATTTTCTCCAACATAGGTTCTTTTTTCTATGTGGCTTGGGAAAATTGCCATTCAGATGCATATCATCTCAGCTTAACCCTAGTAAGAAGGGAGAGTTTTTTAAATGCAAATATTTATGCATCTGACCCTAGAATATCTCTTGTTGGTCCCACTTGGGTCACTGAGCCTCTCCTTAGAGCAGTCACTATTGCAAGGGGATAAGGTAGTATGATTGGCCTAAACTGGTACAGGTGCAAGTCCCGGTGACAAGGATGAGCTGGGGTATTTGTGACTGATCATAACTAGCATTCCCACTAACTCCATTTACAGTGAGTGTAGAAGTGTTCCCAGGGGAAGGAAGACTGGACTGATCAAAACTGACAGGTGGTCACTATAACTTCATTGATATTTAAGCTGTGCTGTCAGAGATGAATAGTGTGTGTCAAATGAAGCAGTAAGAGGTATCCATTAGTGTTAGGAGAAACAGTAAGAGTAAAGGCAGAAAACATGAGCCCAGCCTAGCAAGTCTCGATACTTGCAAGCTCTTATTGAGCTTGGAGCATATGGCTCAGGGGTCACAGCTGGAGATGAGGCTGTGAGATAGGAGCCTCAATGGCCATTGCTTTGTCTTATAGGCAGTGGGGAGACACCTGGGCTTTAGGCAAAGGATGCAGATGGTCAGACTTCAGTATTAAAATGTCACTCTGGCAGTAGTGTGGGAAATGGCTTAGAGAAAGCAAGGCATGGAGGCAAGATGAGTGAGGAAATGCCTTCAGTAATCCAGATGAAGATGAAATGCAAGCAGCTGAATTCACTGGGGAGTAAAAGGTCCTGATGAGGAACAGTTCCAATGGGCAGGTAAGGAGATAAAGGGGAACGTTAGGGCAGTGTGGAGGCAAAAGATGAGGAAAATGGCAAGCAGAATCAATGGACGCTGACTTTCAGTAGGATGAATGTCTAGGGTGACAGATATCTGAGTTGAGTAGGGTCAGTTGCTGAGATGAAGAACGTAGAAAGAGGAATGGGCCTGAAGGTAGCCAGCGAGGGATGACTGAGAGAGCGATTGCATGTGTTGAATTGGAGGGATGCCCTGAAAGGTTGCTAGTTCAATACGGGGACCTGGGCCTCAAAGTGGAGATGGAACCCAAGAGCTTTGGAGTGGATGGGAAAGAAGGGTCCAAGAGTCACTGGGTTTGTCTTAGTTAAGGGAGGGAGAAGTCTGAGAGGTGAGGAGCACAGCTAGCCAGGTGAGGAGCACAGCTCAGACCTCAGCCATCCATCAGGCCAATGTCAAGGACCAAAGGTGTGTTCCTCAGTGGGGTCCTACTCAAGTTTACCATGATTTGACTTAAACATAATCCTTTTTTTTTTTGGACTTGTACCTAATTCTGAACAGAGGCTGATTGCATTCTTACCTCTTACCCAATTAGGAATGGCTTCGGGACCTAACCCCATCACTGTGCAAGGGACTCATCTAGAAAAGAATCCTCTTCTGCTGTTGATGCCAAACCCAAGGTCTCACTCAGTCAAACACAGATGGTAACATGCCAATGGCACGGTCTGGTTGTGTATGTTGACAATTCTTTTGTTTAGAACTTGAATCCAGTTAGGTGCTTCCTTAGGGGAAATATTAATACAGCCTACGTGTTTACTTTTCTTTTACAGGAAAAGTATCCCAACCCCTATTCATCCTTCCTTTACACCAACGCCAGATTAATGTTTCTAAAATACAATATCATATCAATGCTCTTGCTGAGAACCTTACAAAGATAGGGCAGTGTCTGTACAATACAATTCAGACTTCGTGGTCTAATCATCAATGGCCTAGTCTTAGTTAATCTTTTGATTCCCTCCCAGTTAGATTTTCCTCCTCATTCTTTCTGGAACATGCATAGCACTTCTACTCTTGCTCACATAGTTCTTTTTGCCTTGAATGAGCTGCCCATTGGTCGACATGTACCTATACCCTACCCATTCTTCAAGGACTAACTTGCAACCTATGTCCACCTTGACCATATCAGTTTACAGGGATCCCTGATGAGTCTACTGCTTGAGCATGTACAGGTCCACTACAGAGTCCAGCTGGTGATATTGTTCCCACTCGGATTCACCATTCCAATGGGCAACTCTGGAGTGAGAACTTTGCATATGAGTGAATGCACAGAGGTGGGAATGCCGGGGAAAGTCTTGGAAGTGACAAGATGTGTAGTTAGCACTCAGTCAACATTTGTGATCTGCATCTTGTATTGTAACACACTATATCTTGTTCTGGATTTAAATGTAGGAAAACTGTATATCTTGATAGTCAATAGCGATGAGCGATAAGGTCCAGTAAACTCATCTAGAGAATTTCTGGGACTGGAGATGGCAGCTGGTCCTGGACATTCTTGCCTTGTCATGTGGTGCCTTTCAGATGCTGGTCAGGTGTGCTCTTCCCACTGGGCCTTACTTTCCCCATTTACTGTCATATTATTATCTGTTTTTGGACATGCTCTGAGATTAAGTAGCATCAATTATGCACCATTGGTTGGAGTCCCTTGGTGAATGATAAGTTCCTAAGATAGGTCTCACTTTGGCAGGGAGATTCTATCCCTGACTTAGGTATTATATTCTAGTGACTCAAGTTTATGAGCTAATATTTCTTTTTTGTTGTTGTTTTGCAGATTTTTTTATTTGTTCTAATTAGTTATACATGACAGCAGAGTGCATTTTGATTCATTGTACACAAATGAAGCACAACTTTTCATTTCTCTGGTTGTACACAATGTAGAGTCGCACTATATATGCAGTCATACATGTACCTAGGGTAAGGATGTCTGTCTCATTCCACCATCTTTCCTGCCCCCATCCCCCCTCCTCTCCACTCCTTCCCCTTTGCCCAATCAAAGTTCCTCCATTCTTCCCATGCGCTGCCCCACCCCCCATTATGGATCAGCATCCACTTATCAGAGAAAACATTCAGCCTTTGGTTTTTTGGGATTGGCTTACTTCAGCATCCATTTTCCTGCAAATGCTGGGCTGGGGATATAGCTCAGTTGGTAGAGTGCCTGCCTTGCATGCACAAGGCCCTGGGTTCAATTCCCAGCATCTCCCCCCACCCAAAAAAAGAGCTAATATTTCTTAAAGTCTCTTCATTGCGTGGAAAACGTTGGCTTTAACACACATGATTAGGACATTGATTTCAACAGCTGTGGTGCAGTCACATCTCAGAAACATGGCGTTCCATGAAAGAAAAGCTTCCATCCATGGAATGGGTGGCCAGACTTTGGCATCCTTGTCTTCCCCAGGAATACAGTGCTGTAATGTCTTCCTGCATCTGTGAGCAAAGGAGAATGGTCCAGTGCTGTACATGGCTCAATAAATCCTCCTGTACACGTTAGAAGACAAATATAAACAAGCAAGCTCTCATAGGGGAAGGCCTTTCTATTCTTATGAACCACATTCCTGTGATGTTTGTTGTCTGCACTGGAGAAGGGTGGAGGAAAAAAAAATATGCAGTATATGCTGTAGTGGAAAGGATGTGGGAATGCCAGGGAAACACATCCCTTTAAAACCAGTTTCTAGGCAATAATTACCTCCCTGGAAGCAAACGTGCAATAGGAATATTAGCAAATAACGATGATTGAGTGCTTACGGTGTGCCAGGCCTTGTTCTAGTCCTTTTGCATATATCCTCTCATTTAATCCACATCCCAACCGTATGGCTTGGGTAGATTTGTTATCTCTACTTGATGTAGAAGAAGACTGAGACCCAGGGAAGTGAAAGAACTTACCAGAAGCCACACAGGTAGCAAATATAGAGCTGGAGGCATGCAGTCAGGTTTCAGATTCATACTTACCAAAATCTCAGGGAGCCCCACCCCCAAGAAACGTTCCCCCCCATGGCTCCTTTAAGCAAAGATCAAAGATAACTTCTCTCATTTACATTGTTTGGTATGCCTCACTGGATAATCTGTCCTACCAAATTTGAAATTGCAGCATATTATTTATGTATATGATTTTGCTAAAAGAAATCTGACCCTGGGGTCCTCCTGCCCTTGTTTAATTCCCTCCTGTTCCCAGTTTGTAACAACCTGTGTCTTTTGGATTGAGATTTTTATTCTTTGTCTCCAAATTAACACTGCACAGCACAGGGCTGTGTGCGTGTGCGTGTGCGTGTGTGGAAACCGCCTTTTCTTCTGGATTAAATCGTTGCAGTCTGGCTGAGTGAGGAGAATTTCTCCCACTGGCCGAGCCCACCGCAGACATGTTAGGAGAAGGCTGCTGCCTGCAACACACCCAGCAACGGTGGGGCAGGTGACGCTGCGTGTGTGCCCAGCATCTCTTGGAAGTGTCTGCACAGATGTGTGCCGCTCCTGCTCCTGCTCCCTGCCTTCACATTCCTAGAGCCAACACCCACCCACTCTGACAGCCTCTCTCTCTCTTTCTCTCTCTCTTTTTATTTTCAAGGAAAAAAGAAAGCGACAGACGGAAATAGAAGGCAAACGACAGCAGCTCGACGAGCAGGTACTCCTGCTGCAGCATTCCAAGGTAAGCGGCTGATCCCAGGAACCTGTGCCATTATTAGCCATGCAGATCACACTCGGGAGAGCTGGGCAGAGCCTGCCCTGCCGCCAAGGCGCTGCAACGGCTGAACCAGCCTTTTTCATTCAATCGGGAAACCATCTCTTGGCTTTTCTTGTGGATTTCTGAGATTCAGGGCATCGTCACAGCATTCTGATTTCTGCAAGCCTCAGATCACAGTGTGCATGTGGATAGGGTGCAGGGTGGTGTGTGCCTGTGAAATGTGGTGGCTATATATAGACATTGGAAGAGCAGACTCCACATGGTCCGGGGCTGCTTCTCCTGTGCCTTTGCTCAGAGGTTCCAAATGCACTTTTTTAAAAAATTAAAAATGTTAATATCTTTCTTGACACGGAGCAAAGGGAGATAAAGCCCTGGGATCTGAGAAAAGAACAACACTGTGCATTGCAGATTACTCTTCTATTTTATTTCTACTTTAGCAATTTTACAAGTGTTCTGTTAAAATGAGCAGTTGGCCAAAAATGGATTTTTGATTTATTTGTCTGGATTGGGTCTCCCTTGCACCGTAATAAAAAGAAAGAGAGAGAGAAAGAGCTGTTTTATTTATTTATTTCTCTCTAAAACATAATGCTCTTAAGCATCATAATTGATTACAGCCCAGGAGAAAGCTCTGTCACTGTCACAGGGACTCCACTGGTGGCTGAATGTTGCTTTGCTCATGTTCAGAGGATAAAGTGACCACATTCCATGGCCATCTACAAGTGGATGCTTGCTTTTGACTGCTCCTGGGCTTTTTTTAAGGAAGATCTTCTGCTCCAGAGAAGTTGCCATGACCTTTGTGTACATAGAATTTCTTTGCTTGGGGGCTGGTTGGGAAGGTGGTGCTGAGTCTCTGGGCGATGCAAAGTAGGGATTATTTGGACATTTTTAAAACAAAGTGAACCTTCATGGTTGCATTTCCTATTCCTCTCTAGAAAACAGGGTTGTGCTAAATGAATCCTCAAAATGAGAATCATGAGCAAGCTGGTGGGTGATTTCAAAGAGCAGCATGACCTATATCTGCTTTGCATGCTTATCAGTTTACCAGTAACTTGAACCAGAGAATTGTGCTTAAAAGGGAGAAACGCAGCATGATACTGAGAATGCTGTCCATTGTGAAAATCCATTTTCAAGTAAGGGCCTGACAAGATCCATATGTTGTTACTCTTTCCTGACAACATTCCCAAGGGAAGATTGAGACTAAAATTAGTATCCTCTTCTTCCAGAGAGGGGGACTTAAAACACTGATAGAACAGAGTGAGTTGCTCAAGGTCAGTCTGGACAGGGCAGGATCTGTAGTTCAGAATACAGTCAATTAGTCAATTCACTTCGGTAAGAGGCTAACATGTACTAAAACCTCTGTGAACTCTTGGTGAAAAGGTGAGCTGAGCCCAATGGGTCAGAGAGGCTGATTTGACTAGACAGCCTCTCTCCCCTCCAGCTTCAGGCTCATCTCTGCTCTCGCATTCTTTGAATCCAAAAATCAGGCAGTGAACATATGTCATAAGACCAGGTTCCTTTTATCCCATTCTCATCTTTCTGGGTGCCAAACGAGATACCAAAGACTCATTCATTGCCTATGTCCATCACAGTGTTAGAATGTTCTATCCATTCTTCATCTGTGCCTCCATTGATCTGTTGATCCGTCAGCTACCCATCCATCCAGTCAACAGAAAGAATAGTAAAAAGGCCTGAGTTTTGTGTGAGTAAGCAATGAGGTTCTTCCAGGGGCTTGGAAACAAGGGAATCCGATAGTTCTTCCTGAGTTTGGCTATCTAGGGGTGCACCCAGCACGTTATCAAGAAGTCTGGAGTGGGAGGACTAGAGGTGACTGAATCCAGTTAAGTGGAAACGAGTGCATTGTCTTGTCTTCTCTCTGGGGAAAGCTTGTGTGGACATAATGAGGATGGATTGTTAGCCTTGAACAATAAAAAGGAGAGCTTAGAGGTTCCAAAGGTGACAGTGTGTCTTGTACCAGCTGGAGAGAGACCCCCAGCTCTGAAAGGTCTTGGGCTTCCGTGCCTGGGGAGGAAGGGTTGCTGGCAAGGCCAGAGGTGTCATAGGCCTCACTGTGGCCCAGGGGACGCCTCCCTCCTGGTTCTGCCACTCTTTGATCTGAGTCCATCCTCCTTAAAATAGTTGCATTATTTTGATAGAAGGAAGAGAGGGCCTGATGGAGGGATGAGGTCACTTCAGACACCAGAAAGGAATGGGTTCCATTTCAAATCATTTGACTGTTGACTGAACTTGACTAGTATGAGTCATCTTCCCTGGAATCGTTAGGTTTCCAGCTTGGTGGCCTCACCCCTGGATGGAAGGAGATTCTCTGGGGTTGTATTTCCTCCTCCGGGAGCCTCAGAGGAGAGCCAGCCAGCTCTGTCCTGGCAGTACAGCAGCCTGGGAACCTCTTATCTATCCTCTATGGTAGTATTTTTTGAATACCCAGCATGTGCCTGATACTTTAAATGCCTGTCCTCAATAGTGACCACCAGGTGGATGTTGGTCTCCCCATTCCACAAGTACAGAAATACATCCATGAGGTCAAGTAATTGGCTCAAGGACACAGAGACTGTAAGCAAGGGAGCCCAGGCTGAACCCCAGGACTGTCTGCTTCCAAAGATCAGGTTCTTCCCAGGACACTCTTCTCTTCCAACTGTTTCCTTATGATGATTTGCTTAGAAAGATGCCAATGGCTGTCACCACTGTCTTTTCACTCTAACTATATTTCTGTGGGCTCCAGAAAGTTTAGACCGTGTGGAGACTTGTCACAGTGATTATTGTAGGTTTCTTAAGTAGAAAATATTAGGAAATATGTCAGTAATTACTACTAATTTCACTAATTTTGTAAAATCCCAGATGCTCTTGAAGGGAAAAAAAAAATATTCAAGTACAAAGAAAAATGGAAAACCATTAGAGTTTGGTTTCCTTTTTATTTAGACGTAATTCTTATATTCTTCATATAATTCTCATATTCCATATATGTAAATCACATATGAGAATTATATATGAGAATCAAGTAGTCTATGGACACTTCTTGTCATGCAGTGAGATATGAATTATTTAGAAAGATTCACTGGTCTCTTGTCAAAGCAAATAAATAGAATACAAGGCACATAGTTTTGATATTTTGATGTTTGTTTTATATATTTGCTCATTGCAATATTTAGGCATATACAGTAGCTTCAAGGAGTGGAATATCATTACTTTATACATGTGAGCAAACTCCTTAATGCAAAGAAGGACCAAAGTATGAAATGTTAAAACATGAGCTGCTACACCACAGTGATTAGGAAGCCTTGAAAATATTTTAGTTTCTGGCCAAATTAAACTTAAGACTTTTTTCCCTTTCCTTCTCCTTCATTCCTTCTTTTCTTTTTCTTTTAGTGGTGCTAGAGATTGAACACAGGGCCTCCTACCTGCTAAGCAAAAACTCTGCCACAGAGCTATATCCCCAGCCCTTTTTATTTTATTTTGCAACACGGTCTTGCTAAGTTACCCAGACTGGCCTCATTCTCTTGAGTAACTGGGATGACAGGCATGCACTATTGTACCCAGCCTCAGATTTCTTTTTAGAAGATGCCTAGCTCTGTTTAGTAACTAATACTTATGATGTAGGAATTCCCAAGAAACACAAATAGAACCAGTAAGCAATTTTGATTGCTGGATTGTTCTTGCTTATTGTAAAAGGAAGAAATGTGTGGTCATTGCAAAAACTCAATTTAAACGTATAAGAACATACCTAGATGAAAATATCAACTGCATCTTCCCCACCTAGATATAACCCACATGGGGTGTATGCTGCTATCCTTTCCCTGCAAGGTACCTTTATAGATTAAGATATGTAACCCTTGTCTACAGGCCTTACCAGCCATTAGTAAAATGAGATCATATTAACATCAGAGTCCTCGTTACATTAACCTTTACCTCTATTTTGATTTTTGCATGTGGATTCCTTTAAATTCCCATACAAAAATTTATGATTTTTTTGTGAAATCACAACAAACCTTGTTTTACTTCATGCTTTCTGACTTGGACGTCATCCTTGGAAGATTTTCCATCTCAAACATTTACCTATGAGATTTCTTATACTTCAGTAGTTTTAACCCACCTAGAACTTATTTCCCCATAAGGTATGAGGTAAGAATCTACATTTCCCTCATCATGAGCCACTTGTCTCAACTTGATTTACTGATTAATTCATCCTTTCCTTCCCTGATTTAAATGTCGTCTATATCACATACTCCCTTACTCTCAAGTCCACTGTTTATGGATTCCTTTGTTCTCTCCCTGTGCCCATCCGGGGGCCGGTGCCATTCTTGCTTAATCCCACGGCTCTTTAATATTGAGATATTTCATAAGGCAAGAGCCATCAACATTCTTCTTTTGAAAAACTGTCTTGGTTTTTTATTCCATGGAAACAATTATTTATTGTTTATTGTTTTCATAATAAGACTTGTGATCATGTGAGTTTTTTTTAATAAATCAACTACAGTGTTACATTAGAGAAGACTGAATTTAATATTCCCTTTTGCCTCTTGGTTGAAGGGCCAGAGATTTGTCTATTTTATTGGGCTGTTTAAAGTCCCAGCACAGAGTGTGAGCTCTGTAGTGCTGCAACCTGTGCTCCGTGGGGACTTTCACGTTTGTAAAGGTTTGTCTGACACCGTCAGAACTGTCAGAATCAAATTGCTAATATTGCAGCTTCAATACATAAGCTGCCTTTGAATGATTTATTCATGAGCAGGGAACCCCAACTAGAGTTTTCTCCTAACCCAAGCTATGAAAATGGTGGTTATATTTTAAAGGCCACAGTCTTTTCTGTAGAGACAACTGAATGGGAAAAAGATGAAGGGCTGAATCATGACCCTGTGAAATATTTATTGTCAGCCCACCAAGGTCATTTGCTGAGCTGGCCTAAGGCATCGGGAACATTGCTGCAAAGAGTCTTTTGCTATTTTGAACTTTTGGCACTAATTTGAGACTTTTCTTGGTTATTAGTACATGTGAAAGAATGATTTTGAATGTAAATATTCAACAGATAAGCATAGCTCACCATATAAAGGAACTTTACATCTTTTCCTTTTTCCCATCAGGTGTCCTCTGGCCCCACAAACAGTTTGAGGGGAGGTGAAACTCTCTTTCTTCTTTCAGGAGTCTTGGGTTGGCATCTCCCTATGTCAAGGGAATCATTTAACAAAATTGCAGAACTAAACCAAGATCATATAAGGTGGCACAAAGGAGGAAGAAAAGAATAAAAGGGTTAGGAGAGAAGGGGAAGAGGTAGGGGCACAAGAAAATGATTGAAAATGCAAACACAACTTTTGCCTCACCCTGAGTTTAACCCGATTAACCCGATTCCAGCCATCATCCACTGTGGCAGCCGATGTTAGCTTTAGCCAGATTACAGGTGAATGGTGGGGTGAAAGGCAAAACATGAAAGTTCCAGAATGAAACACAGATGAATATTTTTATAGTGCAGCGGTGAGGAAGTCTTAACGCCTGACATCAATGCCAGAATTATGAAAGATGGATTGCTAAACTTGATCAAAAAATAGACACTTGTGAGTCCTGATTTGTCTCTGACCTTCACACCTGCCCCACCCACCTGCTCCAGATACTTCTCACTGTTTGCTTAGGTCACCTTCAAAAGTGGCTTCAGGCTGGGCAAGGTGGCACATGCCTGTAATCCCCGTGGCTCGGGAGGCTGAAGCCAGAGGATCACGAGTTCAAAATCGGCCTCAGCAAAAGCTGTCTGTAAATAAAATACAAAAATAAGGCTGGGGATGTGGCTCAGTGGTCAGATACCCCTGATTCATTCCCCCATACCCCACCCCCAAAAAAGTGGCTTTACATCAGTTACCTTATCCGTACATGAGAAAGATTGGGTTAATTCATCTCAAAGGCCTTTTTTAGGTGTATTAGTTGAGGATTTTTATGTTTGTTAAAATGCAGCGTGAAGGCATGGCTGTTCAGAGTCATTCCTTCAGCAGGTGCTTATGACCAGCTGCAGCCTCACATGTCAGTCTCACAGATGAATGAAAAATGCATCACTGACTGCAAGGGACTGAGGGATGGGGTTGGTTATCAAGAAGGAAATGCTATTGGAGAAGCTGGAAAGTAGTTATCCAGGTTAGGGAGAAAGGCAGTGGTGCCTCCCAATTTTGTTAATCTTATTTGGGTGCTTTTTGGCGCTGAGGATTGAACCCAGGGCCTCATACATACTAAGCATATGTTTTACCACTTAACTACACCCCACCCCTACACACACACACAAACACACGTGATTCCTGGGTGAGGCAGGATAGTAAAGTACACCCTGTGGCCAATCACTTTAGCAGTACAGTTAGCAATCACTTATATATGAACAAATTACATGTCTTTAAATCTGTATTGGAAAATTACAGGTCAGTTGCTATAAATTTGTCTCTCTGTGCTGTAAGAATGACCAACAGATCTCTGTAATGATTTATAATGAAATGATTTATAATTAAATAGCAACACACACACACCCCAGTAAAAGCCATGGCTGGCTTTACACCCTCTGCTGATGCATTGCTAACAAAGGGTCCATTCTGGACATGCAGGGTTTCTAGACCAAACTGTGCATCTGGCAGGGTCACCACGGTGATGAATGAGTGGCATCTGGACTTCTCTGTAGAATAGTGAATCAGAACCATTAGGGAACTGTAAATTACTGTTACTAAATACTGGTAATTTAAAAAACTCCTTGCATAGGCTCATAATAAGCAGCCTGCAGTCCAACAGAAATATGAGAGTCTATGGAATTGTGCAAGGTTTGCTCACTAGAGCTACAAAAAGTTTGCTCTGAGTCTGCCTGCCCTGACTGTTGGCCTTTACCCTGCTCATCCTACTTAATCAGACTAAAAAAAAATTTTTGAAAATTTTTTAGTTTTCAATGGACCTCTATTTTATTTGTCTGTTTTTATGTGGGGCTGAGAATCAAACCCAGTGCCTCACACATGCTAGGCAAGTGCTCTGCCACTGAGCTATAATCCTATCCCCTCCCCCACCACCGCAAATTTCTTGACAGAAGTGATGCTAAGGAATTAGGGAAGCTAGTCCTCACTCTGCCTTGACTGATCTCTTAGCTTTTACTCCTTTTGTTCCTTCACTGGCCTCTGTTACTGGGAAGAATCTGTCATGTGCCCTGAGTCCTCATAGGGACTGCATAATATATTATGCAAGGTGAGGTATGTTTTTAATAATGTTGGGGACCACTGCTAGGGAGGTTTTGGAGTCATTAAAAAGTTTTTAAGAAGAGACACAACATAGGTTAATTTTTTAAAAGAACACTTTAACTTGGACTAGACAGTGGATGATTTAGGAAATTTTACAATGAAGTTGTAATTGCATAGAAAAAAAGGTCCTTTTTTTAGAGACTCATACTGAAATATTGATGGGTGAAATGTCATGGTGTTTGATATTTACTTTAAAATGCTTTGGTGAAAAACATGTGGGAAAATATGGCATAATGTTTATAATTCTTTAATCTAGATGAGATCACATGGGTATTTATTATACAGTTCACTTGATTTTTCTTTTTAATAATAGAAAATAGACACCACTCAGGGCCACACTTTCTCCAGATTAGAGTGTGGATGGTTCTGTACTGTGTCCCTGCTCAAATGTAACCTATCAATAAGCCTTTTGGACCCACCCTATAAATATAGCAACACCCTCCATATCCCTCCCCAACCCTTGCATTCCCCAGCAGCCCCATCTGGGGGAAAGTAGGTACACTGATGTGTGTGTGGGTGTGTGTAAGTGTCTATTATGTGTATATAAAATGTTTGTTGTCTCCTGACTAAAGTAGAAGCTGCAAAAGGACAGAGATTTGTTTTGTTTTAGCAGCCAGAATAATGCTGGGCATGTGGTGGGTTCTTAGCAAATATTTAACAGAATTTTTTAAATGTGGAAATAAATCTCTCTGGCGACCCGCTGGAGGTTGGGCTGGAGGGAAATGGGGAGCCAAGTCAGTGAGGAGGTGAAGGCAGCGATCCAGGTGGAGCTGATGAGGGGCGGAGCTAAAACGCCATGCCCTGCTATGGAGAGCAGGATGTGGATGGAAAGGTGTCATCTTGTCTGTTATCCTCCCTCATTCCCACAGTCCAAAGTGCTTCGGGAAAAATGGCTGCTGCAGGGTATCCCCGCTGGAACTGCCGAAGAGGAGGAAGCCAGGCGGCGGCAGTCTGAGGAGGATGAGTTCAGAGTCAAGCAGCTGGAGGATAACATCCAGAGGTAGGTGGTTTGCAGCCCTGGGGCCCCAGGCTGAGGTTGGCCGTGCAGGGACCACTTCTTGCCTCTAGGGGGCCTTTCCCAATGCGGTCACTTTTCCCAGCGCTTTAGAATTACCTTGCTTCAGAGTTCGTAGGGTGTCCCTCAACTTCCCCCATGACCCAGTGTTACTGCTCAGAGTACTGAGTATTGTATTGGGGTGCAATACGGTAAGTACAGTGATGTCTTCCTGGGCCAGTGAGGTGTTGCAAGTACCTTGCCCTTTTGCAGATTGCCCCATTTTGAGTTCTTTTATCAGCTTTTGTCTTTTTCCTCCTGGGATGAGGCTGTCAGCAGTTATTGCCCCAGCAGGGGGTCTGTTTATCAATTTGAAATGGGAAAATGGTAGCTAAGGGTCTTGGGGTTGAAATGAAGACTACCTAGGGCAGGGCAAGTGAGGGTGCATCTGTAGGTAGGTTGTGTGCCTGGGCTCCTCCAGTCCGTTTTGCATTATCCACTTGTGCTACTCCGAGGGCTGGTTGCTTTCTTTATGGATCTCATTTCATTCTGGGAGACAGGTGACCTGCTTGTGACTTCTGGGTATCCATGAGTTGAAATGTACGCTTGCACTTGGGAACTGTTGCAATCATGGGTCTCGATAGAGAACCCCAAAGACATACTTCAGCTTCTGTCCCCATTTTGCCTGATCCTAATGTCCCCTAAACAGCTTTCAGAGTAGCTTGGCTAAACTTTATATGTGTGGGAAATAGGCCAAGAAAAAGTTGGTGTGTACATGTATGCACATACACACAAGCATATATACACACATGATACATATATACACATTTTCTTAGAATACAAAAAAGGTTATGGCTGAACTGTTACCAGCCATTTATGCAATATGTACTTATATATAAGAGAAAGAGTAGGTGTTGTTATTGGCAGAAGGCAGGGGGAAAAAAATGAAGACAGATTTGTGAAATAGGAATAAAATTAGTTTTATGAACTTTTCGAACAAAATTAGCCACTTCATTGTGGCCTGAGCCTGAATATGTTGTCATCATGGTCCAGTAGGTATTAAATCTTATCTGCAAACTGAGCCATGCCATATGGAGGCCAGATTCTTAAAATGACTCAGTTTTGGCTGAATGACCATTGAAATGAGGTGTAATATTAGGGACAGGTTTACTATTCGGGTGGGCATGATCATACTCAGAAAGATAAAGGAAATCTCTTTTTACCTTTGAGGATAAGAACTCACTCAGTGCATGAAGACAAACTGTTTGAGCTCATTTAAGAGTTGGATGTCCAGGCCAGAAGGAATTAGATCACAATAAACTAAAGGGGTGGGTGCTTAGGCCCAGATTCAGGGAACATTTTAGCCCCTGTACTGGCCTTGCCAGGCATTAGCCAAACAGGAATTGGGTGCTCGGGATGAGCTGTGTGCCCAGAGCAGGGCCGCTGTGGGCATCATCTCCTGAGGACTTTCTTCCTACCTCAGAGTCAGTTTTTGCTTCCCCTCGTCTTGCATCTTCTCTACCACAGGCCCAATAATCCTTATCCAAAATGCTTACCCAGAAGTGTTCAGATTTGGGATTTTTTAAAGTTCTGAAATATTTGCATATACATAATGAGATATCTAGAGGATGGGACCCAAGTCTAAACTCAAATTTTATTTATGTTTTGTTTATATACCTTATACTCATAGACTGAAGGTGATTCCATACAATATTTTTAATAATTTTGTGCATGAAACAGTTTAGTGTACATTGAGTCACCAGAGGTCAGGTATGGAATTTTCCACTTGTGATGTCATCTTGGTGTTGAAAATGATTCAGATGCTGGAGCATTTTCAATTTTAGATTTTCAGATTAGAGATGCTCAACCTGTACAGCCTTCAGCATCTTTAGTCCCAAGGGAAGAAAGGATCTCCTCTCCCTCTTCCTGTAGAGGTCACTTGGTCCCCTATGACACCTGCCTAGAGTGGGGCAGAGTTGACTGTAGGGCTCATGGTAAACGTAGACACCCTGCAGTTACAGAATCTGTGGGATTGGCTGCAGACCCTGCAGGCTTCCAATTTTAGCTAAGTGGCTCTAAACTGCAGGTTGGATGTGTCTACTCTTATTTTCTCTTCATTGATAGGTTGCTGTTATTCTGTTTTTATGGCAACAGAAGCAAGGCCTATGCTCAGAACAGTCTATACACCCTTAGCTAACGCAAGTCCATGGTCAAGCCCACAATCCAGGGAAGGAGACAGACAGCTTTTAGTGGAAGAAACACAGATCAGAAAAGGGTGAAGAATGGGGGTGAATATTTCTGCCTTTGATACATGATGGTTGAAGTGAAAACTGTTAGGGAGAACCGAGCAGCCTGAGGGAACTGTAGAAAAGCCAGTTAATAAGAAAGAAGACACACTCAAACAACTCAATAGTACAGAGGGAAGGAAGAGGAAAGTAGACAGAAAATGAGTGGCTTTGGGATCAGTTTCAGAATTTGATCATTATATAATGGGAATTTCAGAAACTATCTAATTGGATGTGGCAAGATCACTAAATAAAGGAATTTCAAAGGAAACTTTCTTTGTTTGAAGCAAAATATTAATTGGTAGATGTTTTGGTTGGGGCCTGCTGGTCTAAGTCACTTGCAAGCAATAAATTAAATACTCCTAAAGAGACATAAACTGCTTTCAAACTGTAAAGTATCTGAGTCCAGTTATTCCCTGAAGGTATTTCAGTCCTCATTGTTGAACCAACAGTAGATTGAAGAAACTGAAGGAAGAACAGAGAATAGTAATCAAAGAACAGGTAAAATTCCCACATGGAAAGATTAAAGGAAATTTTTGCATGAAATCATTTAGAAAAAGAAAAGATGATAGTTACCTAATGCAGAACTTCCAGTACATCTGGGGTTTGTCTTTATCTCTGGACCATTTCAAATATGATAAAGATAAATTTGCATGCTTTCAAATAAAGTATGCGAATTTTCACTAAGACGTATGTCTGTTTCCCTAAATACCTTTAAGAAAAAAGAACATAACCACCTTTCTAATTCTAAGATGCCTTACAATTAATCAATAGCTGCTCCAGAAGAGCCAGGTTCACGGACCTGTTCTCTTCTGAAATGTCATTCCTACCTGGGTGTTTGCCTTGATGTAGAGAATGTTGTCTCTCTTCCAGAACTATTGTTTGTGATTCTTGGATTTTCAGGGCAACCCAAGAAGAAAGATAGAAGGAAAAGAGGAAGGAAGGAGGGAAGGAAAATATAACTAGAATATTAAAGCCCGGGCATTGGAATTACCTGGGGAGCTTTTAAAACATAAGGATTCCCAGGTCTCATTCAGTGACCCATGTAAGGAGACCTAGAATCCGTGCTTTTTTTAAAAGAGTACTCTGATAATTCTGATGTGCATTCAGGTTCAAGAACAATTGCTGCCAAAAAAAAAAAGAATAAGCTGTAAAGGAAATCCCATCTTAATACTTAAGTAAAACCCTGAAGGAGAGGAAGTAAGTAGTATTTATAAGGAAATCAATAACACACACAGGATAAAGAAGGACAACCCTGACCCTTGATTTCAAACTGATTGTGGGCCTTCCTGCTTTGATTCAAGGAAATTTGAAACCCACTCTGGGAATTCCTGGAGGTGAGAAGAGTTCTGGCAGAGAGCTAAGTCCCCTCCTCCCCACGATGGAGCCCAGCTTCCATTTGAACTTGATAAGAAGCAGCCTTGGTTTACCAGGCTCAAAATGATACAGGTCAGGAAAGCTGGTCACTCACCAAAGTCCAAAAACCTCTTACCATTTTTTGGAGATTTTTGGCTGAAATTCAAAGCAGTTTCCAAAGTGGCTGGAAATGCAGAAGAGAAGCTGGTCACCACAGTGGAGTAATAGATCATGATTCTTCTGCTCCGTTTTCTCCTGAGTAATGTCAGCAGTATATTTTTGGCTTGCTGGAAACCAGAGGTAAGAGAGGCTAAATTAGATCCAAATTGTTGAAAGCCTCTGGGCGTGATGGCATACACCTATAAAATCCCAGAGGTCTGGGAGGCTGAGGCAGGAGGATTGCAAGTTCAAAGCCAGTCTTGGCAACTTATCAAATCCCTAAGCAACTTAGTGAGATCCTGTCTCAAAAAATATAAAGGTTTAGGGATGTGACTCAGTGTTTAAGTGCCCCTGGGTTCAATCCCTGGCACCAAAAAAAAAAAAAGAAAGAAAGAAAGAATTATTGAAAGCAAAATCTATTTACCTTAAAAAAATTTTTTATTTTTTGTATGTTGACATCTATTGTATTTCCCGTTGGTGGACTACTATATTGAGAAAGTCCAAGGGGTCATTTCTGGATTGGGCCCATTGCCTACCATTATCCATGTCCTCAGTGTATGTGATGGAGCCCTGGGGGCTGCACACAAGCTCATAGTGATGCTCTTGGAGGCTTTAGCAATCAGATCCACACAAACCTTGTCTAATTCACATCTGCTCCAATCAGCACATCTTATTGCTCATCTTGTGATATTCTTCACTTAAGATTCTATTTCTAATTTCTTCAGGTTTCTTTTTGGAGGGTGGGTCCTGGGAATTGAACTTAGGGCCACTGGGCCACTGAGCCACATCCCCAGCTCTATTTTATATTTTATTTAGAAACAGCGTCTTACTGCGTTGCTTAGTGTCTAGCTTTTGCTAAGGCTGAGTTTGAACTCTCAATCTTCCTGCCTCAGCCTCCCGAGCTGCTGGGATTACAGGCGTGTGCCACCACCCCCTGTTTTTCATTAGTTTTTATTCAAGCATTTAACATATAGTTTTCTTAACTTTCTTTGTTTAGTAACAAATATGGGAAAAATTTGTCCCCCTACTTTGCCTTTTGAAATTACCCTAGTGAAGATAAGAAACCTCATAGAGTACTAAGTTAAAATGAAATGAGCAGTCACAAAGCCAGGGTGTTAATTCTAGCTCTGCCTGTAATTTACTGTGTGACCTTGGGCCCAGGTCTCACTCTCTCTGATCTCGGTTTCCTCATCTCTCAGAATCTTCTAGGCCTCATATTCTGAGGTTCTCTAATTTGAGGACTTGACTGGAAATCTCTTCTCTGAACAAATACCCTGTCGTAGAAGGCAGTGGTTTAGGATGCAGGTCAAAATTGGGGAAAAAGTTGGCTTCTTGGAGAAACAAAAGCCCCATGTGTAAGGAACTGATTCCTCACAGAGATGGCTGATTCATCTGAACAGCTGTCAGTTCTAAAATATGTCACATCAAATATTCATTGAATAGAATACAGAAGTCCCCGTTGTTAACCCAGAGAAGAACATGCAGCATTTTTATTCAAATTTAAGATACAAGTGGACTGGTCCATTTCTGCTTCTGATTTCAGACTGTCTGAGGGCCTCTGTTGGCCTCTGGTGGATATCAAAATTCACTCAATTTTCTACATTATTAAGAGGCTCACAGCAGAAGACAGATGACATCGGGCATACTCATGTGTATGTTATTTTATGGGATTTGGTCACTCACAACTGTTCTAGAAAAATCAGCCATGGAAATCACAGAAGACACTGCTTGGGAGTCATTGTGTTCCTTGCACTGGCTATTTTTAACTCCATAATATGCTGTTCTCTCACAGCAGGGCGTGGAGAAGTCCAGGCTGACATCCCACATCTGTGCACTCCCAGCTTGGGTCCCCATCCCACACTCAATTTGGCAATCCAGCCTAGTTATAGTTTCCACTTTCCCTCTATCAAAATAAAACTGTGTGTACTGTATACACTATAAACTGTGCAGTGATATCACTGTACTGTATGATATTTATTGGTCTCTTATTCTGTACTGGGTACTGGCCTAGATTCTTTGCCTCCATTTAATTCATAATGTTCTCAGTGAAGCCTCATAACCCTCCCCCAAGGTGGGGATTGATGATGATGGTGGCGGTGACAATGATGATGGCAATTATGAAATATGGGACGGACCCCTAGTAACCCTACTAATAAGTAAAAGAAAAATACTTGAACTCAGTTCTGCCTAATTCCAAAGCACGTTCTCAAAACTCCCAACAGACATTATTTTAAGCTAAGTGTTTGGGGACCTGTGATATTCAGTGAAATGACACCAGAGTTCACTCCTTGGTCCCTATGAATCCCTGGTTTTTTTTTTTTTTTTTTGTACCAGGGATTGAACTCAGGAGCACTCAACCACTGAGCACCATCCCCAGCCCTATTTTGTAATTAAATTATTTAGAGACAGGGTCTTACTGAGTTGCTTAGTGCCTCACTTTTGCTGAGGCTTGCTTTAAACTCCAGATCCTCCTGCCTCAGCCTCCAGAGCCGCTGGGATTACAGGCATGTACCACTGCACCTAGCTCGCAAATCCCTCTTTATGAAACAGTGCAACGTAGGCACCATGACCTGGGAGGTGGAGGCATCAGCCTATTGTGGTTGTTTTCATGACTGGTAAGACTGCCTCCTTCAGGTTCTTTCAGGAAATGCATGTTCCATTTTAGATTTGGTTCTCTTCTGTCTCTTTCCAAAGCCCTTTGCTCCCAAATGCACTTTCTTGGGTGGATGCAGCCTGTCTCCTGGAGATGGCATGTGGCCATGTGAAGAACTCCTCATCACACTGATGAGGAACCTGGTCCTCAGAGTTCTACTGAGCTTGGTTTGGGTCCTAGTTTGATTTTGAACAAGCCATAGAAGTTGACTTTCTCCACAGTGCCCACTTTGCAGTCTTTTCGTGATGTGTAAAGGTCATGTGCATTTGTGAAGCACCAAGTACAACAGGTTGTGTGGCTGTTGTTTTGTCCCTCCATCCCTCTAGTGCGAGTTTTCTCAGTAGCAGCACTGTTGTCATCTTGGGCTGGATAATTATCTGTTGCTGGAGCTGTCTTGTGCATGGCAAGCTGTTCAGTAGCGTCCATTGGCTCTACCCATTGCTTTCCAGTACCAGCATCTCCCACCCTCAGTCATGATAATAAAAAAATGTCTCCAGACAATGCTAAGTGTCCTCTGGGGAACAAAATCAATCCCAACTGGGAACCACTGCACTAAAGCCTGTTTCTAACAGGTGTTGATGCTAAGATAAAAATCTCACCATCAAGTAGTGATATACAGACACTAAGAAGACTTATGAAGATAACATTCATGATTCTCAGCGTAGACTGACAGTGTTTCAGTTGCTTGAAAACATAAGGCTTCTCTACAGCACCAAAGCATGCAAGTCAGCTCTGATTGAAAAGAAATGGTGACTTTTTTTTTTTTGCATCCAATGTTGTGCTCATTTTGCAAAGGCAGTAATTTTATGACAGCTCACAAAAGCCATAGAATATTAGCGTATGCATAACTGAGACAGTTATCAGATCAACTCCCCTCTGAAGCTTGAATCTGTAATGAACCCTGTGAGTGGGAGGCAGTAGGCTGTCTCTCCCTGAATGCTGAAAGTGACAGGAAACTCACTTTTATTTGCAAAGTAAAACTCAAGTCCATATCAGAACAACTCTCATTATTACAAAGGATCCTCCTTTGGGAGGAAAGTTTTGTTCCCTGTACTTTCCACCCTCTCTCTGGTTCTGTACCCTCCCCTCCTGGGACCACACAGAAAAGCCCTTTTTATAGTTCATAGACTAAAAATCTGGATGCTTGTGGTTTGTGGTCAGCTTTGGAAGCTGTCACAGATCAGGAAGGAAGCATCTTAAACTGCACTTGGGCAGTTCAACGTTGCACGTCTGTTTCTTGGTGACAGTAGCAGATCTGTCAGATAGAGCCCAACCATTGTGCCTCACTTGGGATTAGTAGAATCCATTATAATCACCTGGTTTGGTCTAGTGAATTGGCTTACTGTTCAGAACTATGAAAGTAATTAGGATTTCACCCATAAACCAAGCCCATGTAAGAGCCATAATTGGGAATTGCTTGCATTTTTCTGTCCTTGGAACAGTTGCTGCAATTGAAGCAGTTGTAATAAAGTCCACAGCTAGCTCCAAGCTTTTGGGCCTATGTTTGCTATGCCCCAAGTCTCACCTCTAGGAAAAGCTTTGAACAGAATACTTTTCTGATTTAAAAATCACTGTGTATAGCTCCTCTAGCTTATAATGTGGCCATTTCTAACCTCTCTATGATCTTAATGGAATGAAAACACTGTGCCTCGTGTTGGTACTCTTCTGTCTTGGTTTTCACTAACTGTGCCTTCTGAACATGGTGTATGAGATAGTGTGTTAGTCAGTTTTCTGTTGCTATAATAAAATACCTGAGGCTGGGAACTTCATAAAATTTATTTAATTTGCAGAAAATCCAAACAACATGGCGTCAGTTCTGGTTAGGGCCCCCCAACTACATCACATCATGGTGGATGGCATTATGGCAGAAGCAGAAGGGAGAGATTACATGTTGAGACAGGAAGCCAGAGAGTGATCACGATGAGGCTCAGTCTCTTATAACAACTTGCCCTTGGAAGAACTCACATAGAGTTCCACATAAATGAGTTCAATCCTTTCCAGGGGCAATGCCCCCAATCACTTGAACCATCTTCTCTAGGTTGCTCCTTTTTTTTCCTTTCAACCTTTATTATTGGTGCATTATAGTTGTACATAATATGGGACTTGGTGTTACATATTCGTACATGCACACAATAGAACAATATACTTTGTAGGCCCCACCTCTTAAAGGTCTCAGCACCCCTCAAGATTGTCACACTAAGGACCTAGTCTCCAACACATGGACCCAAACCACAGCAGATAGTTTTCCAGTGATCCAACAACATGGAGGTCTTATAGTTAGGTCTGGTGGCTGAAGTCTAGTGTCCATTGGAGGCTAGTGCAGGCTTTGAAAGGGAGCAGACCTCCTGGATCTGCTGGGCAGGCATCCTAGTATCTCCACCACAAAGGTCCAGAGCCAGGTTATCTCTTGAGTGCAACTGCTTTCACTGTGGATGCCCCAGAGAAGTGTTCAGTGGGACCCACAACTGCTCAAGGTTCCCACTGCAAGGCAGAAACTCTTCTAGGCTCCCCACTTTCTCCTTCATTTGAGGAACTTGGAGTTCTCCAGGACAGCAAGGGACATACAAGATGCACAACCCCCTTCCATTGTAGGATTCCAGTCCCTTAGCAAGCTCGTGCAAGGACACTAGAAGAAGCACTCCTTTTTCTCCCACTCCAAGAGCAACTGCAGTCATTGAGGATCCTCTGGATCTCCCACCCAAAACTATAAACCTTACCTGGGGGAAATCCAGGCCAGGTGGGAGGAAAAGTGAGTTAGGCTTGGCGCAGGTTTATCAGGAGGGGGCTGACTATATCCTAGGACCCATCTCCTTTTGGAGAAACCATTTTTAGCCCACCTGCAGTACATGTTTAATCATATTTGCAAAGTGAAATATTAAAGCATGGAGGCCTAAGCGTGACTCACCCAGAGCCACAGGTGGAGTGGTGAGACCACTTGCCTCCTGCTGACCAGAGGCAACTCCCTCCTTGCTGCCAAACCTCTTCATCTTCTTTGAAACAAAATCTCTATTGGAATAAAACCCAGTCCAGGAATCCTAAAGGCAAAGGGGAAGAAGAGAATAATGTCTGAATATTGCTGATGCACAGAGGACTGTGAGTTACAGGGACATTTCAGCAAGCAAAGAATGTCACTGTGCCATGCTGGGTAGTATGAGAGCTGCCACCTTAGCTGGATGGATTGTACCTGGATGGACCAGGTATCTCTAAAGACCAGTGGTATTTAGCCATTCTGGATGGGCCATCTGGCTTTTTTGTGCAGGGGACAGTGTAGTTCCATGTGGGGGCCACTGCTTGGGGAGACCCCTGCTTGCACTTCAGCCCCCCTTGCTCCCTCCGCCAGCATCCTTGGGTAGCCGCGGACTGTTCAAGCATGCACAGAGGCCCTGCCCATCTCCTGGCCTCCTGGCCTCCTTGTTGGTCATTAAGGATCCACCCCACACCACCCCATTCTTAACTAGTCTCAGGTAAGGCCTGAGGAGAGGGAGATGGGGCTCTTTTACAGGTCACTAGGGAACACGGACAAGTAACCCATCAATTGGGAGATGGTGGATGAGTTCCTTTGATGGACATGAGAAGGGCCCCAGGAGGGTACTTGACACTGAGGTTAGGCGTTGGGTGGGACTTCCCGGGGGCCTGAGGAGAGGGTGTGTCTGAACTGTTAGGCAGAAGCCTTTTCTTTTTCATGACATGACATGACATCACATTCTTTCACATTCTGTTCATCCCTCCTGGAGTCTAGGAGAGCAAGGACTCTTTGGGACACTGTGTAGTTTCCTGAGGCTGCCGTAACAAATTCCCCACAAGCGTGGTGCCTTCAAACAGCAGAAACGTTCTCTCACAGTTCTGGAGACCTGAGTCCAAAGCCAAAGTGTCAGTAGGGCTGTGCTCTCTCTATGGGCTCCTGGCCTCTCCCAGCTCTGGTTGCTTCTGGCATTCTGTGGCCGGGGGCTGTATCACTCCAGTCTCTGCATCATTTCTTCTGTCTCTCTTTTTTTTTTTTAATTTTAATATTTATTTTTTAGTTTTCGGCGGACACAACATCTTTGTTTGTATGTGGTGCTGAGGATCGAACCTGGGCCACACGCATGCCAGGCAAGCGCGCTACTGCTTGAGCCACATCCCCAGCCCATTTCTTCTGTCTCTTTAAGGACCCTTGTCATTGGATTTAGGGATCTCCAAATGATCCAGGACAATCTTGAGATTATTAAATTCATTATACCTGTAAAGACTTTTGTTGCTGTTGTTGTTATCCAAATAAAGTTGTTTTCATTAGTACCAAGGGTTAGAATGTGGGCTTAGTTTTTATTTTTATTGGTTGGGAGGCAACATCAACACGCTTAAGCTCCTAGACTGTTGGTACCAGTTGGTGCTCAATAAATGTTTTCAAATTTAGTTGGTCCACATTACCCTTAGGTAGTCCATAGAATTGTCATTAAGTTAAAAAGAAAAATCATTTACATCCAGAGATAGTACAGGGCTCTAATTAAAGGTGTGAGCGTCAACCTAACACTTGGTGGGGTCAAATCCAAGGTCTCCACTTGCACCTGTGTGATCTTAAGTAAGTCTTCTAGCTCCTTTCTTGTTTCTTCCATGAAAAGAAGACAGTTGGTCTGAGGGTATAGGTCAGTGGTAGAGCACATTCTTAGCATGCATGGGGACAAAACAAAGACACTAATATTGAGATCCACTTTATCAGGTAATGATAAGTCAATATATGCAGTGTGCTTAGAATAGGTCTTAGCTATGGCCAGGTGCGGTGGCACACGTCTGTAATCCCAGCAGCTTGGGAGGCTGAGATAGGAGGATTTCGAGTTCAACATCAGCCTCAGCAAAAGCACAGTGCTAAGCAACTCAGTGAGACCCTCTTTCTAAATAAACTACAAAATATGGCTGGGGATGTGGCTCAGTGGTCGCGCGACCCCAAGTTCAATCCCCCGTACTTACCCCCACAAAAGAAAAGGTCTTAGCTTTTATTATAAAGGTTAAAATGACACAGCAGTGTATAATAGGCACATAACCCACAATTGTTGGATTTTGCCAGAATCCCTCTGCACTTCAGAACAGCTGAGAGCCATGCCACTGCCCTTAGCTTAGCACTCCACACCCAGAGTCACCTGGAGCTAGGTACAGAGGTCGGGGGCCACCTGTGAAGCACTGGTCCTCACCTCTGTGGTAACACAAGGCTGAAAGAGGGGGAGCAGCAGCCTCGTGGCTCCTGATGGCTTCTTGACTATGGAAGAGGCAGGTGTGGGTGTTGTCACCCTCGAGTGGCGAGTTGCATGTGTCATGAGCCGACTGCTAGTATTGTTCTGCTGTGGACCAGAACAAAGCCTGATCCAGAATACTTAAGAACATTGCTATAAACCAGATGGCAGAGAGACAGATGTATGCCCCTAAATCACATTTTTCCCTAAAAATACTGTCATTGCCATAGTTTTGTACCACTTTATTCTTAGATCTGGCTGGGGGGGGGGGGGACTTGGAGACTCTTTCCGCTTAACCTCTCCCCATACTGCTCATCTTAAAGGTGGAAGAACCTGAGGCCAGAATAGCCCGCAGGACTCTCAGTACAGCCCCACCAGCCATGCTCCTTCTGGAACTCAGCTCAGGTTCTCAGTGTTCTTTCAGAGTCACGGTTCTTTTTCTGTAACAAATGCCAAAGAACATCTTAGGTCCTGAGAAGAAAATCACAAATTCCAAATTAGTGCCTCAGAATGATTGGTTCGAGCAGCTTTTTCAAAAGTACATCCTGGGGGCATCTCAGGCTACTTACTGTACCAGGGCTGGGGTCTGCTATGGACCGCAAACGATGGGAACCTAAGCCACCAGCATTTAATCTTAGCTGCACAGATGTCTTAGTTTGTGATCTTGAGAAAAATCAGTTTAATGTCCCAGCTGAATCTGTAAATAGGAACAAAAAACAAAATCTGCTCTCCCCGGGGACATCCTAAGAATGTTTGTCAGACTACAAGAGGAGGCTTGGAGAGATAATTTGGTTTGGGAAAACAGAAGTGAAACTTGACTCTTCATTCTGTAAGACCCCCCCCCCATGCTTAAAAATGTATCAGGGGACTTATAAAGTCCTCTGCCTTCAGGTAGGACTGTGCTTATACTTTTTCTGAGTGATGCACATTTCTCTGACTTTCAAGGAGAGAAGAGAGATTCTACGACAGTGTCTATTCTTTTGTCCTGTGCTGTTACAATATAAATGGAGTCACAGAGTTGATCAGGGAGGAAGCCTGACTTCCTCAAGGCACTCTCCCTCAGGTGGTGAGTCAGAAGGGACCTCCTCAGATATCAGGGACAGTGGTGCTTAAATTCCAAGTGTGCCCTGTGGCCAGTGGGCTCTGATACTCAGATGTTCCTCAGCTTCTCTGCATTGGGTGAAATCTCACTGGCTTTTACATATTCTAACGGGAGTTTTCTCCACACATCTTTTGCTTCACTCAATAATCAGCCCCTCCTTGGATATGAATCCCATGCTAGATACAGAATTCTAGTAACAGGAAAATGTGGATTTTCCACAAAGTTTTAGTATCCATCACTCCACCTTCTAGCAGGGAGAACCGAGGCCATCCTGGCCTGATTATTATAGGGATGATTGTTCTTCACTTCACCACTTCCGTGCCCTCGAATTGGTTACCCAAGGTTTTGTGCCTCGGTTTCCACATCTGTGAAATGGAAATAACCATAGTATGCACTTAGAGGATCATTGTGAGGAGTAAATGAGTTAACACATGGAGGTTGGTTAATTCAAGAGTCTGAAGTGATGAGAGATGCTGAGATCTGTCGTGATCTAAACCTGTGTCTGCTTCAAGCATATGGAATGATCCTCAGGCCAGATTTTTCACTATTTATTAGTGAAATTCTGAAATGTTTCAAATCATATTCACTTTGTTCAATCTAAAAAACAAGTGTAGTTATATGGCTTTGGGAGAGTGAGGATGATTTGTTGCCATTTTTATAAAATGACCTTTGTTTCTCACACTGTGCATCTTCTGTCACCAAGATTCCACTGCCTGGGCTGGGGATGTGGTGCAGCGGTTGAGCACTCACCTAGCATGAGCAAGGTCCTGTGTTCAATCCCCCGCCGTGCAAAAAGAAAAAAGAAAAAAAAAAACCCACCTAGTTTGTTCAGTAAGAAAAGGAGCGCAGAGAAGCCCGCCTACTGTTTACAGTCAGTGTTATTTAACCACTAGAGCATGAGGAATTGCAATAAAATAAATCATAGGTAATCACATTTACAAGCCAAGAAGACATGATTTAATAAAAAGAAATGATTTACATAAGTGCTCTATGAAATCCATTTGTGGGTTTCTTTATTCTCTTGAGAATTAATAAGCATATACTTTTCAACAAGAAAGAATTTTAACAAATGTCACCTAAAAGCAATGCTACCCTGCTTCCTCACAACAGTTGTGCCCCTCAGGTTGACCCTAGCCAGAGCAGTGTCAAGGTCAAGGTCCTGACCCTTCAAGTGCAGGTACAACTTCATCTTGCACACACCTGTTGTGCACCCACACTCTGGTTCTCCTAGATGTTCTCTCCAGACCGTCTACAGATCAGGAAACATCTAAAAAACAAAACAACAACAACAACAAAAAACCTCTTTCCCAACATTTTTCAGGGTGCTGTATTCATAGTCCTGCTTTTCTGTATGTTAGAAACAAACTCGCCTGGGCTAGTCCATGTTCACACGCGTAGGAGCCAAAAGTCCTTTACTTGGGTCTCCTCCGCCCTTGCTTGTTGAATTACTGCCCCTTTTAAAAAATCAATCTCAAGGTTAGGAATCTCGGTAAGAACAAAACTATTTTGTGAAGATCAAATAGTGATGTCTGACTCTGGAATGGCCATTTGTTAAACCACAACAACTACAACAAAAACCTTTCCTGTCCTTGAGACAAACTGCACCGACTCCATGCCCTTCCCCTGGAGCCCTCCTCTCCCCTCCCTTCGCCCCACACAGCTTGGAGCAGTTGTCTCTGCTGAGCGGCTCCACCCCCCATTCACTGTCCTACACTTGCCACCAAGCAGTGGCCGGTTAGGAGCTCAGCTCAGGGGAGACATTTGGATCCTTACCTGAGTGGACTGTGGAATCCCAGTGGAAGCTGCTGACCGCTCCCTATTTCTTCATGAAACACTCTCCTTGGTTGACCTGACGTCACACTGTCCTTGACTTCTGTCTCCTCTTCCTTGTTCCATCCTTGAAATGCTGGCCCTGAGTCCCCTCCTTTCCTCCCCACGTCTCACACTCAGTCCGAGGGCAGTCACTGGCTGCCGTGGCTTCTTCACGGTGACCATTCGTCCCTCCCTGTTTCACTTTCTGGCTACACATACAGCCACTGTCTCCTGACCGTTGCCATTTGAATGTCCCCCAGAAACCTAGAGCTCAGCCCGGCAGAGCTGGGCTCCTTCCTTCTCCAGCTGCTCCCTTGTCTTGGGTTCTCAAGCTCCTTGAGAAGGCATCACCATGTCCCCCGTTGTTCAAGTCTAAAGCCAGGCACTGTCCTTGATTCCCCTCGCTCGCGAGCTGCCGTCCTCGTCACTTGTGCTATATGGTTCATATTTCTTGAAATCTCCCACTTTTCCCCTCCCGCTGCCGTGGCGCTAACCCAGCCCATCGTTACCGTCCATGTGGATTGTTGCAATGGCCACTCACCTGCCTCAGCTCCATCAGCATTGTGTCTAACTCAAACCCTCCCCAGCCTCCAGGAGCATCTTTCAACCCTTTTATCTAATGATGTTGCTCTTCAGCTGAAAACCCCGTCCCCATTCCCCTTGGACTCTAAGATAAAGTCCTCTCCCTACTGTGACTTAGAAAGCCACTTACGATATGGCACCTGCTGACTAAATTGGCCTTGTTTTCCTTCTTTGCGTCCTGCTGTTACAGGCCCTCCTAGTAACTGCCTGCATTTCTTTGGATACAGCTGTGTGTCCTGTTCTTTGGACATATGTCCCTTCTTCTAGGAATGTTCATCGGCTCCTCTTTATTTGGTTGACCCCTTCAAGCCTCTGTTAACACACTCCTAAGATCCTGCTTCCCTGATCTCCAGGGTTTTGTTGTTGTTATTGTTGTTTTTGTGTTTTGTTTTGTTGGCTTTTGGTGGTGGGTATTAAACATACTGAACCATATCCCCAGCCCTTTTTCTTTTTTATCTTGAGACAGTCTCACTAAGTTGCTGAAGCTGCCCTCCAACTTGTGATCCTCCTGCCTCAGCCTCCTGAGTTGCTGGGATTACAGGCATGTGCCACCACACCCGGCAGTGAGCCCCAATATTTTAATGTTCTGCATGGGCAATTTTAGCCTAGAATTTTAGCCTAGAACACATAAGGAACTGTTTATCTTTCTTTTCTCCTCTAGTCTCAGCTCCCTGGAGCCAGGGAGGGTATAGAATTCACCTGTGTATTCTCAGATCCTGGTACACTGCCTGGCTCTGAGGGCTTTCCTATGTATTTACAAAAAGAAGGAAGAAAAGAATGAAGAACAAGTGATACACCCACAGTAACCCTAGGTATAAATGCTGGTGAGATTTCTCTATATAGATGTCTTCAGCCAAACGTCTGGGCCTTTGTCTCTATTACTCTGATTGAGATGTAATCATGATAGAAACTAATGGAAGGAGACTATTTCCTGGATGTGGCTTTCACTAGCCCAGAAATATGGACAAGTACTGCCACAAACCATCCACACTTACAACTTATTGCTCTGAAGTGACTGATAGACATTCATTTGGATCAGGATTATTAAATGAGTGTCCACTGAGCATCATGCATGTGGCTAGATGTTGGAGTTATGGAAGTCAATATCTTTTCCTCTGCTCTTGAGGGTTGAACAACCTAGGCATCCAGTGGATGGAGTATGCATATAGTAGGTGCTGACAGGTGTCCTATTATTCTCAAGGTAGAAATTCAAAGAAAGGGAGAATCATGGAGGACCTTAGGATTTAGGTTTTATCGCAGTGAGGTTCGACTGAGGTTAACCTTTGTAAGAGTTATTCACCCGCGTTGAAAGCCAGGTGAGGTTAGAGAGGCTGAGATGAGAATGATGTACATAGTCATTACCCTCAAGAGACCTATCATTCACCCAATAATTATGGGAGACAACTCTTCACAGTTTCTTAACTTTGAGTTTTCAGAGGTCTCCTGAAGCTTCTGGACTTTAGGTTTCTATTGCATGTGCATCCCATCATTTAATGTTCGATGGTTCCTTTCTAAGAAAAAATTCTTGCCACCAAGAGAGTTAACTTTGACTCCAGACAGATGTTCTGGTCCCCACCCAGAACCGTCTATTGGAAGATTAATACCTGAATGCTTTAAAACTGTGATGGACCCATTCCAAAAAAAGATTCAAAAAAAAATATCCAGAGTCAGGTTCAATGTGTCTTAATTAATTGGAAGGAAATTTCGGGCTCATAGGAAATGAACTGTGAAGGCTGTGCTGGGACCTGAGCTGTCATTGAGTTGGAGCAAATTGACCCGGATATCACGAGATGCAACCAGAATGGAAATGAAAGCCCTTCCTGGACCAGAGTGTAGCCATGACTCCTTTCAGCCTCCAGCAGGATCCTGTCTCTAGAGCTGGACTTGACTTACCAGATGACGCCATCGTGAGGAAACCGTGGCCACGTGGGTGTTGGAACGGAGCTTAACTGGCAGTGCCATGGAGACTTCGTGCAGACCAACCTCATTTGGCTCTTCTCGGCTCAACCGCCTGTTGTGAACAGCTGGCAGGACTCAGCTCCCCTCGGCTGTCACTGTCTCTGGTATATTAGCTCTTCTTGGAAAGGGAGGGGAGCGTGGACACAGAGAGGAGGATGAACAGCAGATCGCTGCTCTCCAAGAGTCACTTCCTCCATCGGGAGCCTCGGCATGGCCAGCCATGGGATGGGCCTTCTTCCCAGGGGCTGCTGCTCTGGGATAATCTCAGGCCTAATCACAGAAGCAGCTCTGGAGAAAAGACCAGCGTAGCTAATGGACCCAGGTTGTGGAGGGCTTTGAATGCTAATTGGAGGGACTTAGAACTTATTCTGGAGGCTGTGGAGCACTCTTAAAAGTTGCAGTAAACGCAGGGGTGAAGCTAGGATGCTGGTTCCATGCTACAGTTAGAGCAGAAGGGAGGGAGAGAATTTAAAGGCAGACAGTGAACCAGGTGGGCATGTGGCCAGCTTAAGTTGAATCTGGTGCAGTGGAGGAAGACACTCTACCAATCCAGGATACCAGAAAATGAATACAAAAACGGGTCATTCAAAAATCCCAAGGTCATTGGGCATGGTGGTGCCACAGGCAGCAATTTGGGAGACTAGGGCAGGAGGATTGCAAGTTCAAAGTCAGCCTGGGCAATTTAGGGAGACTAATTCTAGGCCTGCTTAATTGTGTTTTCTTTTTAATATCAGCAATATCTTGGGCCCTAAAGGACTTCTACCATGAATTAGAGGTTCTTCTTCCCCAGTAGTTCCCAAAGCTAAACAAGATCTTATTGTAAATGCAACTTTGTTACCAGAGTTCTAGGCCAGAAGCCTGATTCTGGGGGGTTCCAGCAAACCACATTCAGCCACTCATCCCAAAAACCAAGTAGAAAAAGAAATGGTGAAGTCCAGGAAAGGAACTTTAATCGGTATAGCCATATTGGGAAGACAAAGTGAGATCCAGCATCTTGGCCCTGTCTGCAGGGTGCTGACATGAGCTTTGGAGGAAGAATCCTAGCCAGGGCAAGAGGTAAACGTGATTAAGTGATCTTGGTCAGACTGTGGTCTGGTTGATCATTCTCTCAGTTCTGGCTCTCCAAGGTGGCTGTGGAGAAGTCCTTGTCACTTCATAGGGCAATCTCCATTTGCTGCTCAGGATGTATATCTGTCAGACCTGTGACCCTGAAAGGGGGCAATGTGGTTTCTGTGAGAGGACGGCTGCTTAGGGGGCCAGTCTCATCATGGGGTGATCTGCCTGCAAGTCTCCGCTGTTCCTGGAAGGTGTAGGGCAATTACTAGAGACTTCTTGGACCCACGCTAGGGGCCTGAAACAGGATGCTGTAAATATCCTTACAAACTTGCCTTAGTCTTGAAGGGGGACAAGATACACTAGGTAAATTTAGGTCTAAGAAACGTTGTACTATCAGTTTTTAGGTGAACACTCCTTAAATTATTAACATGCTTACATATAGAGAAGTGACTGAGTTTAAGGTCACAAAGTTTAAGGTTATGAAGGACACAGAAACAAAATGAAGGTAGAGGTGCCAAGCTTTATCCTGGTTTTAGTTACCTCTTATCCTTAGGCCTAAGAGTCACTGCTGTTAGCAAAGGCAGCTTTGCTTTTCTTCTTTCTTTTTTTTGCAGGGGTACTGGAGATTGAACTCAGGGGCACTCAACCACTGAGCCACATCCCCATCCCTATTTTGTATTTTATTTTGAGACAGGGTCTCACTGAGTTGCTTAGCACCTCGCCATTGCTGAGACTGGCTTTGAACTTGTGATCCTCCTGTCTCAGCCTCCCAAACTGCTGGGATTACAGGCGCATGTCACTGAACCTGGCCAAAGGCAGCTTTTCTAAGTTCCTATCAGAATGTGGTTTTAGCATCAGCCTGACTTTCCTCTGAATTTCAGTTCCACGCCTTGTTAACTACAGGAGACCTTGGGTAAGCTACTTAACCCATTTTCAAATCAGGAATCAATGATGTGCATCTCATTTGGCTGTGGCAAAGCTTAATTTAGTTAATGTAAGTAGGGGGTCTAATCAATGCTTAGCATAGAGTGCGCCCGCTCACCTTGTTGTTTTCCTCTTATGTTTTTCTCCTTATGCATCAGACAGTTCATCCTCTGTGGATCCTGTTTTCTCTGGCCGGAGGCAAAGCCTTCATGGGAGAGATGTGGTCAGAACAGCAGCATTCTCTCATTGTGTAGTCAGTAGTTCAGTTGCCCTTCATTTGGCATTGCTTTGGGCCCCTGAAAGGCAGTGCCAGGAAGCTGCTTGTCCATTGTCAGGGGCCAGGCCACCAATGACTTCTTCTATAGTGGTTGTTTCTTTTGGGTTCAGTTCTTTTACAGATGGAGTGCATTTATGAACTTGTTTAGCTCCTCAGCCACTTCTCAGCACTCAGAGTGGAGGACACCACAGCCACATTGCAGAACCTCTGTTCCCAGAGATTTAGTATGCTGTCAGCCCTGGCTGGACTTTGGAAATCCAAAGATGCAGAGGACCCATTCATGCTCCAGGAGGAACTCCCTATTCAAGAGGGGACATGGCAGTACCCTTACTGTGGTCCAGATAGGAGGAGAGCATGGGGAGGCAATGTGCACCCCCCTCCATCCCCCAGGCACTCAGGTTGACTTGGTGCAAGTCTGTGCTAGGTGCTAGGATTGCAGAGATAAATGCCCCCGCTCTGCATCAGAGCCCCCTAGCCTTCACGAACCTCCTCTCATGTTTGACCTCACAAGCCAGTTATCACTCCTGGCCCAGGTCAGTGGGTTCCCAGACATATGGGTGAAGGAGCTGCTCCTTAAGCAAAAGACCAGGCACACGTGTTCTGGCGAAGCATACAGAGCCAGCTTCAGGGAGGAGAGGGCTGAGTGGGAGCATGTCCTGTAGAAGGAGCCATGGGGTCCCTGTCAGCACTGTATCTGGTCTTTGTGGCGGGGAGTGTCAGAGGTGTTGGGTCATTGGTTGGGTGGTTCATTATTGCCTTTGTGTAGCCCGTTTGTCACATGGTCCCTGTAAAGGCAAGGTCTCAGTGAAGATAGTTTGCATATTCCCAGGCTCAACCCTCAGGGGGCCCTCTCGGCAGGTTTTACAGAGCATGTGGCAAATAAGGTTTACTGGCTCTGTGGCTCAGCTGGAGGTTTCTGTGTGCAACGCTAGGGGCCAGCGCACTAATCCTGTGAGAACAAGTTTACGAAGTGTTTAGGGCTGTGGACGTGTTAACATCCATATGATGAACTCTCTCTTCCCAGGGAACCTCACAACACCACATTCACAGAAGGACAGCCATTGCAACCAGACACTACCCAAATCCCCAGTCCCTCTGTTTGTGGAGTGACTTTACCTGCCACTAGATGGCTCCCCAAGTGAATATAAGCCTCTCCAGCACAGAGGATTTCACTTTGATTTTCTGGATGAATTTTCTGGTTTATTATTATCATGTTTATATTTTTTTCTTTTTGTAGTTGTAGATGGACAGCATGCATTTATTTTATTTGCTTATTTTTCTAATGTGGTGCTTAGGATTATTTTACTTGCTTATTGTTTTTAATGTGGTGCTGAGGATCGAACCCAGTGCCTCACACATGCTAGGCAAGCGCTCTGCCACTGAGCTACAGCCCCAGCCCTGAATTATTTTTAACACATAGAAGGACACACAATCTTAACTTTTACGATTCTTGAAGCCAATAATTAGTTATTTAATTATTCTTTAAGCATTCAAATGATGGAATTTATTCACATTCTCTGAAAAATTGTTTTAACTTAAAAATCTATAGGTGTTCCTGAATCTTCCCAGCCACCTCCCAATCCTCTTTCAGGATTAAGAAGATGAATTTGAATTTATTTTACTAATAGCATGTTCTGTTTGTCTTGTAAAGTAATGCATGCAGTGTTTAAGATACTAGTCTTTAACTTTTTAACTTTCGTTTTTTTGGTACTAGGGATTGAACCAAGAGACACTTAACCACGGAGCCACATCTCCAGCCCTTTTTATATTTTATTCAGCGACAGGGTCTCACTGAATTGATTACTACCTTGCTAAGTGGCTGAGGCTGGCTTTGAACTTGATATCCTCCTGCCTCAGCCACCAAAGCAGCTGAGATTATAGGCATGCGCCACTGCCCCAGGCTTTTTTTTTTTTTAAAGAACTGAAAGAGGAGGAATAAACATTAAATACTGCCTCCATGGCAAGCAGTATTCTGAGATGTTTTAAACATTCACTCACTTAATCTTCATAATTTTGCAGTTACTCTTCCACATGATTCATTGTAACCATCTTGTATTAGGAAAAGGAGCAAGAAGCTGACCCCAGTGTCCAGCCAGGAAGAGGCAAAGCTGTGTTCAAAAACTCAGATCAGTCAAACTCTTAAGTGCGACTGGTTTGCAGGTACCCTGTTGCTTCCACTGGGCTAAAACAATCAAGGAGACTTAACACAAATCAGATTATAACATAAAAGGTATTTGGATGCTGATTTCTCTGTTCCCCCCCACAACCAATTTTCTTCTCAATAACACAGGAATAAAATAATTCCCAATTGTTGTGAAAGGCCATTGTGAACTCCAAAGCATTGTGCAAATGTTTGCCATTATTGTTGTTGTTGTTAGTAGTAGTAGTAGTAGTAGTAGTAGTAGTAGTAGTAGTAGTATAGGTTTGGATTTTGTGGAAATATGAGGATTCTCATATGTGTCCTGGAAGTATGCAATCATTCATTTGTTCACACAAAATTATTTACTTCTGGTCCCAGGTCATAGCCTCAGTGAGCAACCTCCCATACTAAAGTTTCTGCCCTAGTTCCAAACTAAGTGTAGCCTGCCCTGGAGTTCTGATGGTCAAAGGTAATGGTGAGTTGTCCCTATGCTTTTCAGAAGGTAATTATCCTTTAGTCTCAGGATCCAGAAATGTCAAATATGGTAGAGCAACTTGAGGAGCAGAACCCCTGCTGAATATGGAGATGCCTGGTGCTAATCTTGTGCAAGCCAAACTAGCAGGAAGAGGCAGTCATTTTTTAAAAGAATTATTTGGGCCATCCCTAATCTGAAAATCCAAAATCTGAAGTGCTACAAAATCTCTTTTTGAATGCTGACATGATGCTACAGGTGGGAGATCTCATACCAATGGACTTTGTTTCATGCACAAAAGTATTTAAAATATTTTCAAAAATTACCTGGGGTTGTGGCTCAGAGGTAGAGCACTCACCTTGCATGTGTGAGGCACTGGGTTCTATCCTCAGCACTGATAAAAATAAAAATAAAAGATACTGTGTCCACCTATAACTAAAAAATAAATATTTAAAAAAGATTGGCTGTTTAAAAAAACTTACTTTCATGCTATGTGTATGTGGTATATATGAGATATAAGTGAATTTAATGTTTAACTTGAGGCTCATCTCCAAGATATCTCATTATGCATATACAAATATTTCAAAATTTTAAAATCCCAAAACTTCTGGTGGTCCCAAGCATTTCAGAAAAGGAGTATTCAACCTATCTCTAAGATTTATATTTTAAATGGTCCATAACAGTGGGCCTCAATTAAAAGTGAAAATCTCTGGATAAATTTTGAGAGTGACATTTTTTTCCTTTGGATCTAACATGTTGCTAAAAGCTACTCTAATTTGGCTTTACCCTTTTGCTTTGATCCTTACCAATGAATTATTTTGTACCTGGAAGTTTTTATTGGCAGGCTCCTGATGTAAGGGAACTCTTACAGAGAGCATTTTGGGCTGGAAACCTCAGAATTCTATATTATTCTCAGTGCAACATTCTCAGCATAATAGCTGTGACTATGAATCCAGCTATCTTTTTTACTGAATTAGGGTAAAGTTTATAGGGATGAAGTTCACTAAGGAATATTTTAAACATTATTTTTAGTTTCTAAAGTTTTTGCCTAAAAACTCCATAATAAATGTGGTGGGACATTGGCCCACTCAGCTTGCCATAGCCTCAGAACACTTGGCAGCCTGGACTCCTCCCCTGAGGCTATTCCATCTCTGGGCCTGTGCAGCCTCCAAGCCACAAGGGTGCGCCCAAGAGCCAGAGCCAGGATGGTTCTGCTTCTGCCTCAAAACCAGCAGAGCCCCTGGAAAAGGATCCTTTAGGGCCTTCTCACTGACTTTTTTTTTTTTTTTAATTGAACCCAGAGGCTCTTAACCACTGGCCACATTCCCAGTCCTTTTTATATTTTATTTGGAGACAGAGTCTCAAGAAGTTGTTTAGGGCCTTGCTAAATTGCTGAGGTTGGCTTTGAACTCACGATCCTCCTGCCTCAGCCTCCTTAGTTGCTGGGATTATATCCAGCTATGATTGACATTTTAAAGACCGAATGTCTTATTGTGAAAGAATGGCAGGGGAATGAGAGAGAGGCTTCGTTGCTTGTGCTAAGGGGAAACCAACAGTTCAGGGTTGCAATGTGTAGCACAGGATGCTGATGTAGCCTCCTGACTCTAAGGAAGAGAAGTCTTAGCAATTGCCAGACCCCATAATAATCCTGGAGTCTGTTCCTCCAAACCATCTCTTTCTGTGGCCATGATATAACCCTTGAGGCTGGGGTTGCCCTTGCAGTGGGAACTCATGGGTTTGAGACACTTTCAGTCCTTTATTAGGGCTTGAGGTTCAAGTTCATGCCCTGGCCAAACCTTTACCGTAGACTACCCACGGGAGCAGAAATACCTTTTCTTCAAGAATAGGAGCCTTGTGTGCCTTAGGCAGCTGGGCTGCCAGGGAAGTAGCTGAGAGGTGGGTGAGATGGGGAGGAGGGAAATCCTGGGGTCTCTCTAACCTCATGCAAATTCTAACTACTGGGCAACCTCATCTTTTTTCTTTTGATTATAGTTTCGCAATGTATTGTTGCTTAATTCTTTTCAGCCCAGCCTTTGGGACCACACCACTACCAAAAGATTGACTTAGAGAATCCTCAAAGGTATTATAATGTCAACATCAATAAATGGAACCTTCTTGCTCCCCACTGTAGACCAGGCTATGTGTGGCTTTACCGTCTCTTGCCTGGACAACTTCTAATTGGTCTTTATGCTTTCTGTGCCTCTCTTACACATCCAAATCCATTCTCCTCCCAGACATAGTCTTTCTAGAAGGTAGCTGATCCCCTTACTCCTTTAAAATGAACAAACAGGAAACTCAGATGGCTTCCTGTTGCCTTTAGGATCAGACTCCTTAGGATGGCTTTCATGAGCCATCACATAGGGGACCTGACCCTCCCCATCATGAGTACATTCCAGTCCTCATTCCTTCCCAGATCCTCCTCACTCATTAGGACCCTTCTTGCACATTCTGACTCAGAGCCCGTCATCCATGCTGTCACCTGACCAGACATGCCTTCCAAAGGTGTCAGTGGTTTGTCTCATCCTTCAAGATCTTACAGAAAAGTGTCAAGCTCCTGAAATCCTACCAGGCCCATTCCCTAAGCAGAGTTAGTGAACACTGAAGGATCTTTCTTCCCATCCCACGGGACTTCCAATTAGAGCTTCACTGAGTCCTTTTTCTTCCTTTTGGCACTGGAGATGGGTTCAATCCCAGGCTGGGGTGTTTACCACTGAGTTATCTTCCCCATCCTGATTATTTTTTATTTTGAGACAGGGTCTCTCTAAGTTGCTAAGGGTCTTGCCAAGTTGCTGAGATTAGCCTCGAACTTGCAGTCCTCTTGCCTCAGCCCCCTGAGTCTCTGGGATTACAGAAATGTGCCACCACATCTGGTGATGAGTTTCCCAAAAGAGAGACCCGGCACCACTCTCTGCCCCTAGCTCAACGCTTGCTTGATAAATATTACTAAATGACCCAGAACACTTCATACTTCTCCTTCAAGTTCACAGAGACCAGAGACAGGTGCTTCCCAAGCATTTTAAGTGCTGTGGCTTCTTCCCTGGCCACCTGGGCCCGGAACCCGCCCCCCCCCACACACACCATTTTCACTTCAGGCCCTGGTCTCCCTGCTAGGTTCCCAATCTCTGAGCCTGGTAGACCTTGACCCACAGCAGGGTGGCAGCCCTCCACTCTGGGGAGAGGAAGGGACAGGCTGAGCAGCCTGGCCTCTGAGAACACCACCCAGAACAATAGCAGGAAGCACCCAAGAGGAAACAATCCGCTGGGCTGAGCCCCTGCTGAGGAGCTTCCTGATTGGCTTGATCTCTTCTGAGCAGGAACTCTGAGAATAACTTTGGAATTATCCCAGTGGGGTGACACATTTCTCCTCTGAAAAGGACTTGTCACCTGGTAATGTCAAACATGGAAAACACAGATAGGAAAAAAAAAAAAAAAAACAGAACCAAAACCCAGGATGGAGTTTCCTTCAGGGAGAATCCTTTGGATTCACCAAGCCTCCAGGCCCTGCCATAGGCCCTGCCTCCAACCTCCTTCTGAGTCTGGGTCCCAGGTACAGTTAAGCTGTCATTTGTACCTTCCAGATGAAAAAATCCTCCCCTCCAGGGCTCACAGGCCAGAAGGGCTGTTGGTTCTCTAGTAGCCTGTTGAGCAGCTCATGGAAACCCACAGTGCAGGTGGCTGCAGGAGAAAATGCTCCCTTTCAGAACCCGGGTCCTGCAGTAGACGTGAGCTCTGGCGTTGCAGGAGCCATGGCCATACCTGAGTTGCTGGCTTCCTTTCCTGGAGCCCCTGTTCGGTTCCGAGCTGAGGTGGGAGATGGTGTGGGTGGAGCTTCTAGTCAGTTCTCTGCTAAACCACAGCACCTCTGTTTGATCAAGATGTTGGAAAAGAAAATTTTGTCCCTGTCCAACCCCCACCCCCACAAAAAAGGAAATACTGAAAACTTCTGGTGTCAAAGCTCTTTCATGTGCAGGAAGGAGGCAGCACCATCTGGCAGTCGGTTTCCCAGTCTTTGCCACGTACTAGTGGTGGGTCATATGTGGCACGACCTTCCTTGACCTCAAGTTCTTCATCTGTCAAGAGTAGGATTATTGTAGTAGTTATTTTGAGGAGTGCAGAGGAATGAATAATGCTTATAAACTACTACATTGTCTGGCTCCTGGTAAATGCTCAATAAATGTTAGCTATTTTTACCCTTAATTTTGTGGGACATGAAATAATCTTTTTCAATGAATGACTCATTGAGATGCTAACTCAAGCATCTTGAAAGCAACGAGTGACCCCTAGTACAGACAGCAAGCAAAAATATGTTGGTAATTGCCACTTTGGGCAATTATAAGAGCCGTGACTGAAGCCATCTGGGGGTACATGCACGCACAGAGAGGCTAATGGGAATTAGCCTTACTCATCAGGAAAGCTATCACAGAATGCTGGGTTTAGGTGAAAACAATGAGTAAACAGGGTAAAAACAATGAGGAAACAGAGAGGGATGCACCCCGTAAACAAATTTCACAATCTGGTATGGAAGCCCCATGCTTCCTGCATGAAGGGGTGAACTCAATGAGAATCACAGGGTGGAACAGAGTAAAGGCCAGGAGTCTCCACATTGTTCTGACCCAATTCCTGAGTATCTGGATGTCTTCCACCTCTGATCTTATTTAGGTGAGCTCCCGAATGAATAGAATGTATAACAATAGCAATTACATATACACACAGCCATGCACACCTGGAATCCAATGAAATTGTATGTTTGGGGTATTTGTTGCCTTCTAAATTACCTTATCTCAGAGAAGGCAAATAAGAAAAGTTGCTTTTTTTTTTTTTTTTTTGATGGGGGGGTGGTTACTGGGTATTGAACCTAGGGTTGCTTAACCACTGAGCCACATCCCCAGCCATTTTTATTTATTTTGAGACAGGGTCTCACTAAGGAGCTTAGGGTCTCACTAAGTTGCTGAGTCTGCCTTTGAATTTGTGATCCTTGTGCCTTAGCCTCCTGGGTCACTGGGTCCAGAGGTGTGCACCACCATGCCCAAGTTTCTTTCAAATCAGTTGTTTATACTGAGTCCAGAGTCCAGAGTTGCTGTTATTTTGAATTTGTTCTTTTAAGAAATCATTTTCTGCTGAAGAAATTGAGCCAATGAATCTGTCTTGAAGCTACCTCCAGTTGAGAAACTATTTATGTGTTCACTGAAACATTCATCTGCTTAGCTAACATTTATTGGAAACTTTTTTAAAAAATCTTTTTTAGTTGTAGGTGGACACGATACCTTCATTTTATTTTATTTATGTATTTTTGTGGTGCTGGGGATTGAACCCAGGGCCTTATTACGCGAGGCAAGCACTTTACCAACTGAGCTATATCCTCAGCCCACTTGAGAAATTTTAATGAGCTAGTTCCTCATTCCAGCCAAGGCAGCTGGATGCTAGAAGCCATATTCAAAGAAAGAGAAGAAATGGCACTTACTGTCACAGTGTTGATGAGCTTCAGTGAGAGCTTCAATTCCATAAACCAGTGATTAAAATACAATGGGATATGGGATGGGGTGTGGCTCAGTGGTAGAGAATTTGCCTAGCATACTTGAGGCACTGGGTTTGATCCCCAGTATCACATACATAACAAAATAAAGGTATTGTGTCCATCTACAACTAAAAAAAATTTTTTTAGATACACTGGGATAAATTTGCAGATAGAAATATGTCCCTGAGATAAGATGGCAAATAAGAAAGGCACCAAGAAGTGTGTGTGTGTGTGTGTGTGTGTGTGTGTGTGTGTGTGAGAGATACTGGGGATTGAACTCTGAGGCACTCGACTACTGAGCTACATCCCCAGCTATATTTTGTATTTTATTTAGAGACGAAGTCTCACTCAGTTGCTTAGTGCCTTACTTTTGCTGAGGCTGAGATCCTCCTGCCTTAGCCTCCAGAGCTGCTGAGATCACAGGCCTGTGAAGAGTTTAAGGCTTATTTAAAAAAAAAAAAAAAAAAAATTTTCCCTCTCTTCTCCTTTTCCTCCTCCCTAACAAGATTAGGGAGACAGTGCTATCTTTTCTTCCCCTAATTATTTGCCCTTGAATGAAGACACCCACTACTGGAAGGAGATGCCTGCAGAAGGTCTGGGAAGTGAATCCCTCCCAAATTAACCAGTGAATCCTAACAGCCACCAGGACGCCCAGGGACCCCCTACCAGAGCACACCTGGAATGTAACTCTTGAAGTTCCTTTAAAACCCCCTGTCCCTGATCTGGAGAGTTATAATAGCCTTTGGGACAGGAGTCCCCTGTGTTTCTCCTTTGCTAGCAAAGCAATAAACCTTAAATTGTCATTGATTGTCACTGGGGATGGGGATGGAGCTTTCGGTTACTAGACCACAGCAAATTCTTTTTTTTTTTAATATTTTTATTTTTTTAGGTGTAGATCTACACAACACAATGCCTTTATTTTTATGTGGTGCTGAGGATCGAACCGGGTCCCACCTGTGCTGGGCGAGCACTCTACTGCTGAGCCACAATCCCAGCCCCCAGAGCAGATTCTTAAAGAATACATCCTGTTTACCCAGGGGAAGGCTATGGGAGAGATCAAGGTCAATTGAGGCAAAGGAGTGTTCAGAGCTAAGGCACTGAGTGAAAAAAAAAAAGGACATCCGGTGTGCAGGGATCCATCCTCCCTGGAGGCTTGGGAGTGTGTGTCCTGTGAAGGGGCAGAAGGCCCTGTGGGGTTTCCACCAGGCAATCATCACCATTGTGTCCAGGCACAGTCTGGATTTGAAGGAGATGAGCCTGGTGAGAGGCAGAGAGATTGTTGGGAGGGTCGTTGCATTTACGGGAAAGAAGGAGAGAGCCTGTACCAGGGCTGGAAGAGGAGCAGGTGTGAGATTTGTAAGTTAAATCAGCAAGACTTGGTGGCTCATAAGATATATAGAACGTGCCTAACTTTATGATACCTACTTAGAATTTTTCAGCTTTCTGATGGTGCAAAGCAATACATATTCAGTAGAAACCACACTTTAAACTTGAATTTGATCTTTTCCCAGGCTAGTGATAGGTGGTACGATCTCTCCATGCTGGGCTGTGGCAGCAAGTTGTGTTCCTATCAGCCATAATTGTGAGAGGAAACAGCCCATACTCTGCTGTGTACTGTGTTGCTAAACTGTGGCTGGAGTGTGGCAGATTAGGTGCATTAAATATATATATATATATATATATATATATATATATATATATATATATATATATATATATATTGTGTGTGTGTGTGTGTGGTGCTGGGGATTGAATCCAGGTCCTTGTGGATGCTAGGCAAGCGCTCTACATATCCCCAGCCCCTAAATGCATTTTTGTTTCATGATATTTTCAACTCATGATTGTAAGGGTCCGGCGAAGCGTCGGAGAAAGAGACCACCAAGTGACCACTCATGCAATTGGCAGAAGGGGATTTATTGAGGATCCGATTCAGCGTGCTGAGGCTCCAGGCTCACCCAGGAAGGGAAAGCAGCCCAGAGCCCCGAGCAGGGGCTGAGCACTGCTTAAGTACACTTTTTTTGGGGAGGGCGGGGATTTTACATACATCACAGTCTCCTTTAACAAATCATCATACACCGCGGGAAAGTCAAACAACAATTCTTAGACTTGATTAGTACATACATTGGCGGGAATAGGTCGGGCGGGGGTGATAGGTCAGTTCTAAACGGGGTACACATTCAAACTGATTGGTCCAGGCCCTGCAATGCCTACTTGCAACATCATACAGAGCCCTGAGTTATTAAACAACCAAGCAGTCAGGGGGAATATTTACTGGGCGGTTCCAAGCATTGTCTTAACAGCTACAGGAATTTCAGGTTTTGCATGTTTGCATGTAGCATAGGAACTTAACAATACCTAATCCTTTACATTTTAACTCAGGCCTCGCAGCTTAGAAACTTTACAATGCCTGGTCTTTTACCCTTTAACTTTTACACTTTAACTTCAATTTCTTTTACCCTTACAATGATGAGTTTATTGGAATACACTTCCATTGTAATTCAAGCTGCAAGTGTGTAATGATTGCTGGAGGGGGGCAGGTCAGAGGTCAGCATAACATCCTGGTTATATGATTGATAGAATGACTGGCATTGGTAGCAGCCACTAAGCTCAAGAGTACCAGAGGAGGACAGCTTTATGGAGAACAATGAGCTTGGTCTTGCTTGCATATGATGGGTTTTAGATACCTGAGATCCATAGGGACAGGGAGGGATTAAAAAATGGAAATGTATATCAAAGCTAGAATTCAGGAGAGATGCTGGAGGTGGAGGTGGTTGGGTAGATGTCGGACTTCCTTAGGAATTACAGCATAAGGCTGCACCTGATTAACTAGGCTTCAGGTGTTGTACAGTGAACCAGTAAACCAACTAGACCATTGAACCAACAAGAGCAATGAAAGAAATAAACACTTAAAAAAGAATAAGAGGGACTCATATCAAGAATATAGCGGGCTGGGGATATGGCTCAAGCGGTAGCGCGCTCGCGTGGCATGCGTGCGACCCGGGTTCGATCGGGTTCGATCCTCAGCACCACATACAAACAAAGATGTTGTGTCTGCCGAAAACAAAAAAATAAATATTAAAAAAATTTCTCTCTCTCTCTCTCTCAGTTGGTAGAGTGCTTGCCTAACAAAAACAGACTATAGCATCCTGGCCTCCACAGGGGAAGAAGAATGTCAACAGTGTATTTTTTTTTTTTTGGAGGGGGGAGTACTGGGGATTGAACGTAGGGGCACTTAACCACTGAGCCACATCCCCAGCATTTTGTATTTTATTTAGCGACAGGGTCTCACTAAGTTGCTTTGCACCTCACCGTTGCTGAGACTAGCTTTGAACTCCTGATCCTCCTTTGTCAGCCTCCTGAGCTGCTGGGATTTCAGGTGTGTGCCAATGTACCCAGCTGTCAACAGAGTATTTAAAGTTGAAGAAGTTGGGGTTGTGGGGAGTAGTTCAGAGCTCCTGGGTTCCATCTCCAGCAAATACGTGAATGAAAATAAAATGGAAGAATTCAGATAGTCACACTGCAGAGGGTTAGAGATTACCTGGCATCAGTTAGGATGTCATGGGATTTATCAAGAGTAGATAAAACAACAGGGGAGCGAGGGGGCACAAGGCTGAGGACATGAGATGTTGAGGCAGCAGGCAGTGACTGCCCTTGGAGGAATCTGGAAGCGTGATCGGGTAGTCATTAGAACAAGATGGAGAAGTTTGCCTATTTTTAGTGTGGAGAGATTTTTTTTTTGGTGGACTATTGAAAGGAGACATCTTGGAGAGAGGCTGAAGACACAGGGGAGAGGGGATGATTGATAGAGTGTCATCTCAAAGGGACCTGCCCAGGGGCACAGGTGGCAACATTGATCTCCAACGGGAAAGTCCAAGTGAGAGGCTGGAGGTAAGAAGGTGAGGCTGGACAGGACTTCCTCTCTTCCTGGAAAAAGAGACAGTGGGGGGAAACCAAAGCTTAAATGAATCACTGAGAAAAGCAGGGCTTCGAAAGGAGATCATTCCACTTTCCTGTAATCAAAACTCTTTATTTCTGATGAAACAGACTCAAGTAAGAATTACACCCAAGAAATCAAAACTCAGCTCCCGCTTGGAAATGATTTCCTGAAGCAGAAATCAACTTGCACATGCTCTGAGGGTGGGAGCCGTGTGAGTCCAGATGGAAGAAACACTTAGGAAGAGGGGAGAAGGGTTGGCCCCGTGAGCTGAAGAAAACTTAGAGGGAAACAGGTTTTCACTTATACTTCTCTGGGGTTCAACTGGATAGCATCACAATCAGTAACAAAAAGTGCTTCTAAGTTCCAGTTACATACTGAGATGGAGATATAAATCAATCTGATATTGACGTTCTTTTTTTCCCCTCACTATCTGGATATTTAAATTTGTTATTCAGAGGGGAAAGTAAGCCAGGCATGGTGGCACACACCTATAATCCCAATGACTCAGGAGGCTGAGGCAGGAGGACCACGGGTTCAAAGGCAGCCTCAGCAAACTTAGTGAGGCCCTAAGTAATTCAGTGAGACTCTATCTCTAAATTTAAAAAATATAAAAAAGGGCTTGGGATGTGTGGCTTTGTGGTTAAGCACCCCTGGGTTCAATCCCTGGTACCAAAAAAAGAGAAAAAAATTAAAAATTAAAAAAAAAATAGAGGGGAAAGTAGTGAAACCATGCCAAGACTTAAATATATATATATATATATATGTTTAATATTACCATCTCCAAGTCAGTTTTACTGTCAAACACTTTAAAAATATATGTGTGTGTTGCCCTTGCTTTTCATTCACTCAGTAAACTTCCTGAGCATCTGTCTGTACGGGGCAGAACATGAGGTATAGTGATAGAATATGTAGTCCTAGCTCTCAACAAGTGTCCACTTGGGAAACAGGTGGGACCAGTAGGTCTGGGAAGATGCTTAGGGTTTTAGCTCAGTTCAAGGTACCTGGTGCCTAAAAGGCTCAAAATGCTATGAAGATTTAGAAAAGGGGAGTCAATCCAGTTGGAGGAACTTAAGGAGCACATTACTAAAGCGTCACAAGTCAACCTGGGCTTCTGTGATTGTTTCCAGCAAGTACAGTTGGGAGCAGGGAGGTGCTCCTTGGCTTTTGTACCCAGCAGTCAGTTTCAGCAGAGGACAGTGTCAGGCTGGAACAGGGTTGGAGCAGAATGTGGAGCTGTGAGCATCCAGCTTGGGAAGTCTGGTTGGATTTGGGAAGGAGGTGATAGGAAGTCACTAGGAGTTTTTGAACAGGGAAAGGACATGAGCTATACCTATTAAAGGGACTTTATCTTCTCAACCATGTTTCTGTCTCAGGGATGATGTGGGAAAAAAATAAAAAATGATGAAAAGGGTTTGAATTTCCACAGTCACCTTGCAGTCAGGGAGGTCCTGTTCTTTTACAAGGAGAAGTGGAAATCCTCTGTTTATTTAAGAGCCACAGACAATTTTTCATTATAAAGTGTCAAACAATCTGCCGTGACTCCAGATACACTCATCTAAATAAAAGGAAGCTGTTTCCTTATGAATTGAGTCACAATGAAAATATTTGGGGACTGCCATAGAAACAAATGTACCATCTTCCCGAAAGGTGGAAAAGGGATATTGTAGCGTCCACTAGTGCGAAAACAAACAGTATTTTTCCAAGTGCTCTAACTGGAATATAGAAACTGATATTAAGATAGAGGCAGAGAAAGGGGTAAAAAAAAGGAGGCTTAACAGTCTTAGAATGGAATGAAGAGATTCCCTGGCATCAGGTCTCAGGCTGGCCTGGAGATCCAAGCAGCAGGTACTAAAGGGACAATGTCTTCAGAGTCCTTTTGTAGGAGCAGTTTGCCCTTGATTCAAGCCCCAGATTTCTGGGCAAGTGACTAGTTGGCTTGGGTTAGATAGATTGCCACTCCTTGGCCAAGGATATGAACTCTCTGATCAGTCGTTTCACCAAATCCAATAGGAATCCTAGAGATTTTTTTTTTCCCCCAGCAAAGAAGCTGGATATTGTTCTCCCAAGGAAAGGGTGGGGGAAAACCTAGGCAGGTGAAACTCCGAGCTGCTTACCACCTTCGCTTCTGTCTCTACCCTCACGTCTGAACTACATATTTTCTGGCTTCTGTTTCCACCATGTAACTGGAACTTCAGGGTCATGGGTGAGTTCCATGTGGTTAGATCTTACATGCAGGGTGATTGGTTGGTTGCACTGCAAGGCTGCAGTGGTTTTTAAAATGCATAGATAACCACACCTTGGCTCTTCCTGATATTATTCAGCTGGCAAAGACTCTTGGAGTCTGATTGACACACAGCACACCAAAGAGATGCTAAGACATGGATGATTATAATTGTGCAGTGAGTCGAAACTTCCCTACTAAGGCTTTGGATGCAGCAAGGATTTGGGGGGCTGAGGGAAAGGACAAAGCACAGTTGGAGCCAAGCCCCATTTACAAAGATTGATTAGCAGTAATTAATTCCAAGCCTTGCAATGGCTGATTTTTTTCCCCTTCTGCTGAGTTACTGATAAGACTCTGGGCTGTGACTAGCTGTGGCCCCAGATTCTCAGCAGACTCCTTAGAATACTCATTCAAAATTCAACAATATGTGCAGTATGTGGCAAGTGTCTTGTATTAATTAGGATTTGATGTAGAAGCAGGTGACAGAGACCCAGAATGCTTAAACACATTGTTTATTTCTGCCTCCAGTAAAAATCCACGGGTACTGAGCCAAAGCTGTCTGGTAGCATTGCTCTATGAATTCCTCAGGGACCCAACTTTCTTTCAACTTGTCCCTTTCTGTCTATAAGGATTGGTCCTTGTTCATAGGGTTCAAGGTGGGAGCTGGAACTCCACATGCACACATATGCATTTCAAGAAGGGTAAAGGAAGGGCTAAAGAAAATAAGGCTAAGGAAGATTCTAGAAGCTGCCCTACAACACTTTCACCTACATCCTTTTGGCCAGAACAGGGTACCTGCAGCTACAAAGGATGCTGGGAAATGTGAACTTTCTTCTGTGGGGCAGTGCACCTGGTTCAGCTGTAGAGTTAGTTGCATGGCTGTGAAAAAAAAGGGCAGATGGACATGGAATGACCAACAGTCTCCTCTGCATTCTTATGCTAAATACAAAGCCCTGGGACTTTCCTCTCCTCTGAGCATCTTCCTGAGATTCTTGTTTTGGCAAGTGGGTCAGACAGGCACCCCACTTGATTGCTCAACTGTGAAACTGCAGTTCAAGAAGAGAGAAGAGGTTTGAATTAAGCACCTTCAGCCCCGTCAGCACCTCCTTGTATTCAGGGAGTATTTTCTGAGATTCAAATTCATGTCAACTACACAGCAGGGCGTTTGGCCAAGGGTGGGGTAGACCTGCCTTGTGTCCCTTAACCATGGTGGGAAGGGTGCAAAGGCTCATCAGGAAAATGCTGGGCTTGGGGGTTGGGATACAGCTCCATAGTAAAGAGTTACTTGCTTGGGAATATACCAAGGGTCCCTGGATTTTATGAACATTTCTCTGGTATTGCTTGTGGAAGTTGGTGCTGAGTTTCCTCCAAGAGGGAGCTTGGAAATCCATGCACCCCCTGGTCTTTCCACCTTTTCTCTTTTACTTTGCCTTCTGTTTCTACCCGACTCCTGAGCCTCAATTCATATCTGTGCTCTGCCATGGAGGATGGGTTCCATTTGCCATAGATCTTCCCATTTTCCAGAGTGGAGCTCTGACAAATCATGGTGTGCACTTACCTCAATCTCAGCACTTCCCAGGGAGACAACTCAGATAAGTAGTGAAAGCAGTAGAGAGACAAACTTGGCCAAGTCTGTAAGTGAACATTCTGATGATCAGTGCAGTCCAAAGAGGGAATGGGTTTCCCTGGGGGGTGGCGTACACCATAGACATGGAGGATTTGGGGTTTTTTGTTGTTGTTGTTTGTTTTTGTTTGGCGGTACTGGAGCTTGGCACATTTTAGGCATGCACTCTGCTACTTTAGCTACTGCATGGAGGATTTTAAGCATAGGTAAGATCCCTGTTTGGTGGGATACAGTTCATGGACTTCATATTATGAGGAGACTTTAGGTGAAGTGACTTCCATTCCCAGTGTGTGGGTCAGCTTTCTGTCATTGTGCATAGTACCTGAGTACTGACAAAGTACCTGAGATATCAACCCTCAAGGAGGGAAGGCTTATTTTGGTTCAGAGTTTTAGGAGTTTCAGTCCATGGTCAGCTGTGTTGATTTTGGACCCGGACGAGCCGGAGCATGATGGCAGGGAGCATCTGGGGAAGAAACTGCTACCTGTGGCTGCCAGGAGGCAAAGAGAGAGAAAGAGGAGGTGCCAGGGTCCCAGTCTCCCCTCCAAGGGCACACCCACCAGGACCTAACTTCCCTTCCACTAGATCCCACCTCCTGAAAGTTCTGCAGCCTCCCAATGGCACCATGGGCTGGGGACACATGGCATTTGGGGGACATTCAGGATCCAAACTGTAGCACCCAGTGTGACCCTCTGTGGTCTGGTGAGCCTGGAAAGCATGTTGTATTGCTCTGTGCCTTCTTGTGGGAATGAGAAGTCAAGAGGAAGTGGTCCTGGGAGGTGGTCAAGAGTAGTGACAAAAATTTCTGTTTCTCCAGCCAGAACCCCAGGGTCCAGATCCTGGCCCGTCATCATGCCTGTGACCCAGGGCAAGTCAGTGACCTGCCTGAGTCTGAGACCCTTCGTCTGTATAATGGGAGTTGACTATTCTCTCTCTTCACAGGACACTGTGAAGATTAATGTGTATGGCACTTAACACAGGGCCAAGGATCTTCATTGTTATAATTATTATCACACATTTCACTACATATAAAACAAAAGCAGTATCAGAACTGTTGGCATTATAAACGTTGTCACTGAAGTGAAGCCCAGCTGAGTTTACAGGCAAAAACCTCTCCAAGCCGAGTTTGTATGAGACTGTACTCTTTTGGATTCAACAGAAAGACCCCAGGCAAAGGAAACATTTATTGGTTCTTGTAGGTGAGAGGACAATAGCAAAGGGTTATGGGAAGCAGGGAGAATCCTGGCCCAGCATCTCACCAGCCAGCCTTTCCTACCTCCTTTTGTCTTCGTTTGGACCTTGAGGGAAGCTTGCTTCCCAGCCAAGTCTTGAAGACCCATTTTATGGGGTCTAGGCAAGGCACAGCAAAAGGAAAGCACAAGATGAGCCATTGGGAAGGAGGACAGGGGTACTGGGGCCTCTCTGAGGCCTATGCTGAGCCACAAAACTAGAGCACGGTGTGGCTGACAAGGCCACTCAAGGCCACATGCTCCTGGGTGAAAGTAGGGACATAGGATATTTGGAGCCATGGACCATGCTTTTCTCTCTGCTTTGGCATGTTCCCTTCTCATTTCCACCTGGCGAAGGCATCCTTCAAAACCAGCTAATGTATCACCTACTCACTCAAGGTTTTTCTTACCACCTGGTGTCAGTTGGAAGTTGCATTCAGTTGTGATCATAACAGTGGTTTAAACTCATAATAAGAAATCTGGGGCCAGACACTCCAGACATGGTGTAGTTGTTCCATTATGCCATCTGGGACCCAGGTAGTTTCTCTCTTTTTGCACATCCGGCCATCCTTACCATCCTCTGAAGGCACAAGATGACTCTTCTACTTCTAGCACCATATTCCTTATGATAGAAAGAATGGTGGACCACCAGAGATGTTTGCATTCTAGTCCCCAAAACTGTTAAGTTAAATGGCAGGGGGGGATTATGGTTTGTATTAGTATGTTTTTTGTTGCTATAAGAAAATACCTGAGACTGGACACTTTATGGGAAAAAAAAAAACAAGGTTTATTTAGCTCACAGTTTTGGAGGCCAAAAGTCCATCATCAGGCAGCTCCATCAGTTCAGCCTCTGGTGAGGGCCTCCTTAGCTATATCACATCATGATAGATTGCATCATGTGGCAGAAAGTGCAAGAGACAGAGATCCCATGATAAGAGAAGAAGCAAAAGGGATTCATGGGCCATTTTGCTCTTTTTATAACAACCTGCTCTTGCAGGAACTAACTGCAATCCCTTGAAAACTACATTAATTTCTTTTGAGGGCAGTTCCCCCAGTGACCTAACCACTTTCCACTAGGCTCCACCTCTTAAAGGTCTTACCACCTCAACATTGCCACACCGGGAGCCAAGCTTCTAGCACATGAAACTTTGGGGGATGTACTCAAATCACGTTCAAACCATAGCAAAGTTTCGAAATAGCTGACTTTAAAATAGGGAGATGAAGGGCTAGGGACATAGCTCTGTAGCAGATTGCTTGCTTAACATGTGCAAGGTCCTGAGTTCAATCCTCAGTACTGTTAAGTAAATAAATGGAGATGATTATCCTGGGTTGTCTGGACGAGACTGTTGTAATAACAGGAATCTTTAGAAGTAGAGAAGGGAGGCAGAACAGGAATGTCAGAGGGTGAGGTGACAATAGAAGAATGCTCAAAGAGATGCAGCATGTTGGCTTCAAAGATGAAAGAAGACTAAGGCAAGGAGTATGAATGACCTCAGGGATCTGGAAAAAAGGCAAGGAAGTGACTTTCTCTGAGAGCCTCCAGAAAGGGACACAATTCTGCCAACACCTTCACTGTAGCCTGGTGACTCCCATGTCAGACTGACTTGCACAAGGGTAACATAATATATACATTTTGTAAATATATTTATTCAATTTTGTGGTGGGTGTTATAGCAGCAACTAGAAACTAATACATCTCTGTAGCATGAGGTCCCTGCAGCAGGCAGGAAGAAAGGAAAGAGGAGCAAAGGTGCTTGCCACTTACATAAACTCTTCCTTTCTTTAGAGAGCTTTCTCAGTAATCCCTCCTAACAATTTTACTTATATCTCATTAGCCAGCTCTGTGCCATGGCTGTCTTTATCTTCAGAAGAAGCTGGGCTCATTGCCCCAGAAAAATACAGATTCTGTTAGTGTAAAAAAAAAAAGGGGGAGAAGAGATCACAGGGCATACTACTTGGAGTTTCTACCACATGGGTCTAGGCAGAACTGACGATTCCACAACTCATCATTCTTCCCTGGTACCACCTTTTGGGGTTGTAATGTAATTTATATGTTTATGTGAAAGTGTTTGATTTTTCTCTCTGTCCCTGAAGCTCTGCAGAGTCTGGTGCAAAGAAAGTGTTGGCATAAAGTTTAATGGATGAATATGAGAATAAGTTTTGAAATAGAGAACAATGGAGCCAAAGGCCCTTTGTATTTTCCTGTGACAATGTTCTGTGGCGGTTAGGGACGTTTTATAAGGCCATTTGACCCCGACGGGAAACTCATCTCCAGTAAATTAAACCTCCGCAGCTGCAGTATGTCACCTTTCCTTACAGTTTATTACAATCTACTTTTTGCTCAGAAGAAACTGAGCACAGCCAGTCAGAGACTGTTGGTACACCTGTCACAGGCCACAGAGCCTCCATTAACCTTACGTATAAATTACACTTCCTGCCCGTTCTTTATTTTTAGCTTGGCAATATCTATTTGGCACCTCCAGAGAAGACTGAATTAGGTTTCAGACATGAAACTACCGGGCAGCAGCATGTCCAGCCCGGCTGGGATGACAGTTATTAACCCTATGACGCTGTCTCTTGGGAGGCTCCTCAGCCCCAAGACTCAATTTTCCTGAGAAACATCATGGCCTGGGCTATCCAGAGCTCCCAGACCCTGGCCCGAGGCCACCTGTGCATTTGTAGGAAAATCTGCTCCTTGGATCTGACCTCCTGAGACTTGCATAGGCGGCCTGTTTCCCTCAATCATCCCCTTTAGGGCGAAACTCAGTTGTTATCACCAGGGTTTGGTTTCACCCCCTCCCTCCTTCTCAGTTACGCAGCACAGTATCACGACCCAAATCTTTAGTGCCTGAACTGTATAGCCCAGTGCCCTGAAACCCATAGGGCAGGGGCTGGCTGTGGCAGCAGGGAGGCCAGCCAGTGGGCATCGGGTCCCAGGGAAGTCTTAACCACTTGGGGCTGTCGCACCGGAAGTGAGTTACTTGGAGACAGCCATTTTTTTTTGTCAGCCATTTTTAACTGTCTCTTGTTTGTTTTAGAATCCTCTGCAGTTCTGTACAGCAGCCAAACAAGCTCGGTAAATGTTAGTTTTAAATTTAAACAGATGTTAGGGGGTGCCATTTAACCTCTTCACTTCAAACAGAGAAGCTCTCAGGATGAGGCCTCAGGAGGTATTTTTTTGTAAGTGAAACAACTCATTAGTTAAGTAATATGTGAATTTTTCATTGTGAAAATTATAAAAACAAAATTAAGATAATCTATAATCCTATTACCCGGAGACAACTCCTGTTTTCTCAGTCCTGATCCTCATGAAGGAGTGCCCTATTTCCTTCCAGATTTCTCTGAGGATTAGGAAATAGGGGGACAGGGTAGTTTATTTTCTTTCTAACCTTGTAGCTTCAGATATTATTGGGCATATAAATATGCACATGCTATAAAAACACACACATATTATACATATGATTGATGTATATCATTGGAATATACATTAACATGTGTATACATACACACATTTGTCTTGTCTCAGTGAATGGTTACCATAATAATGCTATATAACAAACTCCCTTAAGTTCATTGGCTTAAACTGAAAGTCATTTGTTCTTGCTGACACTTCTTTGAGCAGGCTGGGTGTTTGCTGATCCATGCTGGGCTCTGCCAAGTGGCTGACTTATGGTCAGTCCTGCCTGCACTTGCCTGAGCTCAGGTCTGCTCCATGTGTGTTCTTTTTGAGGCCTGGGCTAAAGAGGGAGCAGTGGCCCGGAGAAGGTCTTTTCTTGGTGCTAGTAAAAAGTACAAGGGGTCAAACTTGGAAAGCCCAGCCAAGCCTCGGTGTCATGTCTGCTATCATCTCATTGGCTACAGCAGGCCACGTGGCTGAGCCCAAAGTCAAGAGGGAAATGTGTCCCCCACCATGAGGCTAACATCAATGAATCTGGGAAATATGTACTTTTCCCAAAGAGGCACAGGGGAAGAGAGGGAATATTTTTGAGAATAATATAACCTGCACATCCCAAATGTTTGTTGAAGTGCTCTGCCCTTTGAGATTTCAATAAAATCTGCTCAGAATTCACCCTCAGTAGTGTCATCCAGGCTGTTCAGGAGACCTCTAGCTTAGAGCTGCTCCACCCATTGAATCAGGCCAATTTATGGGTCTTTGATGGTCTTGTATTCTCCCCGTTCAACACTCACATCCCTTTCCTAGGTTCTCTTCAAAATAGTTCACACAGACGTGTGTAGAAGATTTTGCTGAACATTCGGAATAGCAAAGGAGTGTTATACCTCTGTGTAGAGTGTTATACCTCTGTGTAGAGGCTCCTCCTGCCTCTAGATTCAGTGTGCATCTCAGCCCACACCCTGGCCTCTCCAGCTTGCTGAAGATTCACCCTGTCTCAGAAATTCCCACAGTCTTGTCCTGGCTAGGCCTCACCTTTGTGTAATTTGGTTTGGCTTCTTTTTTATTCATTTGACACATGCATACAGAGTGTTTGTGATCTCCCCTTGGTGTATTGTAGTATAGATGGGGAAGTTAATAATGTAGTTACTGTTGGGGGGCTAGGTAATCCTTCCTCGTGGGGGACTGTCCTGTGGATGGCAGGATATTTAGCAGCATCCCTGGTTTCTCATTAGATGCCAGTAACGACAGTCCTACTCCTCTTGAGTTATGGGCAACCAAGATATCTCTAGACATTGCCGCATCTCCTCTAGGGGACAAAGCCACCTCAGTTGAAAACCATGCTCTAATATACAATAGATTTCATGAAAAAAATATATACCTGATAAACCAAAATAATACTCTGAGGAGCATTCAAAGGAGGGTGACATTACTTTCTTGGGGTGAATCTCTGAGAACCTCAGGGGGCCCAGGGCCATCTGAACTTAGACTTCAAGAATGGCTAGGGTTTGAGACAAGTTTCCTGGAGGAGGGGAACAGAGGGTCCATATGAGTGAACAGGTAGTAGCCATTTTTGAGTAAAGGCTGAAGAGGAATAGGCATGTTGGTGAGAGAGGGGGCCCAGTGGATCCTGAGAGGCTACGTAATATGCGGCCTTATGAGTTGTCGCAAGACTTCCACTTTTACTCTCAATGAAATGATGAATGTATTTGCATTATGTTCATTTGGAGGAGGAGCCTTCAGACTTAGGGCTTATGGTCATCACCTGAAGTAATTGCTACGAAGTCTCCTCCTTCCAGTGTTCCTTTTTTTGACATCCAAGAAGGACACAGAAAAGTTCTCCAAGGGGCCTGGGGATATAGCTCAGGTGGGAGAGTGCTTGCCTAGCATTCACAAGACCCTGGGTTCCATTCCCCCCCGCCCAGCACCCCCAAAAAACAAAAACAATAAAAGAAAAGTTCTCCAAGGGGCACAGCATATTCCTAAACAAAGCCATGCCTATCCATACCTCTCAGAAGATCTCACTCTTTAGTTCTAAATCTAATTGGTAGTCAGTTCCCAAGGAAGATGGAAGAAGGGGAGAGCAAGGGAGAGGATTCGTACAGGCAGGATGGCCTCTGTAGCAAAGCTTCCTGCACAGCAAGGGCAAGGGCCAGAAGCAGAAGTGGACACGTGAGTGGTTGGATGGATGAATGAATGAATGAATGAATGAATGAATGAACAAATGAACCAAAGAATTAATTCAGACCAATAAATTCAAGAGGCGCAGCAGTCTGGAGTCCTTTAGGCAGAGGATCATCTCCCTCACTACCCCCAAGGACATTGCTGCCTCACAGCACACCCTCACATGACAATATATGCAGTGTTTAACTAGGCAGGGACTTCGTGAGACACCAGAGAACCCATGTGGCAGGAGTTTGGCATAGTGGTTAGGAGCAGAGCTGGAATTGTATTTCCTGGCTCATGTCCTTGGGTCAAGGCTCTGTATCAACAAACTGGTTACTTAATCTTGCCAAGCCTTATTGATCTCATATGCAAAATGGGGATTCCCTACTCATAGGGTCATTGGGAAGGTCAAATAAAGTAGCCCATGTGCTTCCTTAGCTCTTGGCACAGAATAAGTTCTCACTAAAAGCTAAAAGCTAATGATTATTCTTTTTTTTTTTACATTTTTTTTTTGAGAGAGAGAGAGAGAATTTTAATATTTATTGTTTAGTTTTCAGCGGACACAACATCTTTGTTTGTATGTGGTGCTGAGGATCGAACCCAGGCTGCACGCATGCCAGGCGAGCGCCCTACCGCTTGAGCCACATCCCCAGCCCTAATGATTATTCTTATCATTTCACTGGAAGAACACGGTTGCTGAGACTTCCCCCAAACCATGGCTGTAGTTGCTCTTCTGTAATATTCTCAGAGTCTCCTGGAAGTGCTGAAATTTCCCTTTTGGAAAATATATAGGAGGCTGCGTGAAAAACGAGGAAAGTTCCAGAAGAGCAGGGGGGCAGTTACATCTGTTCCTTCCATCTTCCTTCTTTTTGGCAATAAAAGCTGTATCACTAAGGGAGAGGACAGCAGCCTCCCATGGGTTTTGGGCACCAGCCATTTCTTAACAGTGTTATTTCCTTTTAGCAAGACTGACCCTTCACCTTTTGGCCATCCTGAGAGCAGGGCAGTTATTTTGAAATCACTAGAATATGAAGCTACTTCCTTCAGATATTATGCTCTGTTCTAGTAAACATTGTCCATCTACAAATAAGAAACATGCCCAGGAGTTGGGCTGGAGGGGAGCTACCAAAGCACATTGCACAGTAATGACTTTGAACTTGTGGAGGTAGCCCTGGGTTGTGTTCCTTTAACCAATATCTACCCAGTGACAAAACTGGAAACAGAGGGCACTCTGTAATATAAAACCTTGGCCTGGCTCCTCAGCAAAATGTAAAGACTGCTAGGAAGGTCCAAGTCACCCCACAGGAAGGACGGAGCTGCTCTCTTGCCCGTGGACAGCAGGACAATAAAGCAACTTGTCCTCTGTTTGTTTGTCTTCCAGGCTGGAGCAGGAAATCCAAGCGCTCGAAAGTGAAGAATCCCAGATATCTGCCAAAGAGCAAATCATCCTGGAGAAGCTAAAAGAGACAGAAAAATCCTTCAAGGACTTTCAGAAGGTGAAGAAACCAAATATGATTTCTCTAAGTCCTGTCCATGGGGAAGCAAGCCCTAGGAAGATGTCACCAAAGAGGCCAGTGGGTGTTGAAAAGTCCGAGCCACACACTCTGTGAAATTAGGGACAAGGGTGTGAGGATCACATGCCATCCCTAAAGCTGAGTGGCCTGCCTGTCTTTGGGCGTGGACCACGTGGTCTGCAGGGAGGCCTTGAAAAGAGTCATTAGTTAACCCCTTCCACCTGCTGTCCATACCTTTTTCTGCCTAATGCCTTAAAATCTTCCCCTATTGGACTCCAGAACTATGAAACCAATTCCTGCTCAGCAGATTAAACACTCTCTCTGGGGCTTTGCTTATGGAGTCTCTGCTTTATAAAAGGGCCAGAGACAGTACTGTTATCAAATGGACATGAATTTCAAATACAGAGTGAAATCTAACGACGTAAAAACAAATGACGTTGTGTAGAAAAGAGCAGAGAATCCAGAAGGCCAGTGGGCCCTGAGTATCTCAGGACCTTCCCTCCATTCTGTCCCTGCTGTTTCCGCAGTACCTCGGTGAGAGACAACCAAACTAATGAAATGGATTTTAAGATGAGATTTTTCTAATATCACTTCTTCAGCACAACCCAGGATGTTTTCTAAATCATTAATAAAATCAATATGATAATGAATTGATCAAAATTTGGTATAAGATGGGGATGGAGTGGGGCGTGGTGGCAGCTGCCTGTAAACCCAGCGATTCAGGAGGCTGTGGCAGGAGGATTGAGAGTTCAAGGCCAGCCTGCGCAACTTAGTGAGACCCCGTCTTGTGATAAAAAATAAAAAGGGCTGAGGATGTAATGTGCCCTTGGGTTCAATCCCAGTACCAAAAACATAAACAAAAGTTGGGGTTGATAAACCTTAACAATTCCCTTAGTTTTGTGGATAATTTCTCAGAAGAAAAGAGAGCATAGGGTTCGCCCGCCACAGTCACATTCTGAGCCTGGGCCTGGGAAGGAGTGGCTGAGGGCTGAGAGATGGCACCCCACACGCGTAGTAATGCTCTGCCCTGCTTTTGTTTCCACAGAGCTTCTCCACTACGGATGGAGGTAAGTTCCGCTGCCCCTCTGTAGATGGATGCTTTTCTCCTGCTTAGGGGTCTCTTAACCCAGGCCCACCAGGAGACGCAACATGTGGCTTTGCCAGGGTGTCAGATGGAAGGACAGCCCTGTGGGCAGGGCCCCGAGAAGGTCCACATTCCCCGTCTTTACCGCCTCCCTTCTTTAAGGACGTTTCTCTGCCTCCTGCTTCTGTTATAAAGTCGGCCATTAGTTCTCAAAGGCTCACTGCCTGGGCCTTTCATAAAAGAAACTCAGCAAAGAAGCGAGCTAATGTCAGGACCAGGTCCCTGCAGGAAGGGCCCATTTGTCCTGATTAAACCACACATCAGAAGGTCATTTGGCATTGAGGAAGCCTGTCTAAAGCCCCTGGTGTTTCTTTTCTTCCTTCCCTCCCTCCCTCCCTGCCTCCCTCCCTCCCTTCCTCTCTCTCTCTCTCTCTTTCTTTCCCTTTCCTTCCTTCCTTTCCTTCCCCTCCTTCCCTCCCTCCTTCCTTTGAATCAGAACACTGCAGTTCCTCCACACTTCTAGGGAAACGGAGCTGGGCAGAACTTCCCTCCCTGTGGAGAGAGCTGGCCAAGAGCACAGCAAAGGTGCCCTGGCTTTCTGACCCCATGGTAGCAGGTCTTTCTCCTCCTGTCCTTTTTGATGCCCTGTTCTCTCCTCTGCCCTGTTCTGCCCTCTCCTGAGCCGTGAGGATGAATATGGGCTTCTGGTCCTTCACTGGCCTCCCCTGACCTCAGCTGCAAGCCTGTGATTCCCACTCTGACTTTAGTCCTCAACTAGATCTGCTTAAAAATATGAGGACTTGTTGAAGGCTCGCTCATAAGCCACCTGCTCACCTGGCTCTTGTGAGGTCAGCCTCTAGACCAGGAAGGTGATCAGGAGCTGGAAGAGTTGGATCCAAAAGTGTTCCCAGTGCCATTTGGAAAAATGTGAGGAAAAATTTTAAAATGCAGTGATATATAGTGCATTTTCCTGAATCAGCCAAAGGCCAAGGACATTCGTGATAAGAATAGTTCTGACTTGGTGTCGGGGGTGGTGGGAGGGTAAAGATATGATTTTTTCCCCCCTCAGCACAAAAAGGCAAGAGATCTGGATCTTTGGCTTCTGGGTAATCTTTGGGAAGATATTAAATTAAACTTCCTGCTCGCAGGTGTGTAGGCAGGACAAGCCAGCAGGGACTCTGGGAGAAGAGGACCTACCTATGACAGTTGTAGGAAGAGAAGCTGAGCTCTTGCTCAGGTGTGACCCAGTGGGGGCCCTTGTTCTGTGCTTTGCAGGTGGGGCATGGACTGAGGAGGTGGCCTTGGTGAATTGGGGTTGCTGCATGAGAAGAGAGCCAATCCTACATGATCTGCAAGAATGCAGGACGTGTCAGGCTAGGCTGGGCTGGGACACTGACCCATAGACACCCACTTACCTAAAGAACATAAGTTGTTCTACACTTTGACTTTGTTTCTTCCTTTCTCAAACCAGGTCCTTCCCTGAATTTCTCTCTGATAATTGGTGAAGGGGAGGGCCTGCACATCTTGTCCCCAAGGCTGGAGCCTCTCTAGTCTGTGACTTAATAAGCAGAAATAAGGCCATGTTATAAGCTCTCGCTGTGTGTCTCTTTTGCACCCTGAACTTCTGCTTTCCTCCCGCGTTCCACCCCACTGTTCCCACCCATTCCCCTATGGGCTCATAGAGCTGGGAGGCATCCTGAGCAGGACTGAAAAGAGGGCCTGCAAGAAAGTGGCCCTTGACTCCGTCCTCCATCACCTTTGCCAGGGTGGGTGAGCTCAGGCTTGGGAGGGTGTGAAAGTCTGAGGCATCCCAGGAAGGAGTTTCCATGTTCTCAGTGTCACTCTGGATTGTGATTCCTGCCATCGATGGTTCTAACAAGCCTAGTGCCTTCTCCATCACACCACACCTACTAGCCAAGGAGGAAGTTTGGAGGGGGGAGCGCAGGCTTGGAAACACGTGATCAAGGTACAGGTCATGTTTGGCCGGCGGGGAAGAACTGAATGAAGCATGTCGTCACACTTGAGGGATTTGGGGATGTCTGTTTTCTCATTCTGTGTTTCAAAGGCTCTGAGTTACCCAGACCCTCTTAGAAAGAGCCAATTTTTGTTACTAAGAACTAACAAGAAACTATTGTAGAACAACAATACCTTAAGAAAACCCTAAATTTCTGAGATACACTGTTTACAGAATCTTATATCCAGTATGGATTTTGTTAACTGTATGGATGCTGCACCTCATCAACAAAAGCACCCTCTATGTTTGAGGTGTCAAGGGGACAGCTGGTGATGTGTGTTCATGTGGTAACCCTTCTTCTGGTACCCTGTATGCGTCACCCTCCATGTGTCAGAGGAAATGGCCTAATGCACTGCAGGGTCACCAATGGCTTTTGATGCCATGGTAGCCCTGGTAATCAAGAGCAGTTTATTCCAGACTTCAGTAGAGTTTCCTGGTCATGTATATTCTGATCCCCCCACCGCAACTTTTATCACATAGCAGACCCCTCAGCAAGTGGGTGGGTTATTTTTACTGCCCTACACAGACACAGTGTCTTATGTAACTGTAAACTGCAAACAGTATGTGTCTCCTGTTGTCTCAGCTCTTTACCCACTAAGAAGCTGGTATGATGCCCTTGGCCAGAACAGGTAAAGGAAATTGTCAACCCTGGGATCATCTCAGTCCTTGCTATGAGACATGGATCTAGGGTTCCCAGCCCATCCCAGTCTTTGGTGGCCTGGAGCCTTCCCTGCATCAGAACCTTTATACCAATGATTTAGAAATCTCAGTCTTTAGTTGCTTGTAAGTCGTATTTTAAGGAAAATTTTTAATTTTGTTTCTCTAGTCTGTGTTCTTTATAGCTACTGTAAGTGGCAGTGCTGGAACCAAAGGCATCCTAAGTTTCTGTTCTTTTAAGTGATTGCTCTCTACCTTCTCTGAAAATGGGGAGATAACTGATGGACCTCCTTGACTTTGTAAGGAAGAGGGCAGTTATTGATGGAGGCCACCTAGAATAATGGAGGCCCTGTTCATTATCCCTTGGCTGCATAACTGCTTAATGATAGCTAGGCGTGGGGCCTGGCACGGTGACACATGCCTGTAATCCTAGTGGCTTGGGAGGCTGAGGCAAGAGGATCACAAGTTCAAAGCCAGTCTCAGCAAAAGCAAGGCACTAAGCAACTCAGTGAGACCCTGTCTCTAAAAAAAATACAAAATAAGGCTGGGGATGTGGCTCAGTGGCTGAGTGAGTTCAATTCCTGGTACCTCCCCCCAAAAAATAAAATATTTAATGATGTCCCCTTCTGTGTCCCCTCCCATACCCCACTCTCCACTCCCTTGTCTTAGCAGAAGCCATGCAGCCCCAGTCCTCAAGAAGTATAACTCCTGAGCTTGTAGCCAGTGAACATTAGGTAAGGGTACCTCTGTCACCAACTCGTATCTGGCTGGGTGCCTCCTAGAGGAAGCTGAGACATGAGTCCTGGGATCTACAAGCTCTTTAAGAGGCAGAATCCTCTATCTTCAAGTGGATTTTGTTTCTAGCTGCTAAAACTTGGAGCATGCAGAGTGCCCTAGATGTTGTATATTTAGCATAGAACTTCTAGATACACATGTGACCCGTATGGGAGCTCTCACCTGATCATGACTTGAACTTCCATCTCATTCAAATGCAAGAAGTCAGATTTACTGAGATCCCATTCCACATATTTCTGGAAATCCTCAGTGAAACTCGGAAGTTCTGCAGATCTGCTCTGGCCATCTCTTTGCTCCTGAACTGTCCCTCTGGTCCCAGATTTCCATGGACCATCATTACCAATTGGCCCCGATGCCTCAAGACCAGTTTACTTCAAGTGCTGTTCTCTCTGGTCCTGCCTTGGGCTGGTTTGGAGCACTGGTCCTTCCCACAGCTCCTCACAGTGAGAGCTGAGAGATGTCTGCAGTCAAAGTTCAGGAATAACGGAAGCACAGCTCAGCATGGAAAAGGTGCAACTTCAGACACATGGCTACTCTCAGAGCCCCTGGCTCAAATCCTGCCTATCCTCGGAGGGCCCCACAGCCTGTTTCACAGCCATCTCCCAGCCCACTGTCACCTCAAAGGCTCAGTTCCCTTCCTTGCGGTGAAAGGAACTTCAACCATGTCTGCCCTGCAGGATCCAAGCTCCAGCATACATAGACCCCAGAGAGAGAGAAAGAGAGAGAGGGCACCGTGAGGCTGACTCCAACCTAAGACTGCCCACCTGATCCTTATCTTCTGTCCTGTTCCTTCTTCCCTTGTGCTTGATGGGGAGGAGGGTACTATTCTCTTAGAGAAACAACCCCACCTTTGCCCTAAGAACATAGAACAGTGTAATATCGGTACATTCTGGATTGTTCAGACTCGCACACAAATCAGCAAATGGTCTGGTTGGTGTAGAATACAACTAATCCTCACTCAGTGTCTGTTGATAGCATGAAATTTAAGAAAGAAGAAACCTGCCAGAACTAACGCGATATCAGTGGGGAGAAAGAGGGGAAGCAGGTAGGAGATGTGGAAGAGGCAGAGGTGACAGGGGCTGAATGGATGCTGGGAGTGGCCAGCAAGCCCAGAGACAGTGCAGGTGAAGCAGCAGCTACGATACAGGTTCCATTTTAATGGACATTTTGAGTTTGAGATGATTGGGGGATATTTAGTGGAGATGCATAGTAAGCAGTTAGAAATAATCATGAATGAGTGATTGATGTTCTGGGATTAGCATCACACGGAGCCCAGCTTTCTAGAATCTTCCTGCCTTTGCTTTTCCACTTCTCTCTGGGAATACCCAGATTCTTCTTGTCTCACGCCAGTGGTTGCGTTTTCTCTTCTGATAGCTTGGCAAACCTGTAATATTCATGGCCTCCAAGTCATACCTTCTAAATGGGCTTGTCAATTTGCTTGTCCGTACACCACTGAGGGTCTCTCTCCTTTCATAGCCACACTTAACTGTTACTGGGCTAACAGGGAGTTCCCTGGGTGGTATGATTGGAATCTCAGAATTTTTTTGCCTGAAATTCCAGCCTGGAGTTTAAAAATCATGGAATAAAATTCTGGAGTTTGTTTTAATGCATATGAAATCAGTCTTTTGAATAAATAAGGCACATGAATTTAGCTGTATTTTCCTGTACCGTGTAGTGCCCCCATTTTTATTGTGACGATCCATGTTTGGTCAATCCCGCCAAGTTGATAATGGCTTTCACTGGCCCGTCTCTGATTCTTTTTTGGCCCCTGAATTCGTCCTAGACTCTAGAACTTTCTGATGACTCTTCCAATACACAGAGCAGTCCTGGGGCTTGAGCTCTCTGGCCAGGATCCCTCCTACCTCAGCTACTCTGCTGAATACCAGTCACTGGGCAAATGCTTGGCTTTGTTTACTCTGATCCTCTTGTCCAGTGGCCATCGCAGCGGTCCATTATGTAGGGCAGACAAGCTGCTGTCTCGGCAGTGAACCCATTGGGCCTCCCGACACTGTGCCTAATTGTATTCCCTGTTCTCTGCTACCAGATGCAGTAAATTACATTTCCTCCCAGCTCCCCAACCTGCCAATCCTCTGTTCACGAACAGCAGAACCGTAACCTGGGCAGGAGGGGACCAGCAGAACATCTGGTAAGTCCTGGGGAGTGCTTTGGTTTGGCACCAGGACTGTCCAAGGGGCTTGCGTTTCTCTCAACTTGATAGCGAGATGGGTGCCCTGATGCCTTTACATAGGGGATCCCCTCCTTCAGCCCAACTTCAGACACAGCATGTACAGTGGCCACACAGGTAGGCACTGGCCCCTGATGGGTGATTGAAGAGCAAATGGGAGGGAATTTGAGGAAATCAGAATTTTGCCTCCGGCTCCATGGGAACCTTTCTTTGGTATTTGTGGTCTTTATATCTGTCTTTACTCTTAATCTGTAGTGTACCTCCAGGGAATTTTATTTCCCTCATTCAAATTGCACAAATTGAAAGCACTCTGATAGAAGCTGGGTAGAAAGTATTTTCAAAGCATATGAGACCATTGCAGGAACCCCTGGGGAATTGAACTGTCTTATAATTTGAATCTGTAGTTCCAAGTCTTCCCAGTTCTGGAGTTATTTAGATTTGCGGGGGTGGAGAGAAGTAGCAATTTAAAGATTAAATGTTTCTTACTAATATTTCTGACAATGGTAAAGATTCTAAAACAAGATGTTGATGAGCGTAGAGTCTACAGAGAGCCATGCTTTGTTTCTTGTGAATGTGCCTCAGAAATCAGAACCAGAAGGATGCGAATAATAAACCCCTACACCAACCCATTTGCTTCACACAGAAATGCACCAAGGGCTGGGGATTCAGTGAAAACATGAATTTCCCAGAGTTGCAGTTAGTGACAAGGTAGGCAAATTCAAATAGGAGCAACAGGTTTCACACTGTCTCCTCTAGGTAAGTCTGTTTAAAACAAAGCATGTAATGGCATCTTGTAAAGCACAATGATCATGTACTTTTAAGCCAGAAGTCTTTTATATAGGCCTAATCTGAATATTTTATGACATAAGCAAAATATAAAAATAATATAAAAAGTTTTAATGTAAAAGTGAAAGGAAAATAAGAATTGACATAACTGCCATGTCCACTGGCTAAATCTAAATGCCTACTGGGCATCTCTGTAGACACCTCAGGATACTATTTTTACATACAGACTCAAAGAGTTCTAGAACTAGATGGGACTGTAAGTGATGTCTGGCTAAACCTGGACCAGGTCCACATATCCCTGGACAATTAGAGGATGGATATGCCAGAATCTATAAAGGAACCACTGGCAGTCACTTAAACTGTGGGCTCTTTTGGGTGCTCCGAGACACACTTCTGAGATCAACATGCATACCAAATGTTGAAAAGTCACACGCCTCCCTGCTTGTTATTAGAGACTTGGGGGATTGATTGTTTCCTCCCAACTCCTCTCTGTAAGTTCCTGCCCCTCAAAGGATGGGTAATATGATCCAGCTAATGGATCAGCTCATGGATGGGGTAGGACATGTATATGGGACTTAATTTTAAGAGCTAGGGAAAGGATTTGCACACTGTTGGTGATCAAGGAACATGAAGTTCAAGAATAACAATGTGCTTTGTAAGTGGGGAATTCATGTGCGACCACAGCCTGGCATCCTTCATGTTTGAAGATACTGCAGAACCATAATCACCTAAGTAGTAAGTGCATTTTTAAAAGCATCTGTGATCAGAATGTTTTTAAAAATAAGTTTTCATCTGCTTTTGTTTATTAGTTGAGAAGTAATTTGCATAAATGCTTTACTCTGGGAATACATATAAGGGAAGGTGTGGAAGGAATCAAATTTCATGTGGTTGACTCCTTTGTCTGGGCTGCTTCTAGAATGAGCAAACTATCCATTGTAGTTAACAGTGGCCACACAGAGCCCATGTGGCATGCCAACCAGTGGCACTCATCAGTAGAATTCTAGACACAATCCATCCTACGTTAAGGACATCCTTTTGGAGATTTGCAAGATCCTAGAGCCATTTTTGTAAGTGTCATCTGTCATGATGGCATGATGCAGACATTCTGGTTGTTTGGTATTAGAAGGTTTCAGACTCTGTATAATTAGAATTTATTTAGAACCGTTGCTCTTCGGAACTGGGAGGCATGGAGGTATAAGGAGTCCCTTATCCTAACGCTTGAATCCCTGCTATAATGGCCCTCCGCAAAGAGGTCCTCAAACAACAGTCACACACTTCAGTGATTGCAGCCTGATCTCCTCCAGGTTGTCCATTCTGTCTCTAGATGGTTCTGACTGTTGGAAAATTCATCCTCTGATGGAGCTATCATTTATCTGCCTTCATCTTCCATCTGTTGTTCCTTCTCCTTCCCCCTGGAGCTGCTCAGAACAAATCCAAGTTGGTGTTCTTTCAAGCATTTGAAAATGACAATCCCTTCCTGTCTTTCCCAGATCCTCACTTTAAATGTCCTTTCTGCCACTGTCCCAGCCCCTGGTCCCTAGATGATGAGACTGTTTGGCAACACCCTCTGCCATCTCTGCCCCTCTCCTCTGCACACTCCCCATTTTGTCTCTAGTCTTCTTGAAACAAGGTGGGCAGAGCTGTCCAATGCACCCTGAGAGAGGCTGACCAACCCCTGCCATGAAGCAGGATGCCACACACCAGTGGCTGCCTCTGTGGCGTCTGGCCTGTCAGCTTCTCTTTCTACAGTAAAGCTTCACCTGCCTGCTCAGCCTTGCCTGATGCCTTTTCTGGGTGAGGCCTCATTCTGAATCCTTTCAGTGGAAACCTGTAGTCTACCACCTCCCTCCTGTTCACACACCATGTCACCTGCTCAACACGTAGAAGCACCTACAAAAATCATTCCTTCATCTCAAAAGACAAAAATAAGAATGAGCTATGAACCTTTCTGCCCTTTGTCGATTTGATATGACTTATATTTCTTTTTGTAAGCTTGTCTCTAGCAGATGTTGGGGATTCCACGGAGCCAAGGCAGGGAGGTGGAGGGGAAAGTTACAGGACGTGACAATCGGGGCTCTGGTGTTCTCTCTCATCTCAAACATAGCGGCTTCCCCTCCTTGTATTTCCATTGTATTTTCATTTCTGCATCAAATTCCATTTGAATCAAGGGTTTGGAAGTTTTGAAAGTAGAAAAAAAAACTTTATTATTTATTGTTAGAGTCTTTGTAACTCATGATTATGGTACTTGATAGCCTCATTCTTCTTCAGTTGAGTACCACCTTGAATCTGAAATGCAATCTTCCATTATTTTTCATCATTTCACATTGAAAAAATATTGCACGTTGAAAGCAAAGTTAGAGCCTGCGGCACACCACAGGGTCCCAGTTTGTAGTTAACAGCACCTTTCCTGATGTTCAAGATTCCTGAGACAAAGTCAGGGAGAAGGAAACTGGGAACCTGAGCCCAAAGCACCGAGGACCTTTCTGACTGGTGCTTGGTTGGTTTCAGTCTTCTCATCAGAGCTTTGATCTCAGTGGTATTCTTGCTGGTAATTTTCAGACTAGCATCTGTTTTTCTTTACCAAAAAGATAAACACAAAATCAGAGATGAGAAACTGACTTTTGCCTTTGCTATCCAAGGACATCACACCCATGCTAATTTTGTTTCAGCAATGAAAATCTATTCTGTCACAGTCTTGGAGGCTAGAAGCCTGAAATCAATGTCTGCAGGACTGGTTCCTTGTGAGGGCTGTGAGAATCCGTTTCATGCCTCTTCCCTAGCTCTTTAAAGGGTCATTTATGCATAGACACTTGGATTTCTTTTCACTGACTCATGGCAGTTGTACATATCTCTAGGGAACAGTGTAATCAATCAGTGTATGAATACAACGTGAAATGATCAAATCAGATGATTAGCATTTCCATCTCTGTTCTTTGTGCTGGGAACTCCTGTCCTCTCAATCTTTATGAAACATGTAATTAAATGTTGTAAACTGTACTCACCCCACTATGCTGTAAAATAGTAAGGTATCTTGGGAAGACAAATAATTCAAAGAAAAAGTTTAGGATGAGAGGGAGACTCCACTGTGAATTAATCTCCTCATTTTCATTGTCGTCAGTATCATAAGAGCTGATTTCACATTTCCAACCTCGAGAGAGACAGGTGTGCACACATATGTGCTCTGAGGGTGAAAACTACACATAGGTGTGTTCCTTCAGTCAGCCAAGCACACTCATCACTTGTTAATCACATGTCAGGTTGCAGTGCCGGCTCCTGAATGTTTCTTGTACTGGGGGACCCTAGCTAGGCGCCCCTGGTGGGTGACGGTCACCATCTGCCTGTCTGCTGCTCTCCTGATGTACTCTGCACATCACTGACTCGCGAGCCACACAGCTGTCCACAGCACCATGACACAGCAGAGCTGCTAGTTTTCATCATACAAATGAGAAAAACGAGGCCCAGAGATGTGGAGTGACCCCGAGTCGGAAGCTGATCCACTGTGTTTCTGCCTCCCCCTGACTAACGACAGCAGACGTGTGGTACCTGTACTTTCCGTGTGAACCTCCGACTTATTCTTCCTCCCATGATCCCGGAAGGGCAAAGGAAGTGAGTTGGGAGAAGCCCCAGTCAAGGGATTCAGCACTGATGGAATTCTCTACCCTCCAGGAAGATGGTCTTGTTTTGTGTGTTCTTGGATTTATTTCTCAAAAGAAGTCACTTGCTCCCCGGCCTCCCTGTGTCAGATGACCTCGTTCCTCTTCTCTCAGCTCCCGACAGCCTTTACAGTTGCTTGCTGTTTGCTCGAGGTGGAGGAAACAGGCAACAGGTAGTGGATGGGGCCAGGGGAATGGGCTGGAACCTGGACCCGGCTGATCTGCTCCTCATACCCATCCCATCTCCGGGCCCCTGAGCCTCAGGCCCCAGTGGCTTCTGTCCTGAAGCCCTCACCTTGGCTTTTAGGTAGGTGACTTCCCAGGGGCCTCCCTGTCTCCTCCACACCTAGGTGTCTTCAGAACCCAGACCCTAGAATTATCACCACCCCCCCCCCCCATTGAGGTGAGTCTCCTCCTTCAGGGAGGGTCTTCTACTGATGGAAGAACTAGGGGGAGCAAGAACCAAGAAAACCGTACACAGAGGCGCAAAATCAAAGCACTTAAGCGCTGTTCGTTCGCATCCCTCTGAAGAAGCCAGCCATATCTTGTTTTGTTTTTGCTTCAGAGATTGAACCTAGGATGCTTAACCACTGAGCCACATCCCCAACCCCTTCTTCATTTTTTATCTTGAGACCATGTCTCGCTGAGTTGCTTAAGGCCTCACTAAGTTTCCAAGATCGGCTTTGAAACTTGCAATCCTCCCGCCTCCGCCTCCAGAGCCGGTGGGATGATAGGCCTGCGCCACCCTGCCCGACTGCCACAGTGGTTCTGATTCTTCACTCATAGTGCTCAGCTGTCTCCCTGGATTGTTGGAAAGATTAGTGAAAGTGCTTTATCTACTCCATCAGTATGTAATGTTTGGAAATCCATAGTTAAATATGTTGTTGAATAAAAGTGTACTTCCATACCCCAGTCAACCTGTGAGTGAAATGTTCTTTGAACTTTCTTGTATCTCATATGTTTCGCTTCTTGCCCAAGTTCTTCCTCCAGGAAGTTTTGGAGAACTGTTACTTTTGCATATGTCTATGGGGCTCTTTTGGAATCTCTTTCAGGGGCTCCCCAGAAAGCCCCTCCCATCAAGAATACTTTTTCTTCCTCACCTCTCCAAGATGAACAAAAGCACCAGGCCCCTCTGACCCTCACCACTGTACAAACTGCAGGCACTTCCAGCATGGGGAAGCTTGGGGGCAGCCAGGGGCAGACTGGAGGGCATTCTTGGTGGTGAGAGACGAAGGCCTGCCAGGGGTGAGAGGCTTGGAATAAACTACTTGGCAGCAGTCAGAAGCAAAAGAGGATTGAAAATTGGGTGCATTAGGCTAGGTATGGTGGGCCAATCCTGTAATCCCAGCTGCTTGGGAGACTGAGGTAGGAGAATCCCAAGTTCGAGGCCCCATTAGCAACTTAGTGAGACCCTATCTCAAAATAAAAATATATAAATAAATAAAAAGAGCTAATAGAACACATGCTTAGCAGGTGCCATGGGTTCAGTCCCCAGTACCAAAAGAGAAAGAAACAGAACAAAACCCCCAAAATGTTGAATTTAAAAGTCTTATTATTCTACTTGTTCATATCTACCATCATTCATAGTTTGTGCATTTTGGAGAACTGAAGCAAAATCTAAGTGCTTACTCATACAGAATACATTTAAGATAAATCTTCACACCTCCTGTGCAATTTTCTGAATGTCTAAATAACATCTCATGTTATTCTCCAGGAGGACCAAATATTGTTCTTGGGGTAAGCCAGACATTCTTGAAGGGTTCAAGAGTAAGTGCAGGAAGGAATTGGGAGCATATCCTTGAGGAACCTGCTAAAAATCTGATTCCTTTAAAGGCTTGTGTTTTATCTGAGGGAAAAAATATGAATATTGCATTTTATTGCATAACATATCTTAAATTTGTCTTATTATAAAAGTATGCTAAAAGGCTTAAAATATTCTACACTCAGATTCTAGAAATATTGAAAGAAACATGCATAACATGTAAACATAGATGCACTATGTAACCCTAATAAAACATGTCACATGTGGTTCATTGGTGTGGCTGCGTCATTACCTCACCCCTTTATGTGTGGATCTACTTAACCTTCCTAGCAAAGAGCTCATCATACCTTTGTTCTTTCCAGTCTCTGATTCTAGGAGCAGAACAAGGTAAAGTGAGGTTGGAGGGTTGGGGAGGGATTGAAACGACAATAACATGTCCTCATTGGCACCAAAGGAAGAGGGACATTTCTAAACATTTCCGTGCTAATAATTTGTATCCTTCACATACGTATGCGAAAATAAAAATATTTTGTTCTATATTTTGTATTGATGGTGGGTCAATGCATCATTTTGTTCACCTGTCTCTGGATGATTGGGGATAATTCAATATTGTACCTGCAAACTGACAACCTATGTCTCTTGAGTGTGTTAATGGTAGTAGGGTAGAACATTTTGGCCCAAGACTGTGCTTTTTAATATAACTGTAATATTTCAAGAACAGGCTTTTGGAGACCATGCAAAATTTTAAATTCATATTTCACTTCCCTGATGGCATCATGTGGAAAATCAGGAAATAACTGAGATGAATTTTTCTTTTGACATCACAATCTTTGTATGTGAGCTCATGTACCTCAGTGACAAATAATGGCCGGTCTTCCATTGTGTCACTTGAGAAAACTCAAAATCCTAATACAAAACAAGTGAAACCTTTAAGGCAGTAATGGTGAAAATTGGGCATTGGCTTTTGCTCCTTAATCTTGTTGGTGAAGTGTGAACTGTTAAAAGACTGTCTTATTATGCAAGCAGACAGAACAATATCATTGCTGTTTTTTAAAATCAGTTTAAACATTAATTACTGTATGTAACTTCTTATTGGTGTCATATTATTATACAAAGTACTTGTGACTACGTTAAGACCATCAAATTAGACTCTTTAGTTAGTAGCATTTGTTTCATGGGTGTGAATGTCTGGAACCTTCTATACAAAAGGTTCTAAGGTGGGTGCTGGCAGAGTGGGACAGTCATAGAAAGGTGGCAGGCAGCAAGTTTACTTTTAAGGATCCTAAAACTCTATGAAGGTGATAAAACATTCCCACAAACAGTTATACTGCTGGGTGGAAATTGTTAAGTGCCCTCAGATAAGTTTAGAAAAGGTGTTCAGAGAATCTAAAGGAGAGAAGGATGACTTAGAGATGGGAGGACCCAAGAAAGCTCATGGGAGAGGGGCAGTTGACCTTGACATTGATGGATGGGTCCTATTTGGTTGGGTAGAAAGTCAAAAGAAGGACATTTCAGAAGGGAATCATAAAAACAGGAAATACCTAGATATGGAAAGGTGTTACATGGTTGTGCTCAAGGAAAAGGGGGTGATAGAATATATGTTTGGAAAGATAGTTTGGATCTTCTTAGCAGGTAGATATTCAGAAAGGCGGGGACTCAAACCATGATAAGCAAGGCTCTAGAAGTCTGCCATTGGACAGGGACAAGGGGCAGGCTAGGCCAAAGGACAACAGGCACAGGGGATGCTGGGCTGTGTCCTGCGAACAGTGAGAGGTTTATTGTGGCCAGAGTATGTGGAGCACAGAGAGCTGGGAGACAAGGCGAGAAAGGAAGGTCGCAGGCCACTTCTGAAGGGAGCTGGCCAAGTGGTGGAGTTTGGTGTTTATCCTCTATTGACAAGAAGCAGCAGAGGGTTTCCCAGTAAGGTGACTTCATGGGCAAGATGGTGAACAGGCATGGCACAGGCTTGGCAAACTTTTCCTACAAATGGCCAGATGGTCAATGTTTTAGACTTTGTGGACCACATAGGATCTCTATTGCATATTCTTTATATTTTTTTCTTCCTTTCCTCCTCCTCCTCCTCCTCCTCCTCCTCCTCCTCATATTCTTTATATTTTTTCTTCCTTTTCTTACCCTCCTCCTCACCCTCTTCCACACCCCACCCTCCTCCTCCCTTTTAAAACTGTGAAAACCTCTGGTCATGCAGAAAGAGGCCCCAGGCTGCCTTTGGCTCTCTGGCAATAGCCACTGTCCCTGAGACAGTGGAAGAGAGAAGAGTCAGGAAACTCTGGAAGAAGGCTGTCGCGCGGGGTGAGGCTGTGGGGGCGTGGAAGGGGTGGTGAGGAGATGCAAGGGGCGGTCTGAAGCAGGTCTCCCTTGCAGTGATTGTTTGGCTGTGAGGTGAGAAGTTAGGAAGAAAACATGAATCATGTGTGACTCTGACTTGAGAGACGGAGTGAGTAGTGGTGCTGGGGGTTTTAACACCAAGACTGTGGAAGAGTTTCATGAGAAGGTGGGATCACGTTGAGGCTGCTGAGTCAGACGTGTCAGTGCATCATCCAGGTAAAGAGGGCCCCCACAGGTGGCTCTGTGGGCCTGGGACCCAGCTTCCTCCCATCCAAAAAGTGTGCCTCACAGGGAGCCTATGAGGGAAAGGACTTGAAAGGATAAGGTGTCCTGAGAGTGTCTATAGGACAGGAAAGAGTTGATCCTCAGGAATACCAGATTGGCAGCAGGTGCGGGGTGAGTCGGAGGGGACAAGACTAGAGAGTCCGCTTCCCCAGTAGGAAGTTCTTCCAACAATCCAGGGAAGAGGAAAGGAGTCTCATGTTGGGTCATGAAAGAATACGACAGAAAAGGTATTAAGGGGCAGGATGGCAGGGACTTGGCGCTGTGTACATGGAAGAAGAAAGAGCCTTCTGCGATTTCATCCTTAGACTGTAGTGTCATAGGACGCCACTGCGTCTGTCTTATTCTTTTCCTAGTTCTTGTTTTGGAAACCTCCCTAGTGACTGAAGTACTTACAAAGCATGTGACATGAATAACTTCACACCTTGTAATTTTTGCAAACACCCTGTTTTATAGCATAGTAGAGGATATCCATGTCTCTCCTAGAAAAGCCTGGGCATATTCACCCTCATAGCAAAAGGAAATCGAGAGGGATAGAGATGTGGCTCAGTGGTGGAGACCTTGCCTAGCACGTGCAAGTCCCTGGGTTTGAAAAGAAAAGCAGGAGGGGAAAAAACAGGAAATGAGAACACTTGAGGAAAGAGTTGACAAAAGATTTAAGGTTTTGGAACCGGGACACATCTTAACCAAGGGCTTTTAGATTGTCTGTAAACCTAGGGAAGCCCACAACCAAGGTAAATGTTCAGGCTGTCAGCCTTCCTGTAATTCTTTCCGCCTAAATCTAAAGTCTCGTGTGAACTTATTTTATCAGTTCTTCTTTGAAAGTCTCAGTGTCATTGAGATACAGTAACTGTGTACTTCTGTCTTCCCAGTGCATTAAGCTGCTGTGTTAAAATGCACACGTAACCGCCTCTGTCCACGATGTGCACCTCACTCTAACACTCAGGATGCTTGGCGGTTAGAATAGAGAGGGCACAGAGCCATTTTTTTTTTTTCTGTCTGTTTGGCAATTAACCAATCACTGGCTTTTTTTGTTGTAACATGCACTTCCTTTCTCTTGTTTTCATTCAAGCTGTGTACGCCATGGAAATTAATGTGGAGAAAGACAAACAAACAGGAGAGACCAAGATTCTCTCTGCATCTACCATTGGCCCAGAGGGGGTCCATCAAAGAGGAGTCAAAGTCTATGATGATGGTACCAAAGTAGTGTATGAGGTGCACTCGGGAGGCACCGTGGTAGAAAACGGAGTGCACAAATTAAGCGCAAAGGATGTGGAAGAGCTTATTCAGAAGGCTGGACAATCAAGCTTGAGAGGAGACCACGTGTCAGAAAGGACTGTGATTGCGGACGGGAGCCTCGGCCACCCCAAGGAACACATGCTCTGCAAAGAAGCCAAGTTAGAAATGGTCCATAAATCTAGGAAAGATCACTCTCCTGGGAACCCAGGGCAGCAGACCCAAGCCCCCAGCACGGAAGGGCCAGAAGCAAGCTTGGATCAGCCCGTCACCATGATTTTTATGGGCTACCAAAATATCGAAGATGAAGAGGAGACGAAAAAGGTGCTAGGCTACGACGAAACCATCAAGGCTGAGTTGGTCCTCATCGACGAAGATGATGAGAAGTCATTGAGAGAGAAGACAGTGACGGACGTGTCCACCATTGATGGGAACGCAGCCGAGCTTGTGTCCGGGAGGCCAGTCTCAGATACCACAGAACCCTCGTCCCCAGAAGGGAAGGAAGAGAGCCTGGCCACAGAGCCAGCCCCAGGTACCCAAAAGAAAAAGCGCTGTCAATGCTGTGTTGTCATGTGACCACTTCTTTCTTCCCTCTTCCTCTGGGCAGCCTCTCTACTCTCCACCACTTACATAGACCTCACTCCACCACTAACTGCAATACTGTGAACCGGGAGCAGACACCTGCCTTGCCTTGCAGTTGGATTGCTTTGATCTCTCTTAATTTTTTTTTTCCTTCTTCTCACCTGAGAAACAACGTGCATGTGTGTGCTCCATTTTTTTCCCTCCCAAGAACTTGCTTTTCTTCTCAACCTTTCTTTTGTGTCTTCGAGAGTGAATCGGTTCCTTTCTGCTCGATTGGAATGGACTCTTCATCTCAGCCAATTATCTAGTAGCCTTAATTTACTTGACTGGAATTGAACCTATTGGCACCGGGGCTTTCATTTTTCTAGAGTGTTCCTCTAACATAGTCACACACACACGCCACCACGTCCCTGACTTCTCACTGCCTCCCTCGCTGTGGATCTTGTTTTTCTGTCTCATGTGGCAAAATGCTGTGGGCTCCAGCTGGTTGCTAGTGTAGTCAAAAGTGGACCTTCCTTAATCTGTCCATTCTAGGGTGATGCTTTTTGCTGCCTTATGTATGCTTCCAGATTACAGTATTGTGTGTCTATGGCTTTCCTTCTGTTAAAACCGAAACAAAGTTCATGGGAAAGGAAAGAACCCAGTGTGTGTCACAGATGAAGTATAGGCCTGAGTCTAACCACTGCCCATCAGCAGCTGTGTCTCTTTCTATGGCTTAACCGATGAACCCTTTATACAAGAAGCACCATTTTAAATTTTCTAAGGACATGAGACGACCAATGTTCTAAGCCTCAGTCGAGATCTCTAAGCTCAGACAGGCCAAATCCATGAGCCTTGTTTCTATTCTTTAAAAAAAAAAAAAGTAAATTTTTATATTGTTTTTCTTTTTCATGGATATTTTCTGATCATGTTAATCTACTTTCAACGAGAGGATCATTTTGAGAAGTATCTCTGCAGTGACCACATTTCTAGAACAGTCTTTCTGACCTACAGTGGTTGCTTCCGTGCTCCCACTTCATCTAGGATGGTGCTGTCAGCATTAACTGTCCATCTCCTGTGCCCGGTTGATTCGAGTCTTGCATCTGTACTCTTTTCTTTCTGTTCCCATGAGAATGTTTCAGGTAACTTCGACATATAGGTTTACCTGCCCTTCAAAAACCCTCTTTAAGATGTTATAAAAAAAAAAAAAAAGTTGAAAGATGAAGAAAGACTTATCTTCTCAGTGTCAAGTACTTAAATTCATTCATCATAGGCACACTGACTGAGCTCCTTAGAGCTCTGTTTCTTAAACTTCTGGAGATTCTGAACATCAGGAATACTTTTTATCTAGAACGTGATGGAGTCCTTGAAATAAATTCTTAGTGCTGCCCCAAAGTGAACAGCCGCATGTATAGTAAAACCAAAGGGAAGGAATTTTAAAAAGAATAATAATAGAGTAATTAAATAAAAGTGTATTATTTACCTAATTTTAATAAAAGATAGCGTCACTTTAAGTTATGTGCCCAGATGCTTGTAGCATCATGCACAGCATTCACAGAATTATCTATATTGCCATAGAACCTGACTTCAAAAACAGCATGACATATTACTTAAAGTCTTAACTCCTGCAGAAAGGAGCTCAGAAAAAAATCAAGGTAGTCTTGAGGATGTGTTACAGAAAATGTAATTTGTCCTATTTAGTTGGCTCAGTGCTAAATCAATTATTATTTTTAAATGTCTTGGCTTGTAACTGTATTTATTCCAATTGAAGAGGAAAAACTGGCATTTTTAATTTCTCACAGTTATTTTTCTCAAATAATTAAGTTTTTAATGAGCACAAAATGATTCATTTCACCTCTAATAGGGAAACAGAAAAAAACAAAAAGGTAAAGGAAGGAAAAAACAAAGGAGTTAAGTTCTGCTTTCTAAAATGATTCCCTCCACAGCTTTGTTTTGGATAACTGAGAGAATTATCTCTAAGTCTCAGGTTCACCAAAGTAGCTTCAATGGAGTGAAACTGCTCTATTATCTAGAAACCTGGTTTTAATGTCTATAAGTCTCACTACTCTGAATTTCATCTTCCTCAAGAAATGATCATTTAAATATTTCAATATTAAATAAAATAAAAAGTCGATAAACCTATTTCCCTAGAAGGAGAAAATGGTTTTAATGTTTTGGACAATCTATTATTTTAAGAATTTACTTAGGAAAGAAACAATCTAAAGGTTTGCCATAGTTTTATCTTTTTTACTCACTTGGGGATTAAATCTGTTCGATGAAAGTTGTTAAAAAGCACAGTTAGTGAATAGAATGGCAGAGCCAGTTCTTTCTGATGAACAGTCTTGAGGGTAGATGACTCCCTGAAACGATCTGCCTTTTCCTAAGTGAATGATTTACCCATGAAGAAAACGGTCTGCACCCCTTCCTACAACACAGCTCCTAAGATGAGAAAGACCAGTGATAATCCACCCGCGTTCATCACTTGCTATGGGGAATTGTGACTGGCAAATTCTATGAATTAGACCTCTCTATACTTTTATGATTAAAGCTTATCATTTAATGGGTTTCAGGAAGATGTGTTGCCTTTCTTAAATTTATTTGTGGCCACAGTAAATGAAGGTGTGTTTGAATATGGCATCTATATATTTGTCTATTTTCTATGATTTTCCTGTCTTAATGGGGGATGCAGGCTCGGCCAGCCCTTTTACGGGATGCGACCTACAATCCCACCTACAGCAGCAAGTTACCCTCTTAATGATGCAAATGTAAATGGAGTTCTGATTGTAAGCATTCTGCCTTTCCTGCTGCTATTGACATTCTCTCTCTGAAAATTGTATTATGCATGGTATGGCCCCCTTTAAGGATGCAGGGTATTTGGTTACATAACCAGACTAACTAAAGAATCAGTAATAGAGCTCCAAAACCATGATTCCCAATTAAACTAATGTTTAGCTGAGCTTTCTTTTAGAATTTTAGGATCAGCTCCCTTTTTAAATAAAAAGAGGAACTGGATGCTTGGTGTACACCTATAATCCCAGAGACTTTGGAGGCTGATTTAGGAGATTTGCAAATTTGAGACCAACCTCTGCAATTTAGGGAAACCCTCAGCAATTTAGAGACATGCTGTCTAAAAATAAAAATAAAAAGGATTGGAGGTCTGGGGGGGATATAGCTCAGTTGGTATAGTACTTGCCTCGCATGCACAAGACCCTGGTAAAGGGCCCTTGGGTTTAATTCCTAGTGCTGGGAATTAATTAATTAATTTTTGATGACTTAGTATCTTTGACTTTTTTTTCTTTGTCTTCCTTTTTTTGTTTTGTTTTATTTTTAAGACAAAATTTAAGGATTTTTTTTACCTTGTACCTCTTTCACCCATGATAATATTATTTTCCTTAATAACCAAAAAATAATTGCCTCTAAAAGTGATTTGCTAGTGTCCAGTGATATCACTTAATATCGGGGGTCAAGAGGAAAAGAGCTAGGGAATTCCCTCCTGGACAAACCCAAAACATAATTTCCTAAAACCTCCTGAGCAATCTTAAAAATTATTCAAAGGCTTTTAGGAAACTCAAATTCTAGAGTTAATTTGTTTTATTAAGTTACTTTTTGAAATGTTATTATACATGTATTTGCTTCAAATAACCATCTTCTCCAGTTTGCTTTCTGGTGATAAATGTGTTTCTCTACATTCAAGTAGAGTATCTTATTTCTATTAGGGTCAGATTTTTATAAAAGGGGGAAAATGATACGTAGAGAGTTTCCTGGATATATGTTATCATTTCTGGAACAAAACATTGGAGTCACATGGGAGCATCTTATTTTCCTTAACTTCTTGCAGAATTTCATGTCAAGGGATTATTGAAAACTGCCATTTATTTAATGCCAATGTACCAATGAATATCAATGTCCTCAAAAGAGGAGGAAAGAGTATATGTTGATAGAGGCAGAAATCAAACTACCATACCCATCTTCCTTTTTAAAAAGCATTGACCTTGTCCATTTAAAAACAGAGATAATGCACTGAGTAATGTTCCAACATAAGATCTAGAAACTCAGTCATCTCTGTTCATCACAGAACCAACCAGAAAGTTCAACTCGCTAATGAACGCTCTTTTTGTAGATGTCTTTTCATTTCCTGCAATGTTAGATTACAACAGTAACCATTCCAAGGCAGGCAGTCTCCTGTTGTATTTCTGCATCATGCACATTAGTAATCAAAACTACGAATTCTCTGCATATTTAAGAATAGGTTTCAAAATTTTATAAATATGCAATCTTTGGGAAGCTCCTCGATTTCTTAAACAACATCTATTGAACTCTACTGATGAGGATAGAACCAAAAAGTACCCTTTGTCCTCTGGGTTAGAAAAACACAACGAGACCTTGGAGTTGCTGGTATGTATCATAAAATAGTTCAAAGTAATGAGGAAGATGGAATCTTTGATTCCTGCTACCTGTTCGCCGTCATTGGGTAGCCTTCTTCTGGACTTATCAGGAAAATCTTCCAGCATTTTCTAGGGAAAAAAGGAAAGTCACTAATTAGGAGCACAGTGCAATTTTGCGTCTATATTTTTATAGCTTCAGCAAATTTCTTCATATAATTCCCATTTAAACAATAAAAAATGCTTCTTGTTTGAACGTAGAAAGGTATAGAATAAAGATGATATTTGGAAAGTTTCAAAGGGAAATTTCCCTGGGAAGTCCTTAGACCAGCTCTCTCAGCTGCATGTTCATCTAGCTTATATCAGCCTCTGCTTCCCCTCTCCCCTCCTGTGCAACATCGGAAGGTCGGAATTGTTGCCCAGAAAGCTTGCTGTCAGTGTGAAATTGTGTCATTTGGGGGACTGCAGGACTTTCTGTGTCAAAGATCTGGACAGCCTTAACTTTTGTAAAAAAAAATTAATTTTTCAATGTTCTCTTTTACTAAGCAGGAAAACAAAATGTTTTCTGAAATCAATAACTTTTGTATACTTTGTGACTATTTTCTAAGTTTCTACAGGTTGAGGTGTGAATGGTCATCTTCTCCCCATATTGCCTCTTAGTGGTCACCTGGGGCTATTTTTTTTTTTTTTTTTTTGCAATTCACTGCATTTTTTATCAAAAGCTCACGAACCATACAACTCTCCCTAGACATTAGGCAGTCCTTCTGATGTGAAAGAACAGAATACAGAAAGAAAAGAAATACAGGGTGGCTTTCTTTTCGTTTTCCTCTGGTTAATGTACTGTATAGCATATATGTTTACAGAATGTATCTGCCTTGTGATGTCAACAAAATGAATGACAAAAAAGAGTTCTGATGTGCCATTTGATAGTTTGCCTTAGCATCACTGTTTATGTTCTCAATTTCTGTCCTGTTTAAAACAAACAAACAAAAAAACACAGGTTGTATTCCAAAGCTGTATCCACACAACATTCTCTTCCCCACTCCAACCCAGCCTTTTTCAGAGCTGTGAATTCCATCACAGGAGCCTTCAGGCAGAACCTTGCAGGTGTGGCCTGGAGGGGCTGAAGAGGGCATAGCTTGGGCCTTACCTCTGCCCTTCTACCAATGACCAACTGACCATGTTTTTGTGTTTCCATCTGAGTCTGCAAAATCACACTCACATTCCTGGGGCAGGCCCATGGGGCACAAGACAAGACCTCTCACCCTCATTTCCTCACAGTCCTTCCCACTGAGAGAGAGAGGTGAACTTGTGGACCCCCTCTTTGGCTCTGCAAGCACAGTTTAAGCACAATTGCATAGCTAGAAAAAGCAAGAGAGATGGACTCAAATGGAGCCATCGCCGAGGAGTGTGTCTATTCATTGTGGCCTAGATGAGTAGCAGGATACGGGTGAGAAGAAGGAGTGGCTATAGAAATGGAATATTTTACATTTATGTATTTTTTTGAGGAATAATATTTTTTATAATGAGATCTGTATGCATTATGGAGCTTGAGTTTGCAAACACCCTCGATCGACTAAGTTATTTCTCCATTCCATTAAGGTTACTTTCTGGTGAGTTCTACAGCACTATCCCAGATCTCGAGACACAGGTAATGGTCTCATACCCTGCCCTTGCACTGCCATTGCATGTTTCCAAGATTGTAGACCAAGATTGTAAGTTTGAGCTTGCTATATCTGCTATTAGATAAACCACATTATGTGGTTTGACAGCTCTCTAGTCTACACCTTGAATAATGCATAACAATCTTTTGGAAGGAAATAGCTCTTTTTAAAGCAAGCCAACTTTAGCAGTTACCAAAATCCAACTCTTCTACATATTTAATGAATAATTCCTATGTTTATGGTTAAGGGACCACTTTTAATGACACATTGACATGGTGGGTCAGAAGCATCTGGCCATCTGTAGTCCACATGTAAATGTAAAAACCAGCAAGATATAACTTAGCAGGCATTGGCCTTGTTCACATCACTGAGGCTGAATCGTTCTTTCAGAGTTCAGTAGAAATGGGAAAGATTGTCTTTATCCATCATCCATGAAGGAGCTTCTGAATTTTTAGAGTTCTTGAATTTTTGTCCCAATTTTCTGCCAAATTTCTGAGTTCTCATCTGATCACAGTCAGTTTCATGAAGATCTTTGCCCACTCCTGTTCCTACAGCTCTTTGACGGAGTAAGTCAGACCTCAGAGTCTGCCCACCACCTTGGGTTAGACTCTCTACCCAAGGTAGCATCCTTCCCCACCCCGGGAACCCAGGATCCTCCTCACATCAAGGCAAAGTCCTGAGAGCTCTTTCCATTTCAAGAAAAACAGCCCCTGTGGTTCCCATGCAAATAATGTTTGTTTCTTCATCACCAGAATCCCTCCAACAAGCCAGCTCAATCTCTTCTGTGAATATTGCTGTCATGGAGACAACAGCAAAAATTGAGATGCAATTGCCTGAAGGTGCTTAGGGAGAGCCAATTTAATCAAAACAGGAAACCTACCGGTTTTGAGATTAGGTGGGCAGGAGATATCCAGTCACTTAATTTTGCAATGACAAGTCTTTCTATACAAAGAGGCCACCAGGCAATAGCTGATCTGCACTGTTCTGCATGTTGCTCCAACTCTTAATTCTCTGATATCCTATTCTGGCAAGTGGGAAGAGTTCTGTCCTTCACAGGGTTCTGGAAACATTCTTTCCTCCTCCTCCAGCTCCTGATTTGGGAGAGTCAAAAAATCATACAGGGGTTCCAGAAAATGTTGTGTCTGATGCAGCTTTTCGGTGAATGTAGGTTGCCGATGGAATTTTCAGCTTTAGCAGCTCCCTCGGGGCGAGTGACATCTCTGTAAATACACCCATTTGTGGTTGGTTGGTGGGGGTGGGGGGGGGTGGGAGCCTGTTGTGCTTACTCTGAATTAGACTTGCTGGGCTAGCTGCTGTACTTTGTAACCTGAAGTGTACTTTGACTGTTCTGTTTCCTTCAGATGAAAAAATACACAACAAAAACCGACTTCAGAAAAAAAACACACACACTGCCAGCAACAACTGATGCTGTACTTGTAGCTTCTCTCTGTTCCTCTGTACAGTATTAATAGACAATAAACTGCCTTTTCACTGCATCTACCTCTGCGTGTCTGTGCCCTAATTCTTTTCCCTTCTCACTTGCTATGCGTGGGCTCTGGCCTTGGCTCTGCTGGGTGCGCCTTCAACCACTCACTAAAACCTAATGCTCAGCCGGCGGCAGCTCTCCAACTTAAGCATGCTGCAGAATCACCTGGGGGTCCCTGGGAACAGTATGGAGGCTCAGTCTGGCCTCTGAGACTCAGATTCAGATTCCTGGGGTGGGGGGCCAGTAATCTGCATGTTTTAAGATGTTCCAGGCGATTCTGAAACATGTGACACCTGACCCATGGGTTTGGGTGCCCCTTGGTGGGGCTCTTGACAGCCTGTCTGTCCCAGCCTATTTCTACATTAACTAATCCAATCTCCCCACATTTCCTCTCTCCATCTCCTTTTCACCCATCTCTCTCCACACCTGTCATACCTGGTCTTTTTCCTTGCAAGTCCCAGCAGCAACCCAGACTGTGATCCCCTGGGTGAACTCAGATTGCCCCTAAAATAGGGTCCACCCCGTAGTGCAGTGTTTTATACAGGAGCACCCAAAGACATGGGGACTTTGCTTCACTTGGTCACCATTGTATCCTCTTTACCTGGAACAGGGTCAGCACACTTTTTCTGTAAATAATAATAATAAAAAAAAATTCTTGGCTCTATGGGCCAAATGATCTCTGTCACAGCTACTTAGCTCTACCAAAAAGCAGTCTTAACACAATATGTAAATGAGAGGATATGGCTATGTTCCAGTAAATTATTTACAAAGCAGGTACTAGGGCTGATTGCTCTGTGGGCTTGTAGTTATGAACTCCTGGCTTATATCAGGGCCTGGCACATAGTAGGTGCTCAGTAAAAAGCCAAACGGTTAAGGATTGATAGAATAAACAACAGATGGGACACCACCTGCAGAGCTGTCACAGGGCATTGTATTCCTGGAGCATAACAAGTAAATGGATTCAGTTGAGGAGTTCTCTTCTGCTTGGGTTTCATGGTGAATTTTTTTGATGTCTTTATGTCTGGAAGTTAACTTTGAAGATGGAAACAGGAATGATGTCTTGCAGACTGTTCAAGCAGCCAGGTTGATTGACAAGACTTTCAACCAATACAAAGAGGAGGAAATATGAGGACATCTTGTCCTTGTGAAAAGTGCTGGAGACGCGATGACTGGCTTGCCTCCAGGTGCCAAAGCATTTGGTCCAAGTGTTTGTGGAATGGCTTTCTCTAATCCATCCTACACTGTGGGTGGCAGCGCTTTTATTTTTTAAAAAAATTAAACATTATTCTCCCTGTTAATGGAAATACTCTTCAATGTGTGCACATGTAACTAAGAACCATGATAGCACATATACACCCCACAGCTCTACGGCATACCAATGAGGACAAATGTAGGAGCTTGCCCCCTATTGTTGTGGAGTGAAAGAAAACTTAATGTATGCAAAGCCTGGAGTAAGTGGAAGTAGATGACAAATAGGTAACTTGTGATGGGAAAGTATCTGTCCCCACCAAAGATCTCACCCTTCTTGAATGTGAAGATTATCAGCTGTTCAGGTATGGCTTAGAACGGGTCAAAAGGGAAAGTGCCCAGCCCACCTTCAGGTGGTGACTGCTTTTGTGGTGCACTGAATCTTCACCCTGTTAGGTTGACATTGCTATGACTCTGTTTTTATACATGAGAACGTTGAATCATGGAGACAGTAGGTGTAACAGGGCTAGAAATTGGTGTGGAGTCTAGGTAGGGGATGCACTTTCTACTTCTTATCACACAGAAGGCACTATGTCATGAAAGTGGTATTGGAATGCCAGTGGGATTGGATACAGAATGATTTGGTGTCCTTTATGCAAAAAATAATAACAATGGCACTAGTTCTTATTTCTTTACCTTCCAAAGGAAATGCTCTTAATGGCATAGCCTCCTAGAGGCTGGGAGGTGTTTCTGTGGACCCATTGCCAAGGTAACGGTGAAGTTACCAGTTGTTCTTTTACCTGTTCTTTAGGAGTCTTGTTGGCAGTTTTTTCTTCCTTGGTTATAAAAAAGATTCACAGAATCGCCCAAGTTCTGGGAAGTCTAGTCCAGATTCAATAAGTCTAGGGAAGACAAGGACTGGGGGTATAGTTCAGTGGTAGAGCATTTGCTTAGCACGCTTGAGGCCCTGTGTTTGATCCCTAGCATTGGGAAAAAAAAAAAAAGTCTAGGAGTGGCATGTGGATCTTGGAGTAAACAGGTGGTTTGGTTGTCCATGGTGGCAGTTGTCATTGTTATTATTTTTCCTGTGTCATAACAGTCAAGAAGAACAGTGTGCCTATGGCAGCCAGCACCGTTTGAGCTAAGATCTAGCACCTTCACACAGCCACTGGTAGATGACACTGCCCCCCCAACCCCCAAGACTCAGCTCTTCTGCTTCTTTCAGAGTCAAATCCTCCACTTTATTGTCAATACAGAAGAGCAAACATTTGCTACCTGGCAGTTAAGTTTACAAGATCTCTAAGGGATCCTCTAGGGCAGAAGTCACACAATAGTTATCCACAGGCTCAGTCTGCCTACAGTTATGTCAGTCACCTGCCAATATTTCAAACTTAATTTAAATGCATTGTCAATAATTAACAGAATTCTTATTTTAAAAGTATGGCTTACCAACTTTTCTTGATAACTCAGTCTCTAACAACAATAGTGCTGTTTTCCTAGCTGACATTTTCTGGGGCTGAAGGTGGCTGCCCCTTTGCGGGGGCGGGGGGGACACCATACTCTCTATCCACCGCCATCACTTTGTCTTATTTTACTCCTGGCCAGCTTCCTGGCCCCTGCAGGCGTTTAACGTGTGACCCTTAATCTACAATAATCCACTCATTTCATGGCTGGATCAAACAAGTCCTACATGGACATGGGAATCACTCAGAGCAAGGTAATGGCAGAACCAGGACCAACGTCCCCTGAACTCGCTGGAAAAATGAAGCCTGATACTGTGTTTGATTTGAATCTGCTGGTGGCACTTTTAGTTTTGAACAGGCCATAAGCAAAAAACTAATACCAGGATCAGGTACCTTTTGCTACAGAAGAACTCACTTGATTGATGTGATAATAGATTAACGTAGGCTAGTGGGCTCAGGCTTACAACTCCAGTGGGGGAAAAAATACATTTTCTACATTAGTCAATAGCCTGGGAACGATTTTTCTCTATATTCTTTTTTTTAAATTTGTTTTTTATTTATATATGACAGTGGAATGCATTACAATTCATATTACACATATGGAGCATAATCTATATTTTTTAGAGTAAGTGAACAGTATAGTGTTCTAAGGAAATCTGTGGTATCATGTGCTTCATGGTAAAAAGTTTCATTCCTAGGAAAATGTTATCAATGGTTGAATAGTTCTGGGGGCTCCTTATTCCTTCTTAGTAAAAATAATAGAAGGCAAAACCCATCTGTACTTAAATATGATCTTTCTTCCCCTTCTAATTTGTAGTCTTTTGTTGTGTTCTTGAAATCTTGTGTCCACAGAAGAGTAATATTCTCCATAATGTTCACTTCCTTCTTTTACATAGAATAATAATAATAATCAGCACCAAGTGTCGCAGTTTAATAAAAGATAAAAACAGAGACCTTTCTTTTCAAGGTCTGTCATCAAAGACCCAATGGGATCCACTGATTTTTTGTTGTTGTTGTTGTTTGTTCTTTTTAGACATACATTATAGTAGAGTGTATTTGGACACATTATACATACATGGAGTATAATCTATTCTAACTGGGAACCCATTCTTGTGGTTGTACATGATGAGGAGTCTCACTGGGCATTTTATTCATACATGAGCATAGGAAGGTTATGTCTGATTCATTCTACTGTCTTTCTTGTTCTCATCCCCTCTTACTTGGGATCCACTGTCTGTTCTAACTTTAAAGGCTCATCAAATTCAAGATGATAATTATATTTCTCATCTTTTTTTTTTCACTTCTAAGTCATTGAGTATTGAAAACAAGAGCCACAGACCAGGGTCCTTAGGTCCATCCCAAGGACATCCTGGAGGCAGAATGAATTCTTCATCAGTGTGAATTGTCTGCACTGTGTAGAGTCAGCTAACTTTAATTCCATTTCATAGATTGTTACAAGCAAAGTGTTAAGAATGGGGTCTGTTTTCCCTGTTCATAGCTTAGAGACTCAACATTCCTTAACTCAGTTTTTTTCGAACTTTTGGACTTTGGGGTATCACTTTATTTTGTCCTGTGTGTAGACCGACCTATGTATACTATTACTTAACATTTTAACCCACTTCTCTGACTTAAACTTACTTAAAAGGCAACTCTGTGCTTAAGTAATATGTCATTATTATTAAATAATAATGCCATAAAAGCAACACAAAACCATTGTGAATCAGCATTATTAATTTCCAGCTGCATATGGGTGGCTGGCTGTTACCTGAGACTAGCTCTCTCATGTTAAAAGGAGGAAAGGGTTAGAGAAGGATCAGAACTATACTTTCATCTCTTTACTTTGGATGAAATGAAAGGGAATCAAAATGGCAATAACTTGGGGCTGGGGTGATGGCTCAGCGGTAGAGCGCTCGCCTTGCACATGTGAGACCCTGGGTTCTATCCTCAGCACTACATAAAAAATAAATAAATAAATGAAATAAAGGTGTTGTGTCCGACTACTACTAAAAAAAAAAAAAAGGCAATAACTTTGTTGGTATGGGATTCAGTGTTATGTGACCACAGAACCCTTAAACTTGGGAAACACCACCTTACCTTCTGTATTTTTTTTTTAAATTCCAGTTCTTCATTTTGAAGATGAGGGTGAGAAAAGCAGAGTGATTTGCTCAAAGTGACAGGAAGAGCAGAGACGGAGCCCAAATTCAGATCCTGGCCAGGGTGACTTCAGAGTCTTTCTGCGGCACCAGGTGCCTGTCACGCAGATCCTTTTATGAGAAATGAAGTGAACATATCAGCAGCAAATTTAAGCTCCAGTAAGATCCTGATCATTTAAACCAACAAAAGTAGCATCTGCTCATGTGGAAGAGCTGTCTTTGGCATAAGCAGTTTTTCACCCACAGAGTCTGATCTGATTGGGCTCCAGCTACGTGACTTGAGAGAAGTGAGTGGCAGATGTGAATTTCCAGAGAGGGGGAAGGTGACACAGGGTACAGGCACTCAGGGCCACTGGTGGTCCTTATAGCCAGCTCCACCATACGCCTGTGCCTTCTGTTCAGTATGCCAGGGGCTCCAGCCAGCTGACACCTCATCACAAGACTTCTTGGTTGACTCTTTTTTTGGTGAGGGGGAGTACAGGGATGGAACTCAGGGGCATTCAACCACTGAGCCATATCCCCAGCCTATTCTGTATTTAGAGACAGGGTCTCACTGAGTTGCTTAGCACCTTGCTTTTGCTGCGGCTGGCTTTGAACTCACGATCCTCCTGCCTCAGCCTCCCGAGCTGCTGGGATTATAGGCTTGCACCACCGTGCCCAGCTTGGTTGACTTTTAAAGTATCAGAGATTTAGTGAGCAAGCTGTAAACAGGCTTAACACGAGAGAATAAGCAGACCTTAATGGGAAAAGAACCGAGGGCCTTTCAACCTCACTCTTCTCTTCTCCCTTCCCTTCTCTCTTCGCTCTTTATTTTCTTCTGTTTTCTACTGAATAAGCCCGTTTTTCACCTGAGATGCATTCCTACCTATCTCAGTCCCTTTTTGGTTGCTATAACAAAGTACATGAGATTCAGCAGTTTATAAAGGAAAGAAGTTTATTTAGCTGTCAGTCTGGAGGTTGGAGAGCCCAGGGGCATGGCAACAGCATTGGTGAGGATGTCGTAATATGACGGAAGGTGAAAGGACAAGTAGCACATGCAGAGAGGTGAACATAAGGGGCAGCATCCTTGATAAGAGCCCAATGTAACTGGCCCAGTCCCATGTGAAAGGCATCAGTCCTTCTTAACACCCCTTAAAAGCCACCTCCTAACCCACCGCAATGGCAACACATTTCAACATGAGTTCTGGGGGGGACAAACCATTTTCCAAACATGGCCCCACCTTCTAGGGTTGCTGGAGCTCTACTTGTTGCAAGAAATGAGAACATTTAGAATTAGAATCCAAACATTTCTTAAGAATATGATATGAGCCCCCCTCCACCCACCTCCCATCCCCAGAGATCCTGATTTAATTGGTGCAGGTGAAGCCAGAGGCATTTATGACATGCTCCAGCTGACTCTAGTGGGTAGCCAGGGTTGTACGTAAAAGCACAGAAGGGACAGGGGATCCAGGCAAGAATCTGTGGCTCAGTTCTGCCAGCATGGTGGGGGGCATCCCTGGGTCCTCTTGGAACTCCCATTAGCAAGTTCCAGGCAAGTTTAACAGCTGAAGCAGAGATAGGGAATTTTCCTGGACCTAAAAGAACAAGGTGGATTTTACTAGTTTTTTCAGAAGTGGCTAAAGGCAAGCAGACACTCTGAGAGTGACCAGTCATTTAAGAATCAGGCCGCTGAACTGTACCAATTCTGGCTGGCGCGAATGGAACTGGAGATCCCTAGCAGGGCTGCCAGGTATGATGTTCACGTTGTATACTGCAAAATACTCTAAGGACTCCATCACACCATTTTCTATGTGAATGGCATCCTTAGAGATGTGCAGTGCACACCACAGTGTGCACATTTGGGCAAAGATATCCTATTAGTTCTTCAGAACAAATAGCTTAAAATCAGTAAGAAGCCTCCATTGCAATCTGAGCACTGCAGCTAGGTTAAACTCACCACAGTATGCCAAGTTGAGGGAGCCACTTTTAACTCTGGTGAATATCTTCCAGGGACCAATAACCAGGTCACATTCACAGGAGCTGGACACACTCTTCCTCATTTTCTGCAGTTAAGTCTAGCGTGTATACAATACATGGTATAAGATGGACGCTTCATGTGTTAGAACTGGGATCAGGGGCCAGAATGCAAAGGGCAGGCCGAGTAGAGCAACATTGCCCAGGCATGACAGGTTCACCAGGGGCTACTAACTCTGTGACCAGAGTGACCATACTGGGGTCTCTGCTTTGCCACCCCTCCCACACTTGAGGCCAGCCTTTCCTTTTATCTATGTCTTGGAAGTTCCCCATGATGTATAAGCAGTGCTCAGGGCACAGCAAGACCCCTTTACCCAAAGAGACCGCTTTGAAGGACTGGGCAGAGTCTTATATGACAGCCACTTCATTTCAAATCGTTTCATTTGTTTCTTTTCCATTTTTGACCAGTTTCTTATTCTTATGGGTACTATAGGAATAGGATCCATTAAAGCAAGAAAGCAGGATCACTATCACACCTGGTGCTTACTAGGCAGGTAGAGACCCACAGAGGACCTGGGCTTTTGGCCTGTGCCACTCATGTGGTGCCCACTGTTGGTATTAGAGGAGATCGCTGTTGGATGTGTTAGTAGTTAGGATTACCACCAACCATGCACAGGACGGAGGAGAGGGGCTTAAGGTTCCTTGCAAATGCACATTCATGCAGGGAAACCAAGAAACACACCCAGGTCTATGCAGATGCTCCCCAAGGTCTGACCCCAAGCTCGGCAGTGGCTTAGAGTTATGGTTCTCAAATCCAACTGCATTTTCCTTTGTACCTCAGCTTCTTCATGCATAGAATGGTGATGAGGGTTAACTATTTTATAAAGAGTTTGGGACACTTCCTGATAAATGTTGGCAGAATTAAAATGTTAGGTATTAGTAGGAATCCTGATAGTGGCTTGGAGAGCCAGGGAGCAAAGCCCTTAGACTGGTCAGCAACTCTAGTCTTCGGGGCCCTCTGCCTGGTTTTGTAAATAAAGTTTTATTAGAACACAATTGCATGTATTTATTTATGTGTAGTCTATAGATGCTTCATGGAATAGTCAGAAAGGAAACCATGTGGTCCAAAAAACCTAAAATATTTGTTGTCTGGTACTTTACTTTTGCTTGTCCCTGGTGAAAGCATAGGTCATAGTTTGAACCAGTGAGAACAAGAGAGGAAGGAACAAAGGCAAGAGTGGCCCCACCCTGCCCCACACAATGCTCTGTAGGTTGAAGTGCCAGTGGGTCCCAGTTTGCCTGGGACTTCCATAGTTTTAGCTCTAATAGTTCATGTCCCAAGAACCCCCTCCAGTTATGGTCGCACTGGGAAGCTTGGTTTTCCTGTCTTCCACTTAAACATCAGCCATGTTACATGGTGACCTTCCTGTTCTGAGCTTGCACTGAATCAGGGGCTTTCGACCTAAGTACAACTTTGCTTCTGGAAGAAAACTGTACAGCTATTTCTATTCCTTAACCCTAAAAAAAAAAAAAAAAGTTCTCCTGACCAGGACAGTAACTTTCAGGCTGTAGAGTCAGGTGTATTGAAGACCCAATTATTCATCCAGAGGCTTATGATCCAGATTTATGCTGGAAGAGAAGAAGGTGTTCATCCCAGTGCACCTTTGCTAGACACAAGGATGTCATTTCTTCATCTGTTTCTTGCCATTGTTATCATTACCAACATTAACAGAGGCAGAGCCTCAAGTTCCAGGTAGCTACTCATCTGTTCTAGAAGTAAATGTGTATTAATAAAACCAGAGTCCTTGGAAAAATAATATTTAAGCCATAGACACATAACCTTGGACAAGTGACTTGACTTCACTGAACCTCCTTTTCCTCATCTATGAAGTGGAACTTCAATAGATTTGTGTTGAAAATAAAACTGGAAATGGCCTGGCATGGTGGTACCCACCTGTGATCCTAGCAGCTCCGGAGCCCAAGGCAGGAGGATCGTGAGTTCAAAGCCAACCTCAGCAACTTAGTGAGGGCCTAAGAAACTTAGTGAGACCCTATCTCTAAATAAAATATAAAAAGGACTGAGGATGTGGCTTGATGGTTAAGCATCCCTGGGTTCATTCCTTGGTACCAAAAAAAAAAAAAAAAAAAAAAACCACTGGAAATGCCTTCTGTGAAAAGAATTGAAAGCAGAGACTTGAGCAGATACTTTACACCACTGTTTATTGAAGCACTGATCCCAATACCTGAAAGGTAGGGGAAAAAAACCAATGTCAGATGTCTAGGTAATAAAATGTGGTATAGTCATATGATGGACTATTATTCAACCATAAAAGGGAATGAGATTTTGATATATGCTACAACATGGATGGACTTTGAAACAGTGTGTTAAGTAATCAGATAGGAAAGAGTCAAATATTGTATTATTCTACTTGTATGAGATTCCTGAACTAGTCAAATGCATGGAGACAGAAAGTAGGGTAAATTTAACCAGGGGCTGGGGGATGGGGAGTTATTGTTTAATGAGTATAGACATAGAGTTTGGTATGATGGAAACATTCTAGAAATGAGTAGTAGGATGGACATGGTTGTACAACAATGTGAATGTATTTAATGTTACTGAATGATACACATAAAAATAGTTGCAATGGTAAATTTTGTAAAATATGATTTACTGAAAAAAAAAAAAGTGTCTCAAGTTCAGGTAATAGCTTGTCTATCATGCACCAGGCCCTGGGTTCCATCCCCAGAACCACAACAAAACAAAAAAACCTCTTGTAACACCCGGCCACTGACAATACAAAAAACAGAAATTCCTAAGGTATGCTGAAAACCAGGTACAGGACTCCTAGCTGCTTGGGAGGTCAAGGCAAAAGATCAAAACATCACTTGAGCTTCGGAGTTGGAGACCAGCCTGGGCAACAGTAGAAAACCCCATCTCAGCAACAATAACAAAAAACAATGCTGCTGTTAACTGAGTGGAGAGATGATGAGTTCATACTTTGAACTAAAATGGGTCAAGGAAGAATTTGCCAAGGAGCTGGCATTTGGGATGGACTTTGTAGGATGAGGAGATGAGGCGAGGAAGGAGGCAGCCCCAGGAGGAGGATGTGTGAGCACACCTCGAGGTGCGTGTGTCGTCAGGCAGACCTGCTGCTGCTGCTGTGCCCTGTGGGTTTCTGGTGGACACTAGAGGTGGGGGCCATGTTTCAAGGCACGTTGGTCTGTTTGGTTGCCAGGCAGAGCAAAGTCCTGAAGATGTGTGGGCAGGAAGGATGGCAAGAGTGGTGTTTGCAGTAAGACTAACCTGAGGCATTGTAAAAAAGGAACTGAGGTGACCAGAGGCTAAACACCAGCCAGGTCACTGCTGCAGGAGCCTTGGCTAAATGAGGATGGTGGCCATGATGCAAAGAAAGCAAAGGATGGAGACTGATATTAAAGGACACTTGATGCACTTCAGATTCGGGGAGATGGAAACGAGGTATCGAAATGTCTAGAAGCAGAATAGCTAAACTCTGGAGCCAGGTCCCCTGAATTGTTACCAGTTCTGTTGTTTATGACCTTGTGTGACTTTGGGTTACATTATATAATATCTCTGTCCTCAATTTCCTCTTCTATAACATAGGATCAATGACATGACCGAACTTCTCTCACCAGGTTGTCGCGAAGGTTAAGTGAGTTAATATTTGTGAAGTACTTTAAATAGTGTTCAGCACAGGATATGTGCTTGCTATTTTTATCTATTAAATCTGGGGAGTTGGTATACTGACATTGGTTATGTTATTTTTATTTTTTATTTTTTGCACTTGAATTTTTTGGTACTGCCAAGGAGTGCTTCTCATGCATGTGAAATACTTGGCAGTCTCGTTCAAATGCAGGTTCTTGGCTCAACAGGTCAAAGGTGGGCCCACAGTTCTGCATCCCTAACAGGTTTCCAGGTGGTTTGATGCTGCCAGGCCGTTGACCACATCCTGTCGTTGAGGACTGGAGGTCCCCGTGTTTCAGGACTGGGTGCTGTTCTTATTATCTGATGCTGCATAACAAATCATCCACACACATAGTGGCTTCGAACAAAAACAGTTGTATTCAACCCTTTACATCCATGAGTTCCACATCCACATATTCAACCAACCTTAGGTGGAAGATATTGGGGGAAAATTGCATCTGTACTGATCATGCGCAGACTTTTTTTTTTCTCTCGTCATTATTCCTTAGATAACACAATAGAAAAACTATTTACATAACATTTATGTAGTATTAGGTATTGTATTAGTTATTAATAGAGATGATTTAAAGTATGTGGGAGAGGCAGGCACCGTGGTGCACACCTATAATCCCAGCAACTCCAGAGGCTGAGGCATAAGGATTGCAAGTTAGAGGCCAACCTTGTCCACTTAGCGAGGCCCTACCTTAAAATAAAAAATAAAATAGCTAGGATGTAGCTCAATGGTAGAACATTCCTGGATTCAATCCCAAGTACTGAAATAAATAAATAAATAAAAGTAAAAATGTACCAAAAGATGTATGTAGTCTATATGCAAATATTATGCCATTTTATATAAAGAACTTAACATTTATAGATTTTGATATCTTCTGGGGGTCCTAGAGCCATTCCCCCATGGATTCTTTGGGATGACTATATTATTGGCATTGCTGTCATTATGACATCTCATAGTTCCACATGCAGTTCCCGCTCAGATCTCTCCTGAGGTGGTGGTCAGACTATAGCAGGGGGAGGAGCACCTTGAAGGCTCCCTTGTTCTCAAGTCTGGCAGTTGGTGCTGGCCATCACCTGGGACCTCACCTGGGACTGTCAGCTAGAACACCTAACCGTTATACCCATGGCTTCTCCATGTGGCAAGGAGCCCTTCACAGCTCAGCAGCTAGGTTCCAAGAGAAACTAGGCTTTGCCTAGCCTGGCCTCCACAGTTTCTATTTGAGAGAAGCGGGTCACCAAGACCACCCATATGCAAGGGAAGGGCAATTAGACTACATGTGTTGAAAGGAGATGAGTCAGAGAACTTGCAGGCATGTCTTAGAGCCATCACCCGGGCTTGTGTTGAGGTGGCTCTGACAAGGGAAGGTTGACAGGGTTGTTTCAGAGGGTCTGAGCTGTTGTGGAGGACCAGGTGGCTCTTCAACAGGCAGGGTGGGGTGTGAATATCTGGGTCTCTAGCTCCCCCACTAGGCTTTAAGGTCCATGAAAGCAGGACTTGGTCTGTCTCTGCAATAGTCTGATGTCCAGCAATGTGCTTGGCACCAAAGGAGACCCAATAAATACTTGTTGGACTTGTAAATGAATGAAAAAGGAGATAGGACCAGTGCTCTGGGGTCTGAGAGGATGCTAGAATTTGGGTAACCTGCCCAGAACAAGCCTCTTGGTAAGAGAGACTCCTGCATTTGCTCAGAGGCCCCTGGGGCCTTCACGGTCCAGCTGGTCCAGCAGCTTTGTGCCCTCTCAGGACCGGTGACTGTGAGAGGCCTGGATCTAAGAGGAAACCTCTCCACTTGCACAAAATGGAAAGTGAAACTGGGATTTCAGGAGAAAATGAAAACTGACAGCGGCTAGCCTGATCATAATGAGATCTTGTTTGGAAGTGGCTCTCTCCATTTCCTGTTTATAGCCTCAACTGAGAGCAGAAGCGAGCAGAGCTTGCAGGGGCAGATTTTCTCTCAGGATTTGGAGCTAGATCAGTAACAGGAAGCCCTCAGCATTCTCCCAAGACAGAAGCCCCTCTCTTGGGTGGGCTTCTGATAGCCCTCCGTGGCAATCACTTTAGGCCCCCACTGTCCACCACTCGTGTCCAGCTTCCAGCCTCCAAATTACTGGGGACTCCGTGTGATGCCTATGTAAAGGAATTAGGGAAGGAGGCCCAGAGGCGTGGCAAGGTGATTGTCAGGGCTGACTGTGGGTTCTGCTTCACGACGCCCAGTGAGTCTGTCAGTTAGACTCAGGGACAGACTGTCTTGCCAGGGATTTCCTAGGATAGCTGTCTATCAAAATGTCTACCATGGGATTTCTTCCAGGGACTGAGCGTGTGATCCCCCTATTTTCCGAGAGTGACCCAGTTCATGTGCTGTCTCTGGAACTGTGGAGTTTGACACAGGCAGAAGGATGTGGGTTACTGGAGCTGAGACGGCAGTGTCAGAAAGCAGCCGAGCAATAGGAGTGTGAAGTGTAAGGACTTCTGATCTGACAGCTCCTCCCTGCACACTTGCAGGCACTCGGGGGCACACAGACACACAGATACACACACACGCACACATACATATGTATACACATACACACATACATGCATGCACACACACCTCCCAGAAAGGCCTCTCTGAAGACGGGACACCTCCGCTGAGGGGAAGCGGGGAGGCTCAGAGTGTTCCAGGCTGAAGGAACTGTTGTCGTGAGGGCCAGAGGTTGGTTTGTGGCTCCTCTGCGTTTGCTGTCTGGCTTCTGGGACTGTGAGCCTCCCTTACTTGAACCCCCGCCCCCTGCCCCATCTAGCCTTCCAGCGCCTCTGGCCTTCTCTCTTGCTCCTAAGCATCACTCACAAGGGGTAGCGAGTGCCCATCTTAGTTCATGCAGTCATGGCAAGAAATACCCCTTCATTCTCTCGTGATCAGACTCTGAGCCCCGTGCTGCCGGCCTGGCAGGCAATTCAAGCTCAGGTATTTGTGGGGCTCTCCCCAGCCTCGCTTTGTGCAGAGGTGCTGTGCTCATCTTGGGCAAGGCCCACCATCACTGGTCCTTGTTGGGATGTCATTGTCCTGGCCATCACAACCCCTTCAGGGCTGGAGTGTGGGTGACTTCTGAGCCAAACGTGGGGACAGAAGCTTTGGCAGAGGCTGGGAGCCTCTGGCCTTGGCATCGGGTTCCCCCACATACCACGGTGTTGCTCTCCCAGACTCCTCCCCCTGGGGCAGCCCAGAGCCTCCCCTGCCAGCACACCCCACCAGCAGGCAGAGCTTAATTTCGGAATTCTGGCTTTTGCAAAAGACCTGAAGGCCCACTGACCAAAAGCGACTTCTGTCACACTCTCTCCTTCCCCAAGGCAAGGGATCACAAAACCCACCCACCTGCTAGAAACGGAGAGGAGGGAGAAATACAGGAAGCGCCACACAGATGTTTCCTAGACCTTGCCTCTAGGGCCTGTCTGTTCCCAGGGATGCAATCCATCAGCCAGGGAACTTGAGCTCCCTGAGAAGAAACCCCTCTCTGTGGTGAAGGATCAGACTTGGCTTTCTTCTAAAATTGCGAATTCATCTCAACAGTGCTTTGTAAAGTGCAACAAAAATGAATTATTAGGAAAAAATGAGACAAAAATAAGAGTACAGGTGCCCATTTTGTTGTTATTTTAGATTCAACAAACTGTACACAGATTCCTAAACCTATTCTCTCCATTTCCTTACCCACTTCGTCACAGACCAGTAACCAGTTAGGGAGGGGCACAAATTGGTGGCCTGCACACTTTGAGGAACATTGCCTTAGAGCAGTCAGGAGGGAGGATGGAGCCACATCACTTCTGAAAGTGTGGGGCTTAGGCCTGTGGAGACTCTTCAAGAGGTGAACATAGAAGCCAGAAGCAGGGTAGTCATTACTTGGTGAGCTGAGAAACTAGAATTCAGCCTTCTCTTATTATAGCTGCTGACAGGGCAGAGAGACAAGTACTGGGGAAGGGACCAGAACCATCTCTGAGCAGGATGCCTGTGACACAGCCCAGCTCTGCCACTTGGTGCCTTGTCTGAGGATGAGTGAACAGTTCTGAGCCTTAGTTTACTCGTTTTCATAGAGTCTTTGCAAAGACTGGCTGAGTTAACAAGTGTCACATTGAGTTGTGCCTTTGGCAAATAGTAAGTACCTGCCAATATTAAAATTTCCTAGACGGGTGTGGTGGCACACACCTGTAATCCCAGCAGCTCAGGAGGCTGAGACAGGAGGATCACAAGTTCAAAGCCAGCCTCAGCAACAGTGAGGCACTAAGCAACTCAGTGAGACCCTGTTTCTAAATAAAATTAAAAATAAGGCTGGAGATCTGACTCAGTGGTCTAGTGCCCCTGAGTTCATTCCCTGGTACCCTTTACCCCAAAAAATATTTTCCTTAGGAGGAAAGATGCACAAGGGTGGGAATTTTTACTGTGGTGTTTACTAAATGTTTAGAATCAAGTGTGGTACATAGTAGGTGCTCAGTAAATATCTGAGAAATGAATGAATCCATCTCCTTATCCATGCTGAGCTTCAGACTTTCATGTTTATTCTGTTCTTCACTGTTCTTTAACAGAGAAGGGAATGCCTCTTTGCTCTCTGGGCTAATATCCTAGTTAATGTCCACAGTATATTTTCTAAGACTCAGGTCATTTGGAGACTTTTGTCTTCAAAACCCCATACATTCCCAAAAGATGTGACTTAAGCCAGACGTGGTGACTCACAACTATAATCCTGACTATTCAGGAGACTGAGGCTGGACAGATCGCCAAGTTTGAGGCCAGCCTCAGCAACTTACTGAGACCCTATCTCAAAATTGTAAAAGGGGTGGGGATGTGGTTCAGTGGTAGAGTGCCTGCGGGTTCAATCCCCAGGACTTAAATTGCCTCTCAGATGCGAACTTCCTTGGGCAGGGTATTTTAAGACCAGGCTCAAGGCAGACTTTATATTACAGAGTATAAAAACAGATCTCCTTGGGCTGGGATTTTTCAACTCACGCTTCTAGGCATATGACTCACTGCATGCCTGCTGCCCCAGCAGGGCCATGTCCCCTGCCCTGAGCATGTTGTTCTTCCAAGATGTTCTTTGCAATGCCGGCCTGTTGAGATCACTCATTCTACTGAGCCAGCTTAAATGCTGAAGCCATTTTGGATACTCAGTCAGAGGTAATGTCTCTCCTTCACATCTAATAACTCTTTTCTATGGCCTCTTTGGACATGGACAATGTTGAAGAGTGTGGGTGCTTCCTGCAGGTCCTGGCATATAAACACAGGTTCAGTGGGTGGAAGTTGGGGTTTGGCTCCACCATGGGAAGCCAAGTGTAGGCGTCAATGAGAAAGAGAGGAAGCCCCATGACAGCTTCCCCAATTCCCCTTTCCTGTTAGTACCCCTTAGCCTTGGGCAGTTTGGGGTAACTTGCTGATGAGCAGGAACAGTAGCTCCAATCTGAAGCACTGTGCCAGTGTAGGGTGAGGATTATTCAGTTTGGAACCAGCAGAAGGGTGGATGAACCTGGCTTGTGGATGAACATCGGCGACAGCCTGGCACCTCTGGCTCTGCTGCTGGCTGACTGCATGACCCTTGGCGTGCTTTGCATTTCTCAAAGCCTCTGTATCCTCATCCGTATAGTGTGGACAGTGTTGGCAACTTCCCTACCCACCCCTGCCACTAGGTATATAGCAAAGGGGAAGTAGAGGGGCCATATGACCCACTACTGTCTACACCGAGTGCCACCAAGATAACAGCCTGCAAATTCTGGTTTGGTGTTATGGGGACAGAAGGTTCACAAACATTACATCACCCTTGGGTGCCATGTGCTTTGCTATCTCACTGTATTTGGAACAAAATTGTGAGCATTAAACACGTCTAAGGGACTTAGCATACCGTTCTCTAGTAAGGACTCAATAAACATTAGCAAAAATGTTTAAATTTAACTCAATAAATTCTCAGTTGAAATGAATGCTATGTACACTGCTGTACCCTAGTAGCATCCGGTTTTGTGTTTTTGTTTTTAAATTCCACTTCCCTTTGATGTCACCTTGAATTCATTCTAGTAATTAAATGTCTCACCCACAAAATCATACAGGAACAGTTGATGCAAGAGAGATCTTAGTATTTATTTGTTCATCCTGCCAAGATTGACTAGATCCCTGCTTTGTGGAAGGCACTATGTATCAGCCAGCTTTGTCTCTGGGTTCTGCTGCTGTAATGAGCATTATTGAGGAGGAAGAAAATAATTGGAAGGGGACTGGGGTTGGTGGAGTGCTTGCCTCCCATGCACAAGGTCCTGGGTTCAATCCCCAGCAACACCAAAAAAAAAAAAAAAAAGAATTGCAAATAATAATATGGTCTGCCTCATGCTGTCACAAGTGCTATCTCATAGTGACTCTATGGAGTAGGTATTATTATTCTCATTTTAAAGAATGGAAAACTGAGGACTGATATGGCTAACTTGCTCAAGATAGAGCCAATAATTAGCTCAATTGCCCAGCATAGAGTGTATAACTGGCATTGTGCTGGATGTCAGCTTCTTGCATGATGACGTTTAAGACAGGGACTGCTCCTGTTCTACTGGAATTTGTGTTAAATGAGAAGCAGATAAGTCCCACCCATGAGTGGGTTGATGTAGGTCATAGCCTCCGTCCATGGTGGCGTATCCAGCCAAACTCAGGGCACAAGACACAGACACATCTTGATGACATCAGAGAGGCTGAGAGCTGAAGGACAGGGGCGCATGGCTCTTGTCAAGGCCCTTCCTGGTGGGTTGAGTGCCAAGGACAGTTTCCAAGTCTGAATTCTAAAGGGCACTCACAGAGGTCAGCGCAGATGGTCACGTGCCCAGCCTGTGGTAACAGGACGTGCTGAACCCCTGGTAGTATGGTGGGGTCCTTCCATGCCCTTCCTACTGTCTTCTCTGATCCTATCTCTGATCCCATTTTCTCTGATTCTCAGTCCTCTCCTGGGGCTTTGCCTCTGCCTTAGACACACTCAGAGCCACTGAAAAACAGACCCAGAGACTTCAGCATCAGCCTGAAAGAGAAAGAGAAACCCAGATTTGATCCGATTTTGAGTCAGCCCAGTGTCACCGCCTTGCTTAGACTACCAGAGCACGCCACTCTAGCTTCCCCAGATGGTTTCCATTTTAATGGCATGACATTAAAAAGAAGAAGGCGAGAAACCCCCTGCCGTGGCCTGTAAAGTGGGCAATAACGTAAGACAAACCAGCTCTTGATCGTGGCTGCTTCTGTACCAGAGCCCAGGCCAGCCCCGGGCCTGTCTGCAGCACAGTGGATGGGGGAGGAAGCAGTTGCTTCTCAAACACAGGCGGCTTCTCAGTGAAGTGGGGCCCTAGCAAAAAAGTAGGCTCAGTGTCAAACTTTCCCTCTTGGGATACAGAAGATACCTGAAATGAGAGCACATGAGCCCCACAGCAGAGTCTCTGGCCAAAGAGGGGAGAGGGGAGCCTACCTTCTGCTTGGTTATGGTCACACAAATCTTTAAACATTTCAGAAGATATCACAAAAAAATCAGATATGTGTATACATGCACACACACACACTTGTATGTGTGTATGAGAATTAGGGTTCTCCAGAAAAAAAAAATAGGATAGATATAGATATGGAGGAAGAGATTTATTATGAGGCATTGGCTCCTCAGTGGAGGCTGAGAAGTCCCGATGGAGGCTGAGGAGGGGCTACACATTGCTGGTCAGCTGTCCACAAGCTGTAATTCCAATCCAAGCTTAAAGGCCAGAAAACAGGGCAGTAAGTCGCAGCCCAAGTCCAGAAGTCCAAGAACAAGGAGCACTAGGAGAAATGGATATCCCAACTCAAGCAGAGATGGCAAATTGGCCCTGCCTTCTCCTCTTTGTTCTATCCCAGCCCTCTACAGGTTGGATGATGCCCACCCACATTAGTGAGGGAAGATCTGCTTTACTCAGTCTACCTGTGCAAATGCTAATCTCTTCGGGGACACTCAGTCAGACATATCCAGTGATGATGTTCTCTCAGCTATCTGGGCAACCTTTAGCCCAATCAAGTTGACATAGAAAGTTAACCATCACAGTATATATACACGCATGTGTGTAAATAATTTTATTACTGTTGACTTTATCTGAAAACTGCAGATGAACACTAATGTGTTTTGAGTTTACACTCCTTTCAAAAGTTCTGTCTCAAAAAGGAGCTCATTCTTGGAGAGACCAGCAGACTGACTCAGCCCCATGCCATGGGCAGGGAGCCTGCAGAATATGTGCCTGGGAGCCTCCACGGCACATTCCTTGCTGACTGTGACAGAGGGTAAAACAAAAGGGCTACACATTGCTGGGTACCATAGGGCCTACGTTTTCAGGGTCAGTCAAGGGGGAATGAGTAGCTGAAGCAATTGTGTACCATGCCCCATACCTCACTAATCCAGATAAATCATATTTTAATGCAACAGTTTTAAAAGTTAAATTAGCAACTTACAGCCATGGACCATTTACCTGTACTTATAAAGTTTTATTGAAACCATTTTTTATTGAAACTAAGTTTTATTGGAACCAGGTTTATTTTGCCTACATTTTATACCCAATACAAGTCCTTGCTTGTCTTGCCTTAGTCCTGGCCCTGTGCCAACTCATTCACTTATCATTCTTTCCTCAATCCTGCCCCCAGGAAAACAGGAAACAGAGCTAATAGTTGATAAGTTTACTTTATGCCAAGCACTATTGTAAACACTTTGCAGATATTGCCTCTTTTAATCCCCCCAACAACCCTACAGGTAAAGCATAATTATTCATCCCACTTTGCACATGAGGAAACTGAGGCATAGAAAGGTGAAGAATCTCTCCCAAGATCAAATGACTAGGAAGAGGTAGAGCCAGAGTTGATAAGCAGGTTGTTTGAGGCTTCAATAGAGGATCTCTGGAGGAAGGAATCCTCAGTTCTGGAAAACCATCATAGAGGACATGACCTTGAGCAGTGTGTTGAAGGATGAGTAGAGGTTTGCTGAGGAGAAAGAATAAATACAGGCCACTGTAGTGTTTCAGAAGAGCACATCCTTCTGGAGAGGTGACATCTGGCTTCCCTAGGCCCAGGTGCTGCCCAGGAATCAGAACAGCAGCAAAATAATGTAAAGAACCAGCTTTTATTGAGTGCTTTTACTGTATTGCTAGGTGCTGAGTTAAGTATTTTACACATATCATGTCATTAAATCTTTAAATCAACCTGTGATATGGCTACTATTCTCTCTGTTTTACAGGTTAAGAATTTAAGGCTCAAAGAGATCAAGTAACTTACCCACAGCCTTATAGATAATAAGCAGCTCATCTAGTGCAAATCCAGTAGGCACAGTTCACATTATAGTTCATATGAAACCCAAGAAGCTAGAGCCAGAGCTACAAGTTTAGCCAAAATACTGTGCCAGGTTTTCTCAAACTTCATAATGTATCTGAGTCACCCAGAGAACTGGTTAAAATTTAGGCCCCCGGAATCAGACATTGTGATTGTGCAGGCCTGGTATGAAGCTGAGAATTTGCATTTCCAGAAGTTCCCAAGTGAGGCTAACGCTGCTGGTCCGAGAACCAGACATTGAGAGCCAGGCATGGACTCAGTCCAGTGCAGTGGTTCTCAGTGAGGGTGTTGCCCTCCAAGGCTGCACTGGGAAACAGGAGGCAGTCGATAAGCAAAGCAGATCCTTCCTGGTATAGAGACCAGAATCTCCCTGCTGAAGACTCTCCCACCGCACAGCTTTGTATCCCGGGTGCCCTTCTTCTCTTTGATGCCTGCATCCATTTTCTTGATCATCTAGGCTCTTATTACTTTCTGTTCACATGGACTTTAATGATCTGTCACACATGCTGGTGCTTCTGAGGATTAGGCAACCCATGTCCCACCACCTCTGTTCCAAGCCTCACATGGTTCCTGGATCGACGCAGACTTCACCAATGTGAGGGAGGTGCAGAATGATCATGTGTTTCCTGGTGGTTCTCTGGGCTCCTCAGAGGCCCAATTATACCAATCATAATTTGTTCCCTGTATTAGTCAGGAGCCTTTGGGTTGCAAGTGACAAAACCCAATTTGAACTGGTCTGGAAAAATTGGGTGCTTATTGACTCACATAGCCTGATCACAGGAAGGGCGAGAGCACAGCTGGGCTGCAGGCGTGACTAACCAGGGACTCCAGTGCCCCCGTGCTCTGCTCTCCACCTCCTGCCTCTTCTGATTGTCAGCATCATCCGTCAGGCAGGCCCTCCCCACCAGCTAGAGTCATGGCTGCCTTCAAGTCCCACACTCCATTTTTCACCTCAAAATAAGGACAAGGAAGTTGGGCACCGTGGCACATGCCTGTAATCCCAGCAACTTAGGAGGCCAAGGTAGGAGGATCACAAGTTCGAGGACAGCCTCAGCAGCTTAGGGAGGCCTTAAGCAACTTAACAAACCCCTGTTTCAAAATTGGATAAAATAAGAAAATAAAAGGACCGGTGGCATAGCTCCTTGGTTCAATCCCCAGTACAAAAAAAAAAAAAAACATGCATACAAGAAGACACTTGACATAGTTCCTGGATTCTGCAGAAGGACTCTGAGTGGCCCGACTTGGATATTGTCTCTCCTGGACCACAGCCCTTAGCCATTTCAGATGCCCCACCCAGATGGGTTAGGAAAGGGTTTGCAGATGTTAGCTCTCCCTCACAACAATGTTGGAATGAGTCAAGAAGCATCATCCAGAACACAGAGGAGGAGATGCTGGGTAAAAAGCAAAGCCCCAGAGGTGAGGGGGCGAGTGAATAGTGGACACCTACCTCGTCATTGGCAAGTACTGAGTTGGCAGCTAAAGGGGGTACAGAGGGTGGAGGAGGAAATTCCCCACCCCCACCGCCACCCCAGAGCGCATGGTCCAGAGCAGACCTACACATGCCATAGAAGTCAGTGGAACTTGGCAGGAATTTCTGTGGATCACAGCAAGAGTGGTCAAACATTTTGAGAAAAACCTGGGTTCTCATGGGCTCCTTTCTTCACCCGACTTCTGAGCTCCTACCATGTGTTAAAGAACAAATCTGCACACAAACTTGGTGGATGGAATGCCTAAAGGTGGCATCGAACCTTGTCCCCAGTTGATCAGCTGCTCCCAAAGATGTATATGAAGTTCCCTGGGGAGGAGCGTCTACATCATAACTAGTTACCATCCTCTCCTTCTTACGGACTCTGCCTTCACCACTTCCATGTCCCATGGCCCAAGGCGTCTCTTCATCCTTGCCGGCTCGTCTCATTGAGGATCATTTCTCTCACCTGTGTCCCTGTATCTCCCCACTCTGGATCCTTCAGTGGAGATTATTTTTCCTTTACGTCATCTTCCTTGAATTCTCCCTGAGATTCCTTGGCCATTTTAAGGTGAGGCTTCCAGAACGTGTTAAGGAAGTGGAGCAATCACTGCAGAAGCCCCCAGGTCATTCGGCTGGGTCCATGTGGACACACTTGACGGCATTCCTCTGACAAAGTGGTGAGCTGGCCAATGGCGACACAGAGAGAGGACAGCAGGCTCTTGTTTTCTTTCTCCACATCCCTCTCCGCTCTGGTCCTCGTTTTGGTCAAGAGTTGAGCTGTGAGGGTAGAGGGAGGACACAGCCCTTCCTCAAGCCCCCTCCTGGGTCACAGTCTGAGGACCAGTGTAGCTTCAGGAGAAGATGTGTGGCCATGAGGGGTCCAGTCCCCTGTCTGTCTCTTATTCTCCTGAGAATGCCACTAGCCCCTGCCTCTACCTTTGCAGAAAATGTAGTAAACTGGGCCTAAAGTTGTTTAGGGTTGTCTTTGTACTTTCCATATTGCCGATACCTTTCTCTGTGCCTGTCTTCCCGGGACCTTCTGCGGGCCATTGTCTTGTCTTTATTCCCTCCATGTCTAGAACAGTGGTTGGAATACAACCATCACTCAGCAGATGAACAATCCATCGGCAGAGCTCACCAGGGAGCTCGCTCAGCTATTAAAGAGGAAGGGGTGAGGTAGGAACATTGATTGTGCAATTTTCTATCATGTTGTTGGGTTTAGTGAGTGATAATTCAGAACACCCTTGAGGTTCCCTTTAAATTCAGAACAGACTGAAAAACAAGATGTCATAAGTTGTTGTTTTTTGTTTTTTTTTTTGGGGGGGTGGTATTTTTACTTTTTATCTTGTGTGTGTGTATGTGTGTGTGTGTGTGTGTGCAGCTGATTGGAAAAGATGGTTTAGATCTTGGGTTGAATGCCTCCCTCAGCTCAGTTAAAGCCTCTCACCTAATGGCAGATAGGTCTGCATGACCACAGGCCTCTCCTCGGAGCAGGCTGCTTTTCAGAGAACAGCTGTTTTCAGAATATTCCTAAGGAGAGGAAAGGCTACCCACACGAGTGCAGGCCCCTGTTCTTGATTTCTGTGTCCTGGGAGCTGAGTTCTAGTGTTCCTGAAGCCCTCGCTGATACCCTGTCTCGGTAGAAAGCCACTCCATCCTTACTTTTTTCTTAAGTTCCAGGAGCTTGGCCAACAGCAGACACACCCCTAGAATAAAGGAAAGAACAAGACTTGGGCCAGGAACACCATCCCCTGTGTCCCCCTCTGCCATCTTAGTCTCCTTGGATAAAGCCACCTGCTAGCTCTGAGCCTTGTTCTCTTCAGAGAATGGGGATGGTATCATCTGCCCTTGAGGCTAAGGTGACCTTCAAAAACTTAACTAAACTGCCCAGATTCTTTATGTAAAGGGTTCTTCTTCTCAAGGCATTTAGGGAGTCCAAGTGAGAGAACTTACACAAGTTCTCTGGAAAGGACTCTGCAGGCTCCTATTGGAAACTGAGGCTCAAGAGGCCTAAGTAATGTGCCCAAGGCCTCAGAGTACGTCAGCTAGGATTTGGCCTCCAGTTATATGTTGTGGGCTCAGGTCTGCTCGTGCTTGGCCTCCAAAAGCCAGACCTCTCACTAGTGCAGGGCTTCTGAGAACGACTGTCTGGGCCACTTGATAAAATGAGCTTGGAAGTGTCACTCCAGACGTGTAAAATCAGAATGTCTGGAACCAAGGCCTAGAAACCTGCCTTTTAATTGGTTCCTCAGGACACTTACAGCAGGAGCTCAGGCTGCCTGATTGCAATGCAGTGGAGCTACCCCCACACAGCAATTGTCTAATCAGTTATTTTCACTTCAGTAGTGACTTAGCATTCGGACCCCTCTGTAATGTACAAGGGTACTCTTCTAAACGTGGCTTCATTCAATTAAGGAGAAGAACCTCAGAGTGGTCAAGAACCTAATTTCTGGTACCACGCCATTTCGGTTCCAACCCCAGCTCAGGTGCTTGCTAGCAACCTGATCTTATGCCTCTCTTTCCCTCCCTGTACAATGGGTTGAGCTTGACTTCCTGCCTCTAGGACTGTTAGGAATAGACTTCTAAGCCTGCACAGACTTAACTCCGGTTTTCTGGCTCCACTTCCAGACTTTTAGAAATTTAATCTTTGCTTGTTTTTCAAAGTCACTTAAAATTTAAGGGCTGGGGTTGTGGCTCAGTGGTAGAGCACTTGCCTAGCATGTGTGAGGCCCTGGGTTCTATTCTCAGCACCACATATGAATAAATGAATAAAATAAAGGTCCATCAACAACTAAAAGAAAAAAGAAAAATTAGAGCAGTAAAAGTATCTTGAACCCAGTCAACCAATAAATACGTGCTGTGTGTGCAGGACACTATGGGAAGGCCCAAATGGACATTACTGGCCACACCTAAGCTGCTGGCATGAACTTGAAGGATTGAGATGGCAGAAAAGTGACAGAAGACAGTGGTGTTGCATGGCAGGGGCTGTCAGGGAACTGAGACCAGGGCCAGATGCTAGATCTGGCTGAGCTGCCTCTTGGTCCCTATCGACCACAGAACTTTAATAATTAAGGCATTTTCCTGGGTGTGGAGGTGCACACCTGTAATCCCAGCTACTTAGGAAGCTGAGGCAGGAGGATCATAAATTCGAGACTAGCGTGGGCAACTTATCAAGACCTTGTCTAAAAATAAAATGGGCTTGGATATAACTCAATAGTAAAGCACTCAGGCCTAGGTTCAATCCCCAGTAACCCTGCCAAAAAAAAAAGTTTTGATTGGACTAATCAGACAAATGCCTCTAAGCAAGTTAATGAGTCATTAGCATAATATGGTTTAGCAAACTTCTCTGTGAAGTCAGGCTGAGACAAAACAGATTGGGGCGGGGGGTGCAGGGGCTGTTTTGTCTTGGTTTGGTTAACAGGGTAGAGCCAGCTGGCTGGCTGCCCATCAGACTCTGTTAGCTTTGGGGAGGGGTCAGTAAAATACAGAAAACTGGTACAGAATTGGAAGTGGCCCCACCTACTTCAAAAGTTTTCCCTAGCTGGGCACAGTGGTGCACGCCTATAATCCCAGTGGCTCTGGAGGCTAAGGCAGGAGGATTGCAAGTTCAAAGCCTCAGTAATGGTGAGGCACTAAGCAACTCAGTGAGACCCGGTTTCTAAATAAAATACAAAATAGGGCTGGGATGTGGCTCAGTGGTCTAGAGCCCCTGAGTTCAATCTCCCATACCACCCCCCAAAAAAAATTTTCCCTAAAATCCTTAAAACATATGGGAATTATTGAGAAGGGGTCTTCTCCCTTTGATGAGAGACAACCTCAACAAAGTCCCCTGCTCTCAGGCTGGGTTACAGGCTTCTGTGAGCTAGCCAGGAGGCCTGGATTCATTCCTTTGCAAAGTGTGTCATCGTTCTGAACACCTGGTTGATGAGCTGGTTTTGTTTATGAAATAGCACCTGTTTCCCTCTTGCTCTCTCTTTCCCCACACCATCTCTCCTCTCTCAGGCTCCCTCTATTCATGCTCTCTTCTTTTTCTTCTCTTTCTTCTTCTTCCTTCCCCCTTTATCCTCACCTTCTTCTTCATCATTCCCCATCCCTGTCTCTCCTCTCCACCTATCTGTTCTTATTTTCTAACCCATGTCCATAGCCCACAAAGTAGAGTAGCTTGCAGAAATGGAAACTGACATTGTAAAATTTAAGTAGAACCTACAAGAACCAAATGATGTTAACTGTAACATAAAATGGGCTTCCAGGACTGCCTGGATCTGTATTTTCCCTCAATGGTTTGATGTTCCCAGCTGTGTCACTGCTAAGCGTCAGTGAGGGCCTTTGGCTGATTTGGCTGCCTGCTGGTTAAGAATCCATTCAGTCCAAGAGTGAGTTGGAAAAGACAAGTGATCAAGGCACTCGGCTAACTTGGCAGAGCTCAGCTTACTCAGGAATGGCCATTCTGACTCTGGGAGCCTATTCCTGAGCCTGCATTCAGTGGTCCTCAAAGTAGCCATGCTGAGGAACAGCTTTAAAATAGCTACAAACTAGAAAAATCAGGCCCGGGATATTTCAACAAATTTTTACTACAGTCTGCAGTATGGAAAGAGCATTGTCGAACGTGTTTCTTATTTAGTGAGTTGTTCTTTTACTACTTGATGATGGCAGGATTCAAAAACCAAAATGATATAAAAAGCTGGGCATGGTGGCACACACCTGTAATCCCAGCAGCTCAGGAGGCTGAGGCAGGAGGATCATGAGTTCAAAGCTAGCTTCAGCAAAAGCAAGGTGCTAAACAACTCAGTGAGACCCTGTCTCTAAATATAAACTACAAAATAGGGCTGTGGGTGTGGCTCAGTGGCTGAGTGCCTCTGAGTTCACTCCCTGGTTAAAAAAAAAAAAAAAAAAAAAAAAAAAAAAAAATATATATATATATATATATATATATATATATATATATACACACACACACACACACACACACTGAGATGTCACATTTTAAATGTATGGCCCTATTTCCTCCTCTGCCACCCCCAAAAGTAACCACTTTTAATTGATCTATTATGAATACTTCTGATGTACAGGTGATCAAAATTAAAAAATAATCTTATTACGTTCCCTTTTTTATACAAAGGACATGATATGCCGGGCATGGTGGTGTACACCGTAATCCCAGCAGCTTGGGAGGCTGAAGCAAGAGGATCATGAGTTCAAAGCCAGCCTTAGCAACTAAGCAAGGCTCTGAGCAAATTAGCAAGACCCTGTCTCCAAATGGAAAATAAAAAGGGCTGGGGTATGGCTCAGTGGTTAAGCACCCCTGGGTTTAATTCCCAGTATCCAAAAAAAGGACATGATATTACATACACTATTGGGCACCTTCTTTTTATTATTATTTTTTAAATTAGTGACATTCTGAAGAGCTTTCCATGTCAATACACATGAACTTGATACACACACACACACACACACATATAAATACACACATGTACACATATATATGTGAACACACACACATATATAAAAGAATAAAGTACACATGATGGAATATCTCGTTGGCAGTACACATCATGGCATCGTTCCATCATGCGGATATAAATATTCCTTATTTCATCTTCCAACTCTCTGCTTCACTGATAGTGCACTGTGGGCTCTGATCTCCCTGAGGGGTTTGGCTGTGTCCTAATGCATGTAGGGACCAGTCAGAACAATGTGGTAGCAAAGTCAGCCCCTAGACCAGGAGACACCCCTTGTTGCTAGGATATTCAGTTTGATCTGAGGCCAAGCACTGCAAGCTCTCGAGATATCCCCCAACAAGTTATTTTGAATGAAACCATGAGCCAGGGTACTTGGTGGCATCAGGAGATGATTTATACCAAAAAAAAAAAAAAAAAAAACACAAAAAACAAAACAATTATTTGTTGAATAAATCACCATAATTAACATCTTCTCAGTATCAAAAAGTGAAAAATTATTTAGGAACAAATAATTCTGATGGGATGCTAAAAATCCTCCTAAGGGGTAGATTGACTTCATCTTTCTTTTTAGTCTTGACCATTTTTTTGGAGCTAACTGTTCCATTGCCTTTGAAATCCTTAATCCCATGTATTCTTTTATTTCTTTGGTACCAGCAATTGAGTTCAGGGGTACTTAGCCACAGAGCCACATCCCCAGCCCTTTTTTGTATTTTACTTAGAGACAGGGTCTCACTGAGTTGCTTAGGGCCTTGCTATGTTGCTGAGGCTGGCTCTGAACTCATGATCCTCCTGCCTCAGCCTCCTGAGCTGCTGGGATTACAGGTGTATGCCACCACATTTGGCCTCCATGTATTCTTAATAACCCTATTGAGGTAGCTAAAATAAACTAATATTGTTAAATAGATCTCTACTCTCTTAAATGGATCTCTAAGTATCAAATACATTCCTGAAAAATCTCCTTGTAACCATTGCAATTCAAATGTTCACTTCCATAGAAAACTTACATCTTAAAGATTATATGAGGGTAAAGTTGTGGCTCAGTGGTAGAATGCTCGCCTAGCATGAGCCAAGCCCTAGGTTCTACCTGCAACTCTGCAAAAACAAACAAATGAACAAATAAATAAATTAAATAAAGATCATACATAACAACAGCTTTGAGGGACTGGGAGTGTAGCTCAGTGGTGGCGCACCCACTCAGCATGCATGAGCAAGAGGTCCTGGGTTCAAAATATCTTATCATTGATGATGTAAGGTGAGTTCCATTAGTACTAAAGAATTTATGCTTTATAACTTTGGAAAATATATATATATTAATGGTTTAGAAAGCAGGAGACCTCTGTATATGATATTTCTGAACTAGGCATTTGCT